>NC_135235.1:25755922-26062708 GCF_051348905.1 Ranitomeya variabilis
GATGATGGAGGTTATATACTGTAGGGTTAGTGTAGATGATGGAGGTTATACACTGGAGGGTTAGGGTAGATGATGGAGGTTATACACTGGAGGGTTAGGGTAGATGATGGAGGTTATACACTGCGAGTTTAGGGTAGATGATGGAGGTTATAGACTGTGGGTTTAGGGTAGATGATGGAGGTTATACACTGTGGGTTTAGGGTAGATGATGGAGGTTATACACTGTGCAGTGATGGTACCTCGCTGATAACCTGTTAGATGATTGGCACATACTGTACAAGCCATCATATAGTGTTAACCACTGAGCCACCATACAGTGCTAACCACTGAGTCACCGTGCTGCTCTGTAGGATTGTACGGTGACGAGTTATATGGCAGATATATATTGTAGTGTTATGGTTGGGGTCAGAGCTTGAATGCTGTAAGGATAAATAGGGGACCAAGGATTAAATTGTGGGATTTGCGTTAAGCGGCAGAGATCATGTAGCGGGTATATATTGTAGGGTGCAGAGATCATATAGCGGGTATATAATGTAGGGTGCAGAGATCATGTAGCGGGTATATATTGTAGGGTGGAGAGATCATATAGCGGGTATATAATGTAGGGTGCAGAGATCATATAGCGGGTATATATTGTAGGGTGCAGAGATCATATAGCGGGTATATATTGTAGGGTGCAGAGATCATGTAGCGGGTGTATAATTTAGGGTGCAGAGATCATGTAGCGGGTATATATTGTAGGGTGCAGAGATCATGTAGTGGGTATATATTGTAGGGTGCAGAGATCATGTAGCGGGTATATAATGTAGGGTGCAGAGATCATATAGCAGGTATATATTGTAGGGTGCAGAGATCATGTAGCGGGTATATAATGTAGGGTGCAGAGATCATATAGCGGGTATATATTGTAGGGTGCAGAGATTGTGTAGCGGGTTTATATTGTAGGGTGCAGAGATCATATAGCGGGTATATATTGTAGGGTGCAGAGATCATGTAGCGGGTATATATTGTAGGGTGCAGAGATCATGTAGTGGGTATATATTGTAGGGTGGAGAGATCATATAGCGGGTATATATTGTAGGGTGCAGAGATCATATAGCGGGTATATATTGTAGGGTGCAGAGATCATGTAGCGGGTGTATAATTTAGGGTGCAGAGATCATGTAGCGGGTATATATTGTAGGGTGCAGAGATCATGTAGTGGGTATATATTGTAGGGTGCAGAGATCATGTAGCGGGTATATAATGTAGGGTGCAGAGATCATATAGCAGGTATATATTGTAGGGTGCAGAGATCATGTAGCGGGTATATAATGTAGGGTGCAGAGATCATATAGCGGGTATATATTGTAGGGTGCAGAGATTGTGTAGCGGGTTTATATTGTAGGGTGCAGAGATCATATAGCGGGTATATATTGTAGGGTGCAGAGATCATGTAGCGGGTATATATTGTAGGGTGCAGGGATCATGTAGCGGGTATATACTGTAGGGTGCAGAGATCATGTAGCGGGTATATATTGTAGGGTGCAGGGATCATGTAGCGGGTATATATTGTAGGGTGCAGAGATTGTGTAGCGGGTATATATTGTAGGGTTATGTTTGGGGTCAGAGGTTACAGGTTATAATGGGAGAAAGGTGGTTGTAAACTGCAGGGTGCAGAGATCATAAAGTACAGGATGACACAGGGTACATGCAATAATGCTGATAAATTATAGGTGTTCAGTAGGATGACAGATTATACGGGAGCTTTATATTGTGGGATTATAGCAGCACGGCAATATGCACTAATGGTGATAAGTACGGGGGTTGGGAGAGGTGACATGTCAGGGGTTACAGGTTATAGGGTAACATAGGAGAATGGCGGCCACAATCTGAGGAGCTGTACAGAGGTTTTATGGCAGGAGTGTATAGTGGGGTCCTAGTCCTGTCTGGTTACACGGTAGATCCGTGGAGTGAGCGGAGCGCTGGTGGTGGCACGTTATAGAGTTATAGTGAAATGAATGCAGCCATTCACTACGGGGTAAGGTGGAAGGTGACATATTGTAGGGTTATAGCGGGAACAGGTTGTGTAGGGCTATAGTAGGAGAGGCAGTCGTTACATGCTGGGTAAGGTTGTACATTGGGGCATCGGTTATTAATGGAGTGGGTGATGGGTGACGGCAGGGGGTCCTATATGGCGGGGGTCCTATATGGCGGGGGTCCTATATGGCGGGGGTCCCATATCGCGGTTGGCCCTAAGGTTACATAGGGTAACTGGCTATATGATATGTATATATGGTGACTACACGAGGGACGGTCACTGATGCCACAGCTACAGGACCATGGACAGAGGAATATTGATCAGGACGGTCATTAAATATGGGGAGAAGCGGGAACTTGATCTGATATAGAGGCAGACGAGGATTATATAGAAATTATACATATGTGACTGCGATAGTAAAGTGTGAAATTCTGCTGGGGGCGAAGATGAGGATGATATTTTGGGGTATACGGGATATATGTAGATGCGGAAATGCACGGAGCTTATAAAAATAGAAGCAATGGTAAAAAAAGAGGGAGTGATGGAGAAATATGGAATTACAGGGAGAGAGGGAATGACGGCGGAATATCAATTATGGGGCGATGAGGGAGTAACCGGGAGACCTGAAATTAAGGAGAATCAGGGACACAGAATAAAGAGATGAAACGGCGAGGATGAAAGGAGCGCGGAGGAAGAAAGCGGATGCTGGGAGTCGCGGAGAGCCGAGGACAAGTGATCCGGAATAATGAGGAGACACAATGAGATGACAGGAGGGATGACAGCGATGGACAGGCAGATGCCAGGCTGACGGACGACCACCATGTCCATTATTGGGGATCGCTGATGATATATGGAGGGGAGAGGGTCCAGGGTGCAGGTTACCGGGGATGATGAAGAAGGGGGCGCGGATGTGAAAAATGGGGGACAGAAGGGGAGATGCTCCAAGCCACAGCGGTAGAGGCTTACCTGCTAGTTAGCGCTGCCATGGAGACAGAAGCATCTCTGTGTGTCTCATGGACTGTGTCATTACATAGCACGCTCACACACCCGAGGGGGAAGCAGCAGCTGCATGTGAACACAGCCTACAGAGAAGAGGAGGAGGAGGAACAGCAACAGGGCGGAGAGAGGATGAGGGACCAGGAGGAGGAGAGCCAGGGACAGGGTTAGAGTGTCAGCTCCTGTGCGGAGGACCCGGGATATAGAGCCAGGGACAGGGCTAGAGTGTGAGCTCCTGTGTGGAGGACCCCAGGATATAGAGCCAGGGACAGGGTTAGAGTGTGAGCTCCTGTGCGGAGGACCCCGGGATATAGAGCCAGGGACAGGGCTAGAGTGTGAGCTCCTGTGCGGAGGACCCCTGGATATAGAGCCAGGGACAGGGTTAGAGTGTGAGCTCCTGTGCGGAGGACCCCAGGATATAGAGCCAGGGACAGGGTTAGACTGTGAGCTCCTGTGCGGAGGACCCCAGGATATAGAGCCAGGGACAGGGTTAGAGTGTGAGCTCCTGTGCGGAGGACCCCGGGATATGGAGCCAGGGACAGGGTTAGAGTGTGAGCTCCTGTGCGGAGGACCCCAGGATATAGAGCCAGGGACAGGGTTAGATTGTGAGCTCCTGTGCGGAGGACCCCGGGATATAGAGCCAGGGACAGGGCTAGAGTGTGAGCTCCTGTGCGGAGGACCCCGGGATATGGAGCCAGGGACAGGGCTAGAGTGTGAGCTCCTGTGCGGAGGACCCCGGGATATGGAGCCAGGGACAGGGCTAGAGTGTGAGCTCCTGTGCGGAGGACCCGGGATATAGAGCCAGGGACAGGGCTAGAGTGTGAGCTCCTGTGTGGAGGACCCCGGGATATGGAGCCAGGGACAGGGTTAGAGTGTGAGCTCCTGTGCGGAGGACCCCGGGATATGGAGCCAGGGACAGGGCTAGAGTGTGAGCTCCTGTGCGGAGGACCCCGGGATATGGAGCCAGGGACAGGGCTAGAGTGTGAGCTCCTGTGCGGAGGACCCGAGATATAGAGCCAGGGACAGGGTTAGAGTGTGAGCTCCTGTGCGGAGGACCCCGGGATATAGAGCCAGGGAGAGGGTTAGAGTGTGAGCTCCTGTGCGGAGGACGCCGGGATATAGAGCCAGGGAGAGGGTTAAATTATGAGCTCCTGTGCGGAGGACCCGGGATATAGAGCCAGGGACAGGGTTAGAGTGTGAGCTCCTGTGCGGAGGACCCCAGGATATAGAGCCAGGGACAGGGTTAGAGTGTGAGCTCCTGTGCGGAGGACCCCGGGATATAGAGCCAGGGACAGGGTTAGAGTGTGAGCTCCTGTGCGGAGGACCCCTGGATATAGAGCCAGGGAAAGGGTTAGAGTGTGAGCTCCTGTGCGGAGGACCCCAGGATATAGAGCCAGCGACAGGGTTAGAATGTGAGCTCCTGTGCGGAGGACCCCAGGATATAAAGCCAGGGACAGGGTTAGAGTGTGAGCTCCTGTGCGGAGGACCCCAGGATATAGAGCCAGGGACAGGGTTAGAGTGTGAGCTCCTGTGCGGAGGACCCCAGGATATAGAGCCAGTGACAGGGTTAGAGTGTGAGCTCCTGTGCGGAGGACCCCAGGATATAGAGCCAGGGACAGGGTTAGATTGTGAGCTCCTGTGTGGAGGACGCCAGGATATAGAGCCAGGGACAGGGTTAGATTGTGAGCTCCTGTGCGGAGGACCCCAGGATATAGAGCCAGGGACAGGGTTAGATTGTGAGCTCCTGTGCGGAGGACCCCAGGATATAGAGCCAGGGACAGGGTTAGAGTGTGAGCTCCTGTGCGGAGGACCCCAGGATATAAAGCCAGGGACAGGGTTAGAGTGTGAGCTCCTGTGCAGAGGACCCCAGGATATAGAGCCAGGGACAGGGTTAGATTGTGAGCTCCTGTGCGGAGGACCCCGGGATATAGAGCCAGGGACAGGGTTAGATTGTGAGCTCCGGTGCGGAGGACCCCAGGATATAGAGCCAGGGACAGGATTAGATTGTGAGCTTCTGTGCGGAAGACCCGGGATATACAGCCAGGGACAGGGTTATATTGTGAGCTCCTGTGCAGAGGACCCGAGATATAGAGCCAGGGACAGGGTTAGATTGTGAGCTCCTGTGCGGAGGACCCCAGGATATAGAGCCAGGGACAGGGTTAGATTGCGAGCTCCTGTGCGGAGGACCCGGGATATAGAGCCAGGGACAGGGTTAGATTGTGAGCTCCTGTGCGGAGGACCCCAGGATATAGAGCCAGGGACAGGGTTAGATTGTGAGCTCCTGTGCAAAGGACCCCGGGATATAGAGCCAAAGACAGGGTTAGAGTGTGAGCTCCTGTGCGGAGGACCCCGGGATATAGAGCCAGGGAGAGGGTTAGATTATGAGCTCCTGTGCGGAGGACCCCGGGATAGAGAGCCAGGGACAGGGCTAGAGTGTGAGCTCCTGTGCGGAGGACCCCAGGATATAGAGCCAGGGAGAGTGTTAGAGTGTGAGCTCCTGTGCGTAGGACCCCGGGATATAGAGCCAGGGACAGGGTTAGATTGTGACCTCCTGGTGGAGGACCCTGGGATATAGAGCCAGGGACAGGGTTAGATTGTGAGCTCCTGTGCGGAGGACCCGGGATATAGAGCCAGGGACAGGGCTAGAGTGTGAGCTCCTGTGCGGAGGACCCCGGGATATAGAGCCAGGGAGAGGGTTAGATTGTGAGCTCCTGGTGGAGGACCCTGGGATATAGAGCCAGGGACAGGGTTAGATTGTGAGCTCCTATGCGGAGGACCCCAGGATATAGAGCCAGGGACAGGGTTAGATTGTGAGCTCCTGTGCAGAGGACCTGGGATATAGAGCCAGGGACAGGGTTAGATTGTGAGCTCCTGTGCGGAGTACCCGAGATATAGAGCCAGGGAGAGGGTTAGAGTGTGAGCTCCTGTGCGGAGGACCCGGGATATAGAGCCAGGGACAGGGTTAGATTGCAAGCTCCTGTGCGGAGGACCCGAGATATAGAGCCAGGGACAGGGTTAGATTGTGAGCTCCTGTGCGGAGGACCCCAGGATATAGAGCCAGGGACAGGGTTAGATTGTGAGCTCCTGTGCGGAGGACCCCGGGATAGAGAGCCAGGGACAGGGCTAGAGTGTGAGCTCCTGTGCTGAGGACCCCAGGATATAGAGTCAGGGAGAGTGTTAGAGTGTGAGCTCCTGTGCGGAGGACCCCAGGATATAGAGCCAAGGACAGGGTTAGAGTGTGAGCTCCTGTGCGGAGGACCCCAGGATATAGAGCCAGGGACAGGGCTAGAGTGTGAGCTCCTGTGTGGAGGACCCCGGGATATAGAGCCAGGGAGAGGGTTAGATTGTGAGCTCCTGGTGGAGGACCCTGGGATATAGAGCCAGGGACAGGGTTAGATTGTGAGCTCCTATGCGGAGGACCCCAGGATATAGAGCCAGGGACAGGGTTAGATTGTGAGCTCCTGTGCGGAGGACCCGGGATATAGAGCCAGGGACAGGGTTAGATTGTGAGCTCCTGTGCGGAGGACCCGGGATATAGAGCCAGGGACAGGGTTAGATTGTAAGCTCCTGTGCGGAGGACCCGGGATATAGAGCCAGGGACAGGGTTAGATTGTGAGCTCCGGTGCGGAGGACCCCAGGATATAGAGCCAGGGACAGGGTTAGATTGTGAGCTCCTGTGCGGAGGACCCGGGATATAGAGCCAGGGACAGGGTTAGATTGTGAGCTCCTGTGCGGAGGACCCGGGATATAGAGCCAGGGACAGGGCTAGAGTGTGAGCTCCTGTGCGGAGGACCCCAGGATATAGAGCCAGGGACAGGGTTAGATTGTGAGCTCCTGTGCGGAGGACCCCAGGATATAGAGCCAGGGACAGGGTTAGAGTGTGAGCTCCTGTGCGGAGGACCCCAGGATATAGAGCCAGGGACAGGGTTAGAGTGTGAGCTCCTGTGCGGAGGACCCCAGGATATAGAGCCAGGGACAGGGTTAGAGTGTGAGCTCCTGTGCGGAGGACCCCAGGATATAGAGCCAGGGACAGGGTTAGATTGTGAGCTCCTGTGCGGAGGACCCCAGGATATAGAGCCAGGGACAGGGTTAGAGTGTGAGCTCCTGTGCGGAGGACCCCAGGATATAGAGCCAGGGACAGGGTTAGATTGTGAGCTCCTGTGCGGAGTACCTGAGATATAGAGCCAGGGAGAGGGTTAGAGTGTGAGCTCCTGTGCGGAGGACCCCGGGATATAGAGCCAGGGAGAAGGTTAGAGTGTGAGCTCCTGTGCGGAGGACCCCGAGATATAGAGCCAGGGAGAGGGTTAGAGTGTGAGCTCCTGTGCGGAGGACCCCAGGATATAGGTACCAGCAGTTATAGGGGGAGTACGATAAAGGAGGGGGGGATGATAAGAGGCTTATCTAGGAGACGGATACAAAGTAGCAACTGGAGACGTGAGAGTTCCGAGACCCTTAGGAAATGCAACATTGTAACAAAGCCCCCCCCAATCACCTCCCCATTAAACCCCCGGGATGTCAATCACTCAGAGAAGAGACAGCAATCATGGAGAGACAGCTGGGAGCAGGATGAGATTAGAGCGCAGGGGACATATGGGCTTTACATGACCCCGGGGTCAACATCATCCTTAACCCCAAAATCTCAAGTGCTCTGCAGATGTGCAGGGATGAGGGGTGACCGGGGGAGGGGAGGCCATGCTGGGGGGATAAGCCTTCATTATTGGGGGCTGTGCAGTGAATTCATTTCCCGGCCCAGGATTACACAGTGATTTAGCTTTTCATAAGCCCTATCCTGCTGCCGGGGACAGGCTCACACACAGGCTGTCTCCCCCCGCAGACCTCATCGCGCCCACCTCTCCGGAACACACCACTCATGACGTCATCATCACAGTCCTGGTCCTGCCCTCTCCTCCATTGATGGGGATTTGGGGGTGTTCCCTGCTCTCAGGGGTGGGGGGCTCCACTCATAGTGTGTTACCTTAATAAGCAGCTCTCACACGTCCACATATGACACCCTGTCAAGACGATGTGCTGGGACTTGTAGTTCCAACATTAGATAGAGGAAATAAAAGTTGCTTCAGTTGCTGAGGGTTGTAGTTCCCCAGTAGTTTCCTGTGCCTGGGGTGTAGGGTCAGAGCTCGCTCCCCTGTCTCCCCCTGCAGAGGCCATTGCTGATGTTACTGCCTTGTCACATTATAGATTGCCAGCTCTGCAGGACAGCGGGCTCAGTGAGCTTATAGTAAATCTGCTGTGACTTGTAGTTCCACAGGTCTCATGACAGCAATGTGAAATCACCCTGCAGCTGGCGGGGAGGGCAGGGATTGTGGATCTGGTACAGATGTCAGGGAAAGATTACAGGAGATTGTGAGAGGAGGGAGAAGGATTTACTGGATCCGCACAGAATGATGAGAGTCACATCAGCATGGGATGGGGACTGTGCACAAGTGTATCTAAGCCCTCATTATAATGTGCTGCTAAACTGATGTATCTAATCCTATCCTGTGTGATACTGCCTGCTGAGCTGTGTATCTAATCCTATTCTGTGTGATACTGTCTGCTGAGCTGTGTATCTAATCCTCTCCTGTGTGATACTGCCTGCTGAGCTGTGTATCTAATCCTCTCCTGTGTGATACTGTCTGCTGAGCTGTGTATCTAATCTTATCCTGTGTGATACTGCCTGCTGAGCTGTGTATCCAACTCTATCATGTGTGATACTGCCTGCTGAGCTGTGTATCTAATCCTCTCCTGTGTGATACTGTCTGCTGAGCTGTGTATCTAATCCTATCCTGTATGATACTGTCTGCTGAGCTGTGTATCTAATCCTCTCCTGTGTGATACTGCCTGCTCAGAGGTGGATCTAATCCTATCCTGTGTGATACTGTCTGCTGAGCTGTGTATCTAATCCTATCCTAAGTGATACTGTCTGCTGAGCTGTGTATCTAATCCTCTCCTGTATGATACTGACTGCTGAGCTGTGTATCTAATCCTATCCTATGTGATACTGTCTGCTGAGCCGTGCATCTAATCCTATCCTAAGTGATACTGTCTGCTGAGCTGTGTATCTAATCCTCTCCTGTATGATACTGACTGCTGAGCTGTGTATCTAATCCTATCCTATGTGATACTGTCTGCTGAGCTGTGTATCTAATCCTATCCTAAGTGATACTGTCTGCTGAGCTGTGTATCTAATCCTATCCTGTGTGATACTGTCTGCTGAGCTGTGTATCTAATCCTCTCCTGTGTGATACTGTCTGCTGAGCCGTGTATCTAACCCTCTCTGCCTGCTGAGCTGTACCTATTGCTATGGTCACACAGTGTTCGCGTCCTGAGATCTCTCTGTGCCAGCAGATGGCTAATAAAAGTTGCCAGCTGATGTAGTTTCACCCCGGACCACCAGGCAATGTGACAGCCACCCCTTTACCACTAATATTTGGCCGTGAATAGCGGTATTACTGTACAGTATTATGACAGAACTGAATGGCAGTAATACGCAGTGTTGAAGTATTATTTCAGTAACTGGGCACCATATGTGCGGGTGCAGCTCTTTAGCCCTAAGGACCCTCCGCCACATAGGAAGACACCATTCTTATAAATGCCACATGGTGGGCTGGTGCGTCACATGACGCCTCCGTCTATATGATGGTATTATGGGGAATGTATGTGCAGTCTATTAGGGATGTGCCCAGCCATTGTAATTTGCCACTACATGGCGGTAATTAATTGGACAAAACATTACTTTGCACTGAATGGCAGTATTGTGGGGAAATATGGTAATAGTTTACATACAGTATGGAAGTATTATTTAGGCACTGTATGGCGGTAATATTTGTTCACCAGTATAGTGTGACCATTTGGCTTTGTATGGCAATATTGTGTGCTCATTATATGTTTTTTTTGTACATGAAATGAACGTATTATTTGGGCATGGTGTGGTGGTATTATGTGGTCACTAAACAGCATAGTGGGACCAATGTGAGGATGTATAGTTTGGCGATGTACACCACGAGTAAAGGACACAATAGACATCTCCTCCAGTTAATGTTTCATATATGAAGACCGACTACAAGTCAGTACCATAAAGTTGTCAGACTCAGGCTCGACTTCACCGCTGGTCCCTCCAGAGCTTCATAAATCAGGTCAAGGTCGCTGCGGCCTCACAGGGAAGATGTGAGCACAGATCCTAACAAAAAAACTGAAAAAAAAAAACAGCACGAAAATCAGGACATGAACTTTACACACCCACGACTGCCACATGCAAGCAGGAAAGATGGCGGACTAAAGGGGCACCAGGTGTAACGGTCAGAGAAAGGTCCTCTAAGGCTACGTTCACATTTGCGGTCAGCGCCGCAGCGTCGGGCGCCGCAGCGGCGCCGCATGCGTCATGCGCCCCTATATTTAACATGGGGGCACATGGACATGCGTTGTGCTGCGTTTTGCGCCGCATGGCCGCAAGCGTTGGACGCAAGAAACGCATCAAGTTGCATTTTTTTTGCGTCCAACTTTCGGCCAAAAACGACGCATGCGGAGCAAAACGCAGCGTTTTAGCGTGCGTTTTGCCGCGTTTTTGTTTGCGTTGTGCGCTGCGGCGCCGACGCTGCGGCGCACAACGCAAATGTGAACGTAGCCTAACACAGCCACAGTACCTTCATAACACAGCTGCAGAACAATAACAGCACAGCCTCATTACCCCATAACACAGCCACAGTTCCCCAATATCACAGCTGTGTAGAACCATAACAGCACATCTACAGTACTCCCCTAACACAGCTACAGTACCTCTATAACACAGCTACAGAACCATAACAGCACAGCCTCATTACCCCATCACACAACCACAGTACTTCCAGAGAGCAGCAACAGTACCACATAACACAGCTACGGAACATAACAGCACAGCCACAGTACCCCCATAACATAGCCACAGTAGTCCCATAACACACCAACAGTACCTCCATAACACAGCTACAGGACCATAACAGTACAGCCACAGTACACCCATAACATAGCCACAGAAGTCCCATAACACACCAACAGTACCACATAACACAGCTACGGAACATAACAGCACAGCCACAGTACCCCCATAACATAGCCACAGTAGTCCCATAACACACCAACAGTACCTCCATAACACAGCTACAGGACCATAACACCACAGCCACAGTACCCCCATAACATAGCCACAGTAGTCCCATAACACACCAACAGTACCTCCATAACACAGCTACAGGACCATAACAGTACAGCCACAGTACCCCCATAACATAGCCACAGTAGTCCCATAACACACCAACAGTACCACATAACACAGCTACAGAACCATAACACCACAGCCACAGTACCCCCATAACATAGCCACAGTAGTCCCATAACACACCAACAGTACCTCCATAACACAGCTACAGGACCATAACAGTACAGCCACAGTACACCCATACCATAGCCACAGTAGTCCCATAACACACCAACAGTACCTCCATAACAGCTACAGGACCATAACAGTACAGCCACAGTACCCCCATAACATAGCCACAGTAGTCCCATAACACACCAACAGTACCACATAACACAGCTACAGAACCATAACACCACAGCCACAGTACCCCCATAACATAGCCACAGTAGTCCCATAACACACCAACAGTACCTCCATAACACAACTACACAGGACCATAACAGTACAGCCAAAGTACCCCATAACATAATGACAGCACCCCTATAACACAGCCACAGTACTTCCATAACTGCGTAGAATGCTACATGTGAAAGGACTAATAGTAATAATAACCCCCCCATCCGCTCTCCAACACATTATTATAAAGCTGTGAGCCTCTACACGAACTCTCCTGAACACGAGAAAGGGCGGCAGGAAAGCAATCTGTGCAATCAGCGCACGCTCCTCTGATCCGACTAATCACGAGACGCTAGTCGGAGGGGTCATGAAGACGTTACATTGTTACAACAATTTAATATCACATTGACCCCCCGGAGGTCCTGGTGCTGGGAGATCACTGAGCTGCAGCTTCTGAGTAACTATGCAAATACCCGGAGGGGTGTCCTAAAAATACCAAAATCCGCTGATCCTGCAGTAACAGTAGTGACTGAACTGTGAGAAGAAAACCCTTAAAGAGGCATTCCCACAAATGAAAGTTACCCCATATCCACAGTATAGAGCATATCCTGTTGTTTGTTGGGGGTCCAACTGCTGGGACCCTGTTGGAAATAGCAGAGTTCCATAGACAATGAATGGAGTGAAGATTGATCATGTACACCTCTACTCCATTCAAAGTGGTCACTCTCAGGATCCAGAGAACGTTGTTGCGATTTCTAGGTTTGGTGCACTCATAACTGACTCAAAGAGTGGTAATAAATAGTTACACATCCAATTGGAAATGTGTTTCAAGTGGGGTACCTCAAGGCTCTGTCCTGGCCCCAGTGCTGTTGGACATTTTTATAAATGATCTAGATAAGGGAACGGAAGGTAAACTAATCAAATTTGCAGACGATGCAAAGCTAGGAGGGACAGCTAACCCTAGTGAAGACAGAGGATTCAGAAGGATCTAGATAAGCTTGAACAATGGTCAGCAACTAATAGAATGGTATTTAACTATTGAAGAATTGCAAGATTCTACATCTGGGCATGAAAAGCGAAAATTACATCTACAGAATGGGAGGCATAAAACTAAACAACAGCACTTGTGAAAAAGACTTGGGTATACAAATAGGTCACAGACTACACAAGAGTCAACAGTGTTATGCAGCAGCAAAAAAAGGCAAACACAGTTGTAGGATGCAGATGCGTAGCTAGGGTTTTGGTTCAGGGGGGCCAAACTTCTGAGTGGGCCCCTAACCAGGTAACCTTGATTACAACTCGGTGACGCACCCTAATAGTGGAGGAGAACCTCAGCAGATGACCGCACTGTTGCTGAAGATAGTCTCTATATAAAGACCAACATGGATATTACCGCCATATGGTCAGTGGTAAATACCAGCCCTACAGAACATATAAGAGATCACAGTACAGTTACAGACAATGTCTTACCGCTGACGTTCTTTATGATGGAGTCGTTTATTTTTCCCGTCTTTTCCATCTGGCCCAGACCGACATGACAACATCTTCCAGCCACGACTCAGCTGCAGAGAATATAACAAAGACACATTTCACATCTCATATTCCAGTCCCATCACCATCTATTCCCAACCTGCACAAACTCCTCATCCTGCTGATACCCCAATACTGAGCCGCTGCTGCTGTATGTGTCCCTATTACTGCCCCTGATACCCCAATACTGAGCCGCTGCTGCCGTATGTGTCCCTATTACTGCACCTGATACCCCAATACTGAGCCGCTGCTGCCGTATGTGTCCTTATTACTGCACCTGATACCCCAATACTGAGCCGCTGCTGCCGTATGTGTCCCTATTACTGCACCTGATACCCCAATACTGAGCCACTGCTGCCGTATGTGTCCTTATTACTGCCCCTGATACCCCAATACTGAGCCGCTGCTGCCATATGTGTCCCTATTACTGCACCTGATACCCCAATACTGAGCCGCTGCTGCCGTATGTGACCCTATTACTGCACCTGATACCCCAATACTGAGCCGCTGCTGCCGTATGTGTCCCTATTACTGCCCATGATACCCCAATACTGAGCCGCTGCTGCCGTATGTGTCCCTATTACTGCACCTGATACCCCAATACTGAGCCGCTGCTGCCGTATGTGTCCCTATTACTGCCCCTGATACCCTAATTCTGAGCCGCTGCTGCCATATGTGTCCCTATTTCTGCACCTGATACCCCAATACTGAGCCGCTGCTGCCGTATGTGTCCCTATTACTGCACCTGATACCCCAATACTGAGCCGCTGCTGCCGTATGTGTCCTTATTACTGCACCTGATACCCCAATACTGAGCCGCTGCTGCCGTATGTGTCCTTATTACTGCACCTGATACCCCAATACTGAGCCGCTGCTGCCGTATGTGTCCCTATTACTGCACCTGATACCCCAATACTGAGCCGCTGCTGCCATATGTGTCCCTATTACTGCACCTGATACCCCAATACTGAGCCGCTGCTGCCGTATGTGACCCTATTACTGCACCTGATACCCCAATACTGAGCCGCTGCTGCCGTATGTGTCCCTATTACTGCCCATGATACCCCAATACTGAGCCGCTGCTGCCGTATGTGTCCCTATTACTGCACCTGATACCCCAATACTGAGCCGCTGCTGCCGTATGTGTCCCTATTACTGCCCCTGATACCCTAATTCTGAGCCGCTGCTGCCATATGTGTCCCTATTTCTGCACCTGATACCCCAATACTGAGCCGCTGCTGCCGTATGTGTCCCTATTACTGCCCCGATACCCCAATACTGAGCCGCTGCTGCCGTATATGATCCTATTACTGTACCTGATACCCCAATACTGAGCCGCTGCTGCCATATGTGTCCCTATTACTGCACCTGATACCCCAATACTGAGCCGCTGCTGCCGTATGTGTCCCTATTACTGCCCCTGATACCCCAATACTGAGCCACTGCTGCCGTATGTGTCCCTATTACTGCACCTGCTGTGTGGTTCTCTGCGCCTTCTAAATTCTAATGCACCTCTCTATAATATAGTAATGCCGGGCGCAAGTGCCCTAGAAAAAAGTGCCCATATTTTGTCCCCTAGAAAGTAATAATGCCCTGTGTGCCCCTTTGATAATCACAGTAACCTGAGTTCCCCTATAACAATAAGTGCCCACTTTACATTTAATAATGTCCCAAGTCTCTCCCCTGTACAGCTCCCATATACACAGTATGATGCTCTCTTATACACAGTATAATGCCCCCTCACTGTATAATACCACCCCCACAGTATACTGACCCCCTAGTAGCCCCCAAACTGTTTGATGGCTCCAACACTGTAAGATAACCACCTCACTGTAATCTCCACACTGTATGATGCCCCCCTAGATAGGCTCCATATAGTATAATGCACCAGATAGTCCTAAATATAGTATAATGCACCCCCTATAGGCAGACTCTATAGCACAAGGCAGCCCCCATAGGCAGACTCTATAGCACAAGGCAGCACCCATAGGCAGACTCTGTAGTATAAGGCAGCACCCCCATAGGCAGACCCTGTAGTATAAGGCAGCACTCCATAGGCAGACCGTGTAGTATAAGGCAGCACCCCCATAGGCAGACCCTGTAGTATAAAGCAGCACCCCCATAGGCAGAACTGTTATGGTTCTCAATGGCAAGAGAACATAGCCCAGCAAACATACGAACTAGCTCTTGGAAGGATGGAAACTAAACTGACCATGAACTAAACCTGCCGCACAACTAACAGTAGCCGGGTAGCGTAGCCTGCGTTTTATCCCTAGACGCCCAGCGCCGGCCGGAGGACTAACTAATCCTGGCAGAGGAAAATATAGTCCTGGCTCACCTCTAGAGAAATTTCCCCGAAAGGCAGACAGAGGCCCCCACAAATATTGGCGGTGATTTTAGATGAAATGACAAACGTAGTATGAAAATAGGTTTAGCAAAATTGAGGTCTGCTTACTAGATAGCAGGAAGACAGAAAGGGCACTTTCATGGTCAGCTGAAAACCCTATCAAAATACCATCCTGAAATTACTTTAAGACTCTAGTATTAACTCATAACATCAGAGTGGCAATTTCAGATCACAAGAGCTTTCCAGACACAGAAACGAAACTACAGCTGTGAACTGGAACAAAATGCAAAAACAAACAAGGACTAAGTCCAACTTAGCTGGGAGTTGTCTAGCAGCAGGAACATGCACAGAAAGGCTTCTGATTACAATGTTGACCGGCATGGAAGTGACAGAGGAGCAAGGCTAAATAGCGACTCCCACATCCTGATGGAAACAGGTGAACAGAGAGGATGATGCACACCAGTTCAATTCCACCAGTGGCCACCGGGGGAGCCCAAAATCCAATTTCACAACAGTACCCCCCCCTCAAGGAGGGGGCACCGAACCCTCACCAGAACCACCAGGGCGATCAGGATGAGCCCTATGAAAGGCACGGACCAAATCGGAGGCATGAACATCAGAGGCAGTCACCCAAGAATTATCCTCCTGACCGTATCCCTTCCATTTGACCAGATACTGGAGTTTCCGTCTGGAAACACGGGAGTCCAAGATTTTTTCCACAACGTACTCCAACTCGCCCTCAACCAACACCGGAGCAGGAGGCTCAACGGAAGGCACAACCGGTACCTCATACCTGCGCAATAATGACCGATGAAAAACATTATGAATAGAAAAAGATGCAGGGAGGTCCAAACGGAAGGACACAGGGTTAAGAATCTCCAATATCTTGTACGGGCCGATGAACCGAGGCTTAAACTTGGGAGAAGAAACCCTCATAGGGACAAAACGAGAAGACAACCACACCAAGTCCCCAACACAAAGCCGAGGACCAACCCGACGCCGGCGGTTGGCAAAAAGCTGAGTCTTCTCCTGGGACAACTTCAAATTGTCCACTACCTGCCCCCAAATCTGATGCAACCTCTCCACCACAGCATCCACTCCAGGACAATCCGAAGATTCCACCTGACCAGAAGAAAATCGAGGATGAAACCCCGAATTACAGAAAAAGGGAGACACCAAGGTGGCAGAACTGGCCCGATTATTGAGGGCAAACTCCGCTAAAGGCAAAAAAGCAACCCAATCATCCTGATCTGCAGACACAAAACACCTCAAATATGTCTCCAAGGTCTGATTCGTCCGCTCGGTCTGGCCATTAGTCTGAGGATGGAAAGCAGACGAGAAAGACAAATCTATGCCCATCCTAGCACAGAATGCTCGCCAAAATCTAGACACGAATTGGGTACCTCTGTCAGAAACGATATTCTCCGGAATACCATGCAAACGGACCACATTTTGAAAAAACAGAGGAACCAACTCGGAAGAAGAAGGCAACTTAGGCAGGGGAACCAAATGGACCATCTTAGAGAAACGATCACACACCACCCAGATGACAGACATCTTCTGAGAAACAGGAAGATCCGAAATAAAATCCATCGAGATGTGCGTCCAGGGCCTCTTCGGGATAGGCAAGGGCAACAACAATCCACTAGCCCGAGAACAACAAGGCTTGGCCCGAGCACAAACGTCACAAGACTGCACGAAGCCTCGCACATCTCGAGACAGGGAAGGCCACCAGAAGGACCTTGCCACCAAATCCCTGGTACCAAAGATTCCAGGATGACCTGCCAACGCAGAAGAATGAACCTCAGAAATGACTTTACTGGTCCAATCATCAGGAACAAACAGTCTACCAGGTGGGCAACGATCAGGTCTATCCGCCTGAAACTCCTGCAAGGCCCGCCGCAGGTCTGGAGAAACGGCAGACAATATCACTCCATCCTTAAGGATACCTGTAGGTTCAGAATTACCAGGGGAGTCAGGCTCAAAACTCCTAGAAAGGGCATCCGCCTTAACATTCTTAGAACCCGGCAGGTAGGACACCACAAAATTAAACCGAGAGAAAAACAATGACCAGCGCGCCTGTCTAGGATTCAGGCGTCTGGCGGACTCAAGATAAATTAGATTTTTGTGGTCAGTCAATACCACCACCTGATGTCTAGCCCCCTCAAGCCAATGACGCCACTCCTCAAAAGCCCACTTCATGGCCAAAAGCTCCCGATTCCCAACATCATAATTCCGCTCGGCGGGCGAAAATTTACGCGAGAAAAAAGCACAAGGTCTCATCACGGAGCAATCGGAACTTCTCTGCGACAAAACCGCCCCAGCTCCGATTTCAGAAGCGTCGACCTCAACCTGAAAAGGAAGAGCAACATCAGGCTGACGCAACACAGGGGCGGAAGAAAAGCGGCGCTTAAGCTCCCGAAAGGCCTCCACAGCAGCAGGGGACCAATCAGCAACATCAGCACCCTTCTTAGTCAAATCAGTCAATGGTTTAACAACATCAGAAAAACCAGCAATAAATCGACGATAAAAGTTAGCAAAGCCCAAAAATTTCTGAAGACTCTTAAGAGAAGAGGGTTGCGTCCAATCACAAATAGCCTGAACCTTGACAGGATCCATCTCGATGGAAGAGAGGGAAAAAATATATCCCAAAAAGGAAATCTTTTGAACCCCAAAAACGCACTTAGAACCCTTCACACACAAGGAATTAGACCGCAAAACCTGAAAAACCCTCCTGACCTGCTGGACATGAGAGTCCCAGTCATCCGAAAAAATCAAAATATCATCCAGATACACAATCATAAATTTATCCAAATAATCACGGAAAATGTCATGCATAAAGGACTGAAAGACCGAAGGGGCATTTGAAAGACCAAAAGGCATCACCAAATACTCAAAGTGGCCCTCGGGCGTATTAAATGCGGTTTTCCACTCATCCCCCTGCTTAATTCGCACCAAATTATACGCCCCATGAAGATCTATCTTAGAGAACCACTTGGCCCCCTTTATGCGAGCAAACAAATCAGTCAGCAGTGGCAACGGATATTGATATTTAACCGTGATTTTATTCAAAAGCCGATAATCAATGCACGGCCTCAAAGAGCCATCTTTCTTAGCCACAAAGAAAAAACCGGCTCCTAAGGGAGATGACGAAGGACGAATATGTCCCTTTTCCAAGGACTCCTTTATATATTCTCGCATAGCAGCATGTTCAGGCACAGACAGATTAAATAAACGACCCTTAGGGTATTTACTACCCGGAATCAAATCTATGGCACAATCGCACTCCCGGTGCGGAGGTAATGAACCAAGCTTAGGTTCTTCAAAAACGTCACGATATTCAGTCAAGAATTCAGGAATCTCAGAGGGAATAGATGATGAAATGGAAACCACAGGTACGTCCCCATGCGTCCCCTTACATCCCCAGCTTAACACAGACATAGCTTTCCAGTCAAGGACTGGGTTATGAGATTGCAGCCATGGCAATCCAAGCACCAACACATCATGTAGGTTATACAGCACAAGAAAGCGAATAATCTCCTGGTGATCCGGATTAATCCGCATAGTTACTTGTGTCCAGTATTGTGGTTTATTGCTAGCCAATGGGGTGGAGTCAATCCCCTTCAGGGGTATAGGAGTTTCAAGAGGCTCCAAATCATACCCACAGCGTTTGGCAAAGGACCAATCCATAAGACTCAAAGCGGCGCCAGAGTCGACATAGGCATCCGCGGTAATAGATGATAAAGAACAAATCAGGGTCACAGATAGAATAAACTTAGACTGTAAAGTGCCAATTGAAACAGACTTATCAAGCTTCTTAGTACGCTTAGAGCATGCTGATATAACATGAGTTGAATCACCGCAATAGAAGCACAACCCATTTTTTCATCTAAAATTCTGCCGTTCACTTCTGGACAGAATTCTATCACATTGCATATTCTCTGGCGTCTTCTCAGTAGACACCGCCAAATGGTGCACAGGTTTGCGCTCCCGCAGACGCCTATCGATCTGGATAGCCATTGTCATGGACTCATTCAGACCCGCAGGCACAGGGAACCCCACCATAACATCCTTAATGGCATCAGAGAGACCCTCTCTGAAATTCGCCGCCAGGGCGCACTGATTCCACTGAGTAAGCACAGCCCATTTACGGAATTTCTGGCAGTATATTTCAGCTTCGTCTTGCCCCTGAGATAGGGACATCAAGGCCTTTTCCGCCTGAAGTTCTAACTGAGGTTCCTCATAAAGCAACCCCAAGGCCAGAAAAAACGCATCCACATTGAGCAACGCAGGATCCCCTGGAGCCAATGCAAAAGCCCAATCCTGAGGGTCGCCCCGGAGCAGAGAAATCACAATCCTGACCTGCTGAGCAGGATCTCCAGCAGAGCGAGATTTCAGGGACAAAAACAACTTGCAATTATTTTTGAAATTTTGAAAGCAAGATCTATTCCCCGAGAAAAATTCAGGCAAAGGAATTCTAGGTTCAGATATAGGAACATGAACAACAAAATCTTGTAAGTTTTGAACTTTCGTGGTGAGATTATTCAAACCTGCAGCTAAACTCTGAATATCCATTTTAAACAGGTGAACACAGAGCCATTCCAGGATTAGAAGGAGAGAGAGAGAGAAAGGCTGCAATATAGGCAGACTTGCAAGAGATTCAATTACAAGCACACTCAGAACTGAGAAAAAAAAAAAAAAAAAATCTTCAGCAGACTTCTCTTTTCTCTCCTTTCTCTGTCAATTAATTTAACCCTTTTTGGTCCGGTCAAACTGTTATGGTTCTCAATGGCAAGAGAACATAGCCCAGCAAACATACGAACTAGCTCTTGGAAGGATGGAAACTAAACTGACCATGAACTAAACCTGCCGCACAACTAACAGTAGCCGGGTAGCGTAGCCTGCGTTTTATCCCTAGACGCCCAGCGCCGGCCGGAGGACTAACTAATCCTGGCAGAGGAAAATATAGTCCTGGCTCACCTCTAGAGAAATTTCCCCGAAAGGCAGACAGAGGCCCCCACAAATATTGGCGGTGATTTTAGATGAAATGACAAACGTAGTATGAAAATAGGTTTAGCAAAATTGAGGTCCGCTTACTAGATAGCAGGAAGACAGAAAGGGCACTTTCATGGTCAGCTGAAAACCCTATCAAAATACCATCCTGAAATTACTTTAAGACTCTAGTATTAACTCATAACATCAGAGTGGCAATTTCAGATCACAAGAGCTTTCCAGACACAGAAACGAAACTACAGCTGTGAACTGGAACAAAATGCAAAAACAAACAAGGACTAAGTCCAACTTAGCTGGGAGTTGTCTAGCAGCAGGAACATGCACAGAAAGGCTTCTGATTACAATGTTGACCGGCATGGAAGTGACAGAGGAGCAAGGCTAAATAGCGACTCCCACATCCTGATGGAAACAGGTGAACAGAGAGGATGATGCACACCAGTTCAATTCCACCAGTGGCCACCGGGGGAGCCCAAAATCCAATTTCACAACACAGAACCTGTAGTATAAGGCAGCACCTCCATAGGCAGATCCTGTAGTATAAGGCAGCACCACCATAGGCAGACCCTGTAGTATAAGGCAGCACCCCTATAGGCAGACCCTGTAGTAAAAGTCAGCACCCATAAAAAAATAAATAAATACTCACCTCTCTTCCTCCTTGTTCCCGCAGTTCAGAGATGTCAGATTCATCATCACAGTTGTCATACTCCCCTACTGCTGCTAGCACCTTGTTAGGCCATCTAGGACACTTAGAACAATTGATCAAGAAGTGGTCAGACTGGCCGCAGTAGAAACATAGACTTTCACGAAGGCGATGCTCCCGGCGCTCATTGATCTCGCGCCTCTGAACGGAATCAATTTGCATGGGCACCTCAGAGGTTTTACCTGCAGGCTCTTTGGAAGGAAGGGAAAAGTTAGAAATACGGTTATATGCAGCAAATTTCTCCTGCCTACGCTCAGTAAAGCGAATGTCTATGCGCACATAATGTTGTATAAATGTCTCTAGCTCTTGTGGTGACTCAGAGCGAGCTAGTTCATCTTTTATAATACTAGACAGACCCCTTTTAAAAATAGGCAATTGTGCATAACTGTCCCAATTAGTATCTACCGCTAATCTCCTGAATTCAGTGGCATACTCAATAACAGAACGTTTAGCCTGGCGTAAGTGCAGCGCCCCAGAGACCTGGTCGTTGCAGTAATGCCGCTCTGCCACTCAGGGGAGTGATGTTACGTCTGATTGCACAAAAGGAGTTCACCTGACCAGGTATCACAGTCGCACACTACATTTCACACTTCAGCCACCAGGGGGAGCAAAAGGTTCTATGTATTAGGCCACTCCTCACACTTGGGTAAAACTGGGGGCTGGATAGGAAGTGAGTTAGAAGCTGACTGGGTTGGATCCAGGCAACATCCTGTGGCAGAGGGTGTTGCGGGGGAAGATTCAGGGGGTCTCTGTCAGGGGTGGGATCCTGACAGTGACCTAGCGAACAGGACAGATTGTTACGGAGCCGCGCATGCACTCGAATGCGGCGGCATCTTAAGAAAGGATACGAAGCAAAGTTTATTGTGGAGAAGTGAGAAACGAGGTCGCAGCAAAAAGGAGATAAACCAGTAGGAGTCGTGCCCCGAGATCGGCAACATCCTACTGAGGCGCATAGCCGGTGGCCGGAACGCCGAGGAAGTATTGGGCTCCAAGCAGTACTTCAAACAGCGGCAGGACAGTTGATTATAGGTTGGCTGTCTCACCTAAAACACCTAAGCAGACATAGGAGGCAATTGTGGGAGAGGGGCGATGCTAGGGTCCTGGAAGAACTCCAGGCCTACCCGTCATACGGGTGCGTCCTAGCCATATCATCTGGGGGACGGAGAAAGAACATCAGAACAGATCCGAGTTGTGAGAAAGAACATCAGAAACAGACACAACAGTTGTGAGGACTATCCCGTGGTGCTCAGCAGGGAGGTACTACAACACACAGGCGCTAGAAGGTAGGCACTGATTTCCACCTGCAAAGGAAACTCTGGATGTGCCTTCGGACCGGCCGGTCTCAGCCAGCCCTGTTAGCAGTGCTCTGGATTGCGGATCCCGAAGCCTTCAGTAAAGAGGTAAAGAGACTGCAACCCTGTGTCCTCGTTATTCATCGCGCCTCGCACCACACACCAAATCACCACCACCACCTTTCATTGGACGCCCCTTAGCAGGGTCACGGACCAGGTCTAGCCACCGTGACAACCCCAGGACTGAGACTGAGAGGCCCGGTACCGAGTACCCCGCGGCCCTGCATCTGGGGGCGCTCCATAAAGACAACAAAGCAGATTCAGCGGTTGCACGGCGATTAGGGTCATCAAACATTAGTGCCATAGCGGCCAAGAAATTATCCAAGTTATTTAACCGTGGGTCACGAGACTCAATCATCGGATTCGCCCAGGCGAGCGCTCGTGAGGTCAGCAGCATTATTACACACAATACTTTGGATCTATCAGTAGGAATACGGTCAGCATGCACATCAAAATATAGCATACATTGATTCACAAAGCCACAAAACTTGTCGCGATCACCATTAAATCTGAATGGGGGCAACTTAGGTGGGCTAGCTGGTGACGGTTGCCCAGAGGGAAAAGCCGCTTGTGCAGCTATTTGCGTGCTTATGTCCTGAAAAGCCCGTCCATACTGGGACTCTATGCCAGCAAGTTTGTTTTCCTGGGCTGCCATGCGGGTGCTTAAGTCCTGCAAAGTTTGTTCAAACACTTGTTGATTGAGTTCAAAGCTTCCAAACTTCTTTTGCAGACCTTCCACATCTTTCTGCAGTGATCTAATTATGGAAAACACCTGCTCTAGTCTGCTTTCTGCAGTCATTGTTCCAGCAGTCTCCTTTTTTTTATGGCTAGAGTATCCTGTAATAATTATAGGGGATAACTCAGGAGACTCTTTGCGTGGAACAAGACAACTACAGGACACAGTTTTGTAAGTGGTAAAGTCTATATTATTGTTGAGGGAGGATCTAAAGTGATCCTTCACGGTTAACTCAGTGATTTTAAAATTAATCTACAAGGCGTTGCCGGCAACTGAAAATGACCAGACGGAGACGTGTGTCTCTGTTTGGGGGGGATCAAGCTGATCTCTCTGGCCCCCGTTTATTGTGTATGACTTATCATAGTCATAGAAATTATACTTCAACCAATCAGCATAAGAACACGCTCACAGCTCTTAACCTATAAGAATGCGGGAACACTCTGTGCGTCAAAGTCTCGTAGAACAATACACCCTCAGTCTCATGTTCTGTTTAGATTGCAACAATAAAGGTCTCATAACAGCTGTAAACTTTAGCCTACTAACAAAATTTATCTTAGAACAGCAAAATGGAGTCGAAAAGCACAAAATGGAGAATCTTTCTTAATTTGTCCCTTCACATTATCACACGGTGATTCAAACAGGTGCAGAGGGAAACTCAAGTCCACAACACTTGGTGTAAATATTAAACGCAGCTTAGCAGTCTATAGGAAACTTCAGAGGAAAATGCAATCAAGCAGAAAGTCTATGAAGCACAGTTATTCTTGAGGATTCTTGACACAAATAAATCCTTGTCTTAGTCCAAACACAGATAGATAAGCTTATAAGGCAGTTCAAATCATATCTTAGCTCAACCAGGGAGGCCTGGTTAATAGTCTCAGGTTTTTGCAGAGCAGAAACAGCTTACATGTCCAGCAAATGCAGATGGAAGTAAACACGAGCAGCAGATGAAGGAGGATTACTGAACACTGGTGTATGCAGCAGGAACTCAGAGCAGAGTAGCAGGATCACCACACAGGTTCACAGGACCAGGTATATAGCCAGGGAGTAATCAGAGGTCAGGAGCTGGATGCAAGGCAGAATACTCTAGCACAGACTGAAGGCTGGGGTGGAGTTTTATAGCAGGAAGACACAGTGCACATGAGACCAAAGACGCCATCTTGGAAAAGGGCAGCAATGCACAAAAGGTAAAAAATGTTCTGAGTCCTGACACTCAGCTGTCAGCTTCAGCAAGGCTGGTTATCAAGAATAGAGGGGTCCCTATGCCGTTTTTAAATTATTTAAATAAATAATTTAAAAAAAAGCGGCGTGGGGTCCCCCCATTTTTGACAACCAGCCTTGCTTAGACAGCTTGGGGCTGGTATTTTCAGGCTGGTAAGGGACCATGGATATTGCACCCCCCCCCCGGTCTAAAAGTAGCAGCCCACAGCTGCCCAGAAATGGCTCATCTAAAAATCACTTAGGGTCCCCCTATAAATTCAAGCCAGCACAGGATAAACAGACAGCTGTGGGTTGGTATTTATAGCCTGGGAAGTGGTCAGAGATATTGCCTCCCCTCCCAGGCTACCAACATCATCCCTCAACTGCAGCAGAAATGGCGCATCCATAAGATGCGCCATTTCTGGCTCTTTGCCCCGCTCTTCCCACTTGCCCTCTAGCGGTGGCAAGTGGGGTTGATGTCACCTTTGTATTGTCAGGTGACATCAGCCCCAAGGCTTAGTAATGGAGAGGCGTCTATAGCATACCTATCCATTACCAATCCTATAGTTATATGGTAAATAAACACACAGCCAGAATAAAGTATTCTTATTTTATTTGAAATAAAAACAAACACACTTTTCCATTTTTATTTAAAAATAACAACTACAGTTATACTCACCTAAAGCCCATTCCATTGAAGCCCTTGTCTCCTGTAATAAAACAAAAATAAAAAAAAAATCCCTCACCTGTCCGTCGTTCTGTCCCTCGCCGTAATCCATGTCTGAGGATGAATAGTTTTCCATAAGGACCGTGCCAAGATGTGACCGTCCAGACTGAGAACCAGTGATGAATGAGCTGCTGCGAGAGCAGCATCAGTGACCAGCGGTGACATCATCGATATTACCATGGGTCCCTGATGCAGCGTTTCCAGCCGGGCTAATGATTGAGCGGGACTGGCTGGTCTTATTGTATCAGGGGTACGATATTTATCATTGCACAACGGAGGGGTCCGGTGTTCGAAATGTTGACATCTATCCACAATACCAGAAGCATCCTTGTCCTTGAGCATGGGGAAACATCACTGCATCTAGGCGCATAACACATTTATGGTGCGGAGGGGGATCTTTTTGATCAAATGCTAAAGCCATATAATACAAAGAGGAAGAAGAAAAGTCAAAACGAGATAGGTTTACTTGTGGCCGGCTGAATTATACTATTTGCAATACCCCCCAAAATATACAATAATTACATTTATTCTTTTTTGGAGAGGAGGAAGGGAAAAGTCCCAGCCACCAAAAGAAATTGGAGACCGTAAAAAAGTGTTGTGTATGAACAAAAAGGAGAAAAATGTAAAGACATGATATACCAGTGCAGTATTAGTCCTGACGCTTCCATATTTACCACTTCTCTGTGGATTATTACATTTTTACTTTCATCGCCTCTTTTTTTTTTTTTTTTTAATTCACCATTTATGTCTTCTGAGCAGTTAAAGAAACAAATGAATAACCTTCACATTATAACAATAGATAAATACCTAGGATTTTAGCATTTGAATGGGATCTGCACAATTGTTTAGGTGTCTCAGAACATGAAGTGGAGTCCAAAAATTATCCAAGCAAAATAAGACAACAAAATGTCTGTTGAGCCCATTCACATGTCCAAACAGGATATTAGGCCACTTTGTGGGTGGTTCTGAATTCAGGAGACACAGCCCAATAAATGTTGCGGTGCCTGTCATGCTGTGCGTCAATAAATGTCTCCTTTCTAGCAATTCAGGACCTGTGAGAGCTAAAATTAGGCATTGTGCACATGGTGTAGTATAGACTCCGACGCAGCCACCAAGTTTTCCCAGGTCACGCTGCTTCATGAAAACACCAGTAGTCATTTTTGTGAAGAGGCTTTGCCGGCGATATTGCCTTCGTTTTTGCGGCACAGCAAGAGCAGAGCTGCCGGCATCATTCCCTCTATTAGGTGTTTTTTTTAATGAGTTTTTTTGCAGTAGAAATTAAATGAAAATTCTCTAAAATTCTCCACAAATCTCAAAACTCTTCAAAAACTTGGAGTTTCTGCTCCAAAAACTCAGCAAAAAATACTGTGCACATAAAAACCCTTAGCCTAAAACTGTTATCTTATGGGTTTTGCAGGCCTATTTGCAATATAGAGTTTTTTAAATTCACAATACACTGCAGTACTAAGATATTGCAATGTATTGTGTGAGTGATGAATTGATTAAATTTTAAAATTTTTAAATAATAAAAAAAGATATAAAATTTTAATCTCCCCTTTACACCAAATAAAAACATCAAAATGTAAAAAATTAATTACTTAACATATTTGGTATTGCAGCGTAATCACCTGCAGTGATAGAGTATAAAAATATTAGAGCCTAAAAAAATGAAAAAAAAAAGCAATCAAATTGTCAAATATACCAAAAAGTGGTACAAAAAAACATCAGCTTGATGCACAAAAAAAAGCATCTACACAAGTACATCGATGGAAAACTAGGAAAAGTTATGGGTCGCAAACCAACTTTTCAGTTCTAAATATTTTTTATCCATTAAAATAAAAAAAAATTATGATTTTGTTATTGCCATAATTGTACTGATCTGTTATGTCTTTCTTACTTGCACAGTAAATTGCGTAAAAATAAAACCCAAAAAACTATGTAAAAATGTGTTGTGTTTTTTTCTCACCATTTCACTGCAGCAGGAATGTTTTTTCCCCGTTTTGGAGTACACTACATAGAAAACTGAATCTCACACAAAACTACAAATCGACCTCTAAAAACAAAGCCTCATATGGCTGTAATGACAGAAAAATGAAAAAAAGTTATAGCTCTTGGAAGAAGCGGAGGAAAAAATGGAAGCACAAAAATAATCACCTGGTCCTTAAGGCTATGTTCACATCATGTTTGCTCCTACGTTTAGTGGCTCTGTCAAGGCTTACGTTCAAAACAGGATTTAGATGCGTGCATTAACGAAGCCATGGACTATAATGACGCAGACGGAGTCACAGTGTGCTCTGCTGTACATCTTTTTCAGCCGTATAAGTGAGTCGCTCACCAGGGAAATGGGGATACTCGGTACCGGGTCCGGTCTTAAAGTGAATGTCATGGTGGCTGCGACCCGGTCCGTGGCCCTGGGACTCAATTGAAGGGGAACGGTCTTTTAAGGGGTATTGTGAAAGTCTATTTTCGTGACGCCACCTGTGGTACTCGGTCAGTAGGGACCAACACCACTTAAAGGGGTCCCCTGGGGTGATGGTATGGCGGCTGGATGGTGACGCTTCCCACAGGTGAATCGGGGTCCCCAGGGCTCCCAAGATATATGGCAGGGATGATGTGTTGCCGGTAAATAACAGAGGACTCGAGGTTGCAGTCTTTACCTGGTTTACTGGAGTTGTAGTAGGCCTCAGTACAGGGTACCGGCAACAGGTACAGAAGGAGTCCAGGTAGCCCGGAAACAAGAAGAAGTCCCCTTGGCAGGTCAGGTTTGGAACCTTCCTCTATGCTCTGGGTTTCTCGTAACTTGCTACCTGTGGTTTGCTGGCAAAGTACGCCTTTCTCTCTCCTGTCCTGGGACAGAACCTGCACAGAAGGCAGCTTGAGCTGTACTCTTGGGGGTCTCTGACATGGTGACTCCAGGCTCTATCTGCTGACTTGCCTCAGGTATGGTATGGGCAATATACTCATAGTCCTATGCCCTCCGGCTCTGCTGTGGACCTTACAGCTATCCACAACCTCGAGCTCCCGGTGCCCAGTTTCTGTGGTCTGGCTATTAGGGGCCTAATCATCGCCAGCTTGAGTCCTCAATCTCTCCTCTGCTCCTTTCCTGTCTGCTCCATACTGAACTGAACTCGACTGACTTCACTCCTCCTCCAGACCAGGATCTTTATTCAGGGAATCTGCCCTAAAACCGGGTTTTGAGCTCCCCCTCCTGGCCTGGATTCAGAAGGTGTTGTGTGTGAGAATTACCTGCCAAAGAGATCCCTCTTGTTTCCAGGCATAGCACTACCCTCCCCGAGAGGAAGGCAGCACTACTGTGGTACCGGAACACCTGGGGTGCCACATACGCCTAGGTGAGGAGGGCAGCACGACGTCTTGATATGTTGTAGAAGGACATTGGTGTCATTGCAGCGCCCCAGAGTCCTGGTCGTTGCAGTACTGATGCTCCGCTGCTAAGGGGGGCTATGGTACGTCTGATGGCACTGAAGGAGTTCACCTGACCAGGTATCACAGACACCAATACACTTTGCAGTCTGGCCTCCAGGGGGAGCTAAGGGTGCTATGTATTAGGCCACTCCTCACAGTCTGGTAAAACTGGGGGTTGGATAGGAAGTTAGAGAGAAGCTGACTGGGAATCGAACAGGCAACATCCTGTTGCAGAGGGTGTTGCGGGGAGAGACTCAGGGGGGTCCCTGTCAGGGATGGGATCCTGACAGAGGCCTAGCGAACAGAGAGAACGTTACTGGACCGCGCCTGCACCTGATCGCGGCGGTACCCTAAGAAAGGACAAGAAGCGAGGTTTATTGTGCTGAGTGAGAAACGAGATCAACGCAACAAGGAGAAATACCAGTAGGAGTCGTGCTGTAAGACGAGGCAACATCCTACTGAGGCGCGTAGCCGGTGGCCGGAACGCAGAGGAAGTACTAGGCTCCAAGCAATACTTCAAACCTATGGCAGGACAGTCAGCTATAGGCGGGCTGTCTCACACAAATCACCTACGAAGACACAGGGGGCAACAACAGGAGAAGGGCGACACTAGGGTCCAGGAAGAGCTCCGGGCCTACCCGTCATACGGGTGCGTCCTAGCCATATCATCTGGGGAACGAAGCAGAACATCATAATCGAGTTGTGAGGGAACTTCAGAAACAGACACAACAGTTGTGGGGACTATCCCGTAAGCACAGCAGTGGAGGACCACAACACACAAGCGCTAGAAGGTAGGCACAGATTTCCACCTGCAAAGGGAACTCTGGAGGTGCCATCGGACCGGCCGGACTTGCGCAGCCTGGTTAACCGTTTCCGGACTGAGGATCCTGAAGCCTTCAGTAAAGAGGTAAAGAGACTGCAACCTGGTGTCCTCGTTATTTACTGTGACCAGCACTGCACCGCACTACCACCACCATCCACACCTTTCATTGGGCGCCCCTCAGCAGGGACACGGACCGGGTCTAGCCACCGTGACAACCCCCAGAGCAGAGACTCAGAGGCCCGGTACCGGGTACCCCTCGGCCCTGCGGCAGTGGGGGCGCCACATCATCAGTAAGAGTAACTCACCTATTAGGGGCTGTGGGTTCCTCTACTATTACTGACTTCAGTCTCTGACCTCTTCTGAGACATAACACCCTCTGTCATCAATACAGAAAAGTAAGTGAACCCTCTATAGGAAGAACCAGTATTGTACTATACAATTCACTGTAGCTATAGGTCTCTATCATTCCTGGCTTTCCAAGCTCTGGAATTTTGGCAGCAATCTCCTGTTAATATTTCACAGTCCATCATTTCTTCCTTGGTCTTCATAGAATGGCTAAGTGCAGCTGATCCCGTTATCCCAAGTATGGCGGCAATCTCTGACCTGATGACATGAGATGGTGAATGCTGAACAGTTTCTCTTCTTAGGAGGCAGCTGAATGTTCTTTGCTGCTTTTCTTCTCAGATAACAAATAGTAACTCCTTGGCAGAGCAGTATTTTAGCTATCCGACTGGTGGTTCTCGAAACCTTCCCAGGTCGCTGCATCTTTTCCTAGGAGGAAGTTGAATAGTCTTCATTGGTCTCCCTTTTTCTTCTTATTTGTTGAAAAAAACAAAAACGTTGATTTATGTTTTATGGAAATAATGGAGAAAAAATAGGATTTCAGGGTCTGGATAAGTTATTGGGGAACACTGGTACCATGCATTGGTTCTGAGAGCAACTCACTGGTCAGGGGGCCCTTGGCTCCTCTTCTATTACTTTCTTTGTGAGCATTATTCCAAGCATGGTGTCACGATGGTGTCAAGTCCACCTGGAAGATCTGGAGTTAGACGGTCACGTCGGGTAATGAATCGAAGGTCTTCTTTAGTGATGGTGTGATTTGTGTCCCATATTAAATGGATTTAGTTTCCTCTGGTGCTGAAGACGTTAATGACCCTTTCTATGCTGGTCAGAAACATGCAGCTCCATTTCAGCTGTTTCTGAAAAAAAAAAGCTAAGTGGCTGGAGTGGAGTTGTTGTAGAGGTGTTCTGCGGTTTGCTGTAGTACGTGTGTGTTTATCTCCTGGTCCCTGTTCCATTTAGCTTATTTCTCCCTGTTCCTATCCTCCTTTCTATTGTTGTTGGTGCTTTTGTATGATAGAGGTTTTCTGTGACCCTTGTTTTCGTTTCTATCTTGTTTACATTACCTTTCTGTCCCATGCCTCATGGGGTGGGGGAGAGGACAGGTCAGGGTTTAACCCCTTCCCGACCTTTAACGCCACGTAGGCGTCATGAAAGTCGGTGCCAATCCGACCTGTGACGCCTATGTGGTGTCATGGAGGGATCGCGTCCCTGCAGATCGGGTGAAAGGGTTAACTCCAATTTCACCCGACCTGCAGGGACAGGGGGAGTGGTACTACAGCTTCACCCCCCCCCGTGGCTACGATCGCTCTGATTGGCTGTTGAAAGTGAAACAGCCAATCAGAGCAATCTGTAATATTTCACCTATGAAAATTGGTGAAATATTACAATCCAGCCATGGCCGATGCTGCAATAGCATCTGCCATGGCTGGAGACCCCGATCTGCCCCCCCCCCCACCGCCACCGATCTCCTCCTCTCCGTCCTGTCATGTCCCCTGCTCCCCTCCATCCTCCTGTCCTCTCCCCCGTCCTCCTGTCTGCTCCCCCCGTGCTCCGATCCCCCCCCCCGTGCTCTGATCCCACCCCCCCCATACTTATCAAGCTCCGATGTCCCTCCCGGTGTCCGTCCATCTTCTCCATGGGCACCGCCATCTTCCAAAATGGCGGGCGCATGCACAGTGCGCCCGCCGAATCTCCCGTCCGGCAGATTCTTTCCAGGTACATTTTGATCGCTGTGATAGGTTCTATCACAGCGATCAAAATAGAAAAAATAGTAAATAAACCCCCCTTATCACCCCCATAGGTAGGGAACATAAAAAAATAAAGAAAATATATTTATTTTTATTTTCCACTAGGGCTAGAGTTGCACTTAGGGTTAGAGTTGCACATAGGGTTAGGGTTGCACTTAGGGTTGCACTTAGGTTTAGCGTTGCACTTAGGGTTGCACTTAGGGTTAGGGTTGCACTTAGGGTTAGGGTTGTGCAGCGCCCCCACTGCCGCAGGGCCGAGGGGTACCCGGTACCGGGCCTCTGAGTCTCTGCTCTGGGGTTGTCACTGTGGCTAGGCCCGGTCCGTGACCCTGCTGAGGGGCGCCCAAATAATAGGTGTGGATGGTGGGGGTAGTGCGGTGCAGTGCCGGTCACAGTAAATAACGAGGACACCAGGTTGCAGTCTCTTTACCTCTTTACTGAAGGCTTCAGGATCCTCAGTCTGGAATACGGTTAACCAGGCTGCGCAAGTCCGGCCGGTCCGATGGCACCTCCAGAGTTCCCTTTGCAGGTGGAAATCTGTGCCTACCTTCTAGCGCTTGTGTGTTGCGGTCCTCCCCTGCTGGGCTTACGGGATAGTCCCCACAACTGTTGTGTCTGTTTCTTGTGTTCCCTCACAACTGGATTCTGATGTTCTTCTTCGTCCCCCAGATGATATGGCTAGGACGCACCCGTATGACGGGTAGGCTCGGAGCTCTTCCTGGACCCTAGTGTCGCCCTTCTCCTAGTGTGCCCCCTATGTCTTCGTAGGTGATTGGTGTGAGACAGCCCGCCTTTAGCTGACTGTCCTGCCGTAGGTTTGAAGTATTGCTTGGAGCCTAATACCTCCTCGGCGTTCCGGCCACCGGCTACGCGCCTCAGTAGGATGTTGCCTCGTCTTACAGCACGACTCCTACTGGTATTTCTCCTTGTTGCGTTGATCTCGTTTCTCACTCAGCACAATATACCTCGCTTCTTGTCTTTTCTTAGGGCACCGCCGCGATCAAGTGCAGGCGCGGTCCCGTAACGTTCTCTCTGTTCGCTAGGCCTCTGTCAGGATCCCACCCCTGACAGGGACCCCTCTGAGTCTCTCCCCGCAACACCCTCTGCCACAGGGTGTTGCCTGTTCGATTCCCAGTCAGCTTTCTCACTAACTTCCTATCCAACCCCCAGTTTTACCAGATTGTGAGGAGTGGCCTAATACATAGCACCCTTAGCTCCCCCTGGAGGCCAGACTGTGAAGTGTATTGGTGACTGTGATACCTGGTCAGGTGAACTCCTTCAGTGCCATCAGACGTACCATAGCCCCCCTTAGCGGCAGAGCATCAGTACTGCAACAACCAGGACTCTGGGGCGCTGCAGTTGCACTTAGGGTTAGGGTTGCACTTAGGGTTGCACTTAGGGTTAGGGTTGCACTTAGGGTTAGGGTTGCACTTAGGGTTAGGGTTGCACGTAGGGTTAGGGTTGCAATTAGGGTTGAGGTTGCAATTAGGGTTGCACATAGGGTTAGAATTAGGGTTAGAATTAGGGTTAAGGTTAGAATTAGGGTTACAATTAGGGTTAGGGTTAGAATTAGGCTATGTGCACATGGTGCGGATTTGGCTGAGGATCCGCAGTGGATTGGTCGCTGCGGATTCGTAGCAGTTTTCCATCACGTTTACAAACCAAAACCGCAGTGCCCATGGTGCGGAAAATACCGCGCAGAAACGCTGCGTTGTATTTTCCGCAGTATGTCAATTCTTTGTGCGGATTCCGCAGCGTTTTACACCTGCTCCATAATAGGAATCCGCAGGTGAAATCCGCACAAAAAACACTGGAAATCCACGGTAAATCCGCAGGTTAAGCGCAGTGCGTTTTACCTGTGGATTTTTCAAAACCGGTGCCGAAAATCCGCACACAAATCCGCAACGTGGGCACATAGCCTTAGGGTTAGGGTTGGAATTAGAGTTAGGGTTGGAATTAGGGTTAAGATTATTGTTAGGGGTGTGTTGGGGTTAGGGTTAGGCTTGTGGTTAGGGTTATGGTTAGGGTTGGGATTAGGGTTAAGGGTGTGTTGTGGTTAGGGTTGGGATTAGGGTTAGGGGTGTGTTGGGGTTAGGGTTGGAATTAGGGTTAAGATTAAGGTTAGGCTTGTGGTTAGGGTTATGGATAGGGTTGGGATTAGGGTTAGGGGTGTGTTGGGATTAGGGTTGTGATTAGGGTCATGGTTAGAGTTTGGATTAGGGTTAGGGGTGTGTTGGGGTTAGTGTTGGAGTTAGAATTGAGGGGTTTCCACTGTTCAGGCACATCAGGGGGTCTCCAAACGCGACATGGCGCCACCATTGATTCCAGCCAATCTTGCATTGAAAAAGTCAAATGGTGCTCTCTCCATTCCGAGCCCCGAAGTGTGCCCAAACAGTGGTTTACCCCCACATATGGGGTACCAGCGTACTCAGGAGAAACTAGACAACAACTTTTGGGGTCCAATTTCTCCTGTAACCCTTGGGGGGAAAATAAAAAATTGCAGGCTAAAAAATTATTTTTGAGGAAAGAAAAATGTTTTTTTATTTTCACGGCTCTGCGTTATAAACTTCTGTGAAGCACTTGGGGGTTCAAAGTGCTCGCCAGAAATCTAGATAAGTTCCTTTGGGGGTCTAGTTTCCAAAATGGGGTCACTTGTGGGGGGTTTCTACTGTTTAGGCACATCAGCGGCTCTGCAAACGCAACGTGACGCCCGCAGAGCGTTCCATCAAAGTCTGCATTTCAAAACGTCACTACTTTCCTTCTGAGCCCAGACGTGTGCCCAAACAGTGGTTTACCCCCACATATGGGGTATCAGCGTACTCAGGAGAAACTGGACAACAACGGATGGGGTCAAATTTCCCCTTTTACCCTTGGGAAAATAAAAAATTCTGGGCTAAAAAATTATTTTTGAGGAAAGAAAAATGTTTTTTTATTTTCACGGCTCTGCGTTATAAACTTCTGTGAAGCGCTTGGGGGTTCAAAGTGCTCAACACACATCTAGATAAGTTCCTTTGGAGGTATAGTTTCCAAAATGGGGTCACTTGTGGGGGGTTTCTACTGTTTAGGCACATCAGGGGCTCTGCAAACGCAACGTGACGCCCGCAGATCATTCCATCAAAGTCTGCATTTCAAAACGTCACTACTTCCCTTCCGACCCCCGACGTGTGCCCAAACAGTGGTTTACCCCCACATATGGGGTATCAGCGTACTCAGGAGAAACTGGACAACAACTTTTGGGGTCCAATTTCTCCTGTAACCCTTGTGAAAATAAAAAATTGCGGGCTAAAAATCATTTTTGAGAAAAGAAAAAATATTTTTTATTTTCACGGCTCTGCGTTATAAACTTCTGTGAAGCACTTGGGGGTTCAAAGTGCTCATCACACATCTAGATTAGTTGCTTGGGAGGTCTAGTTTCCAAAATGGGGTCACTTGTGGGGGAGCTCCAATGTTTAAGCACACAGGGACTCTCCAAACGCGACATGGTGTCCGCTAACGATTGGAGCTAATTTTCCATTCAAAAAATCAAATGGCGCGCCTTTCCTTCCGAGCCTTGCCGTGCGCCCAAACAGTGGTTTACCCCCACATATGAGGCATCGGCATACTCAGGAGAAATTGCCCAACAAATTTTAGGATCTATTTTATCCTGTTGCCCATGTAAAAATGAAAAAATTGAGGCTGAAAGAATTTTTTGGTGAAAAAAAAAGTACTTTTTCATTTTTACGGATCAATTTGTGAAGCACCTGAGGGTTTAAAGTGCTCACTATGCATCTAGATAAGTTCCTTGGGGGGTCTAGTTTCCAAAATGGGGTCACTTGTGGGGGAGCTCCAATGTTTAGGCACACAGTGGCTCTCCAAACGCGACATGGTGTCCGCTAACGATTGGAGCTAATTTATCATTAAAAAAGTCAAATGGCGCTCCTTCCCTTCCGAGCCTTACCGTGTGCTCAAACAGTGGTTTACCCCCACATGTGAGGTATCAATGTACTCAGGAGAAATTGCCCAACAAATTTTATGATCTATTTTATCCTGTTGGCCTTGTGAAAATGAAAAAATTGAGGCTGAAAGAGATTTTTTGTGAAAAAAAAGTACTTTTTAATTTTTACGGATCAATTTGTGAAGCACCTGAGGGTTTAAAGTGCTCACTATGCATCTAGATAAGTTCCTTGGGGGGTCTAGTTTCCAAAATGGGGTCACTTGTGGGGGAGCTCCAATGTTTAGGCACACAGGGGCTCTCCAAACGCGACATGGTGTCCGCTAACGATTGGAGCTAATTTTCCATTCAAAAAGTCAAATGGCGCTCCTTCCCTTCCGAGCCCTGTCGTGCGCCTAAACAGTGGTTCCCCCCCACATATTTGGTATCAGCATACTCAGAACAAATTGGACAACTACTTTCGGGGTCCATTTTCTCCTTTAACTCTTGGGAAAATAAAAAAATTGTTGCTAAAAGATCATTTTTGTGACTAAAAATTTAAATGTTCATTTTTTCCCTCCATGTTGCTTCTGCTGCTGTGAAACACCTGAAGGGTTAATAAACTTCTTGAATGTGGTTTTGAGCACCTTGAGGGGTGCAGTTTTTAGAATGGTGTCACTTTTTGGTATTTTCAGCCATATACAGGTCCTTCTCAAAAAATTAGCATATAGTGTTAAATTTCATTATTTACCATAATGTAATGATTACAATTAAACTTTCATATATTATAGATTCATTATCCACCAACTGAAATTTGTCAGGTCTTTTATTGTTTTAATACTGATGATTTTGGCCTACAACTCCTGATAACCCAAAAAACCTGTCTCAATAAATTAGCATATTTCACCCGTCCAATCAAATAAAAGTGTTTTTTAATAACAAACAAAAAAAACATCAAATAATAAAGTTCAGTTATGCACTCAATACTTGGTCGGGAATCCTTTGGCAGAAATGACTGCTTCAATGCGGCGTGGCATGGAGGCAATCAGCCTGTGACATTGCTGAGATGTTATGGAGGCCCAGGATGCTTCAATAGCGGCCTTAAGCTCATCCAGAGTGTTGGGTCTTGCGTCTCTCAACTTTCTCTTCACAATATCCCACAGATTCTCTATGGGGTTCAGGTCAGCAGAGTTGGCAGGCCAATTGAGCACAGTAATACCATGGTCAGTAAACCATTTACCAGTGGTTTTGGCACTGTGAGCAGGTGCCAGGTCGTGCTGAAAAATGAAATCTTCATCTCCATAAAGCATTTCAGCCGATGGAAGCATGAAGTGCTCCAAAATCTCCTGATAGCTAGCTGCATTGACCCTGCCCTTGATGAAACACAGTGGACCAACACCAGCAGCTGACATGGCACCCCACACCATCACTGACTGTGGGTACTTGACACTGGACTTCAGGCATTTTGGCATTTCCTTCTCCCCAGTCTTCCTCCAGACTCTGGCACCTTGATTTCCGAATGACATGCAAAATTTGCTTTCATCAGAAAAAAGTACTTGGGACCACTTAGCAACAGTCCAGTGCTGCTTCTCTGTAGCCCAGGTCAGGCGCTTCTGCCGCTGTTTATGGTTCAAAAGTGGCTTTACCTGGGGAATGCGGCACCTGTAGCCCATTTCCTGCACACCAGACTCAGTCCACTGCTTCCTCAGGTTCCCCAAGGTCTGGAATCGGTCCTTCTCCACAATCTTCCTCAGGGTCCGGTCACCTCTTCTCGTTGTACAGCGTTTTCTGCCACATTGTTTCCTTCCAACAGACTTACCATTGAGGTGCCTTGATACAGCACTCTGGGAACAGCCTATTTGTTGAGAAATTTCTTTCTGGGTCTTACCCTCTTGCTTGAGGGTGTCAATGATGGCCTTCTTGACATCTGTCAGGTCGCTAGTCTTACCCATGATGGGGGTTTTGAGTAATGAACCAGGCAGGGAGTTTTTAAAAGCCTCAGGTATCTTTTGCATGTGTTTAGAGTTAATTAGTTGATTCAGAAGATTAGGGTAATAGGTCGTTTAGAGAACCTTTTCTTGATATGCTAATTTATTGAGACAGGTTTTTTGGGTTATCAGGGGTTGTATGCCAAAATCATCAGTATTAAAACAATAAAAGACCTGACAAATTTCAGTTGGTGGATAATGAATCTATAATATATGAAAGTTTAATTGTAATCATTACATTATGGTAAATAGTGAAATTTAACACTATATGCTAATTTTTTGAGAAGGACCTGTAGACCCCTCAAACTGACTTCAAATGTGAGGTGGTCCATGAAAAAAATGGTTTTGTAAATTTTGTTGTAAAAATGAGAAATCACTGGTCAAATTTTAACCCTTATAACTTCCTAGCAAAAAAAAATTTTGTTTCCAAAATTGTGCTGATGTAAAGTAGACATGTGGGAAATGTTATTTATTAACTATTTTGTGTCACATAACTCTCTGGTTTAACAGAATAAAAATTAAAAATTTGAAAATTGCGAAATTTTCAAAATTTTCGGCAAATTTCCGTTTTTTTCACAAATAAACGCAAAAATTATCGACCTAGATTTAACACAATCATGAAGCCCAATATGTCACGAAAAAAACCTCTCAGAATCGCTAGGATCCGTTGAAGCGTTCCTGAGTTATTACCTCATAAAGGGACACTGGTCAGAATTGCAAAAAATGGCCAGGTCATTAACCCCTTACTGACCTCGGACGGGATAGTACGTCCGACGTCAGGTCCCCTGCTTTGATGCAGGGCTCCGCAGTGAGCCCGCATCAAAGCCGGGACATGTCAGCTGTTTTGAACAGCTGACATGTGCCCGCAATAGCGGCGGGTGAAATCGCGATTCACCCGCCGCTATTAACTAGTTAAATGCCGCTGTCAAACGCTGACAGCGGCATTTAACTACCGCATCCGGCCGTCACATGATCGGAGGTCGGCGATGCTTCTATATTGTAACCATAGAGGTCCTTGTGACCTCTATGGTTACTGATCCCCGGCAGCTGTGAGCACCACCCTGTGGTCGGCGCTCACAGCACACCTGATTTTCTGCTGCATAGCAGCGAATAGCAGATCGCTGCTATGTAGCAGAGGCGATCGCGCTGTGCCTGCTTCTAGCCTCCCATGAAAGCTATTGAAGCATGGCAAAAGTTAAAAAAAAAGTTAAAAAAATTTGAAAAAAATAAAAAAAATATAAAAGATTAAATCACCCCCCTTTCGCCCCAATCAAAATAAATCAATTAAAAAAACATCAAACCTACACATATTTGGTATCGCCACGTTCAGAATCACCCGATCTATCAATAAAAAAAAGCATTAACCTGATCGCTAAACGGCGTAACGAGAAAAAAAATCGAAACGCCAGAATTACATTTTTTTGGTCGCCGCGACATTGCATTAAAATGCAATAACGGGCAATCAAAAGAACGTATCTGCACCGAATTGGAATCATTAAAAATGCCAGCTCGGCACGCAAAAAATAAGCCCTCAACTGACCCCAGATCATGAAAAATGGAGACGCTATGAGTATCGGAAAATGGCGCAATTTTTTTTTTTTTTTTAGCAAAGTTTGGAATTTTTTTTCACCACTTAAAAAATAACATAGTCATGTTAGGTGTCTATGAACTCGTAGTGACCTGGAGAATCATAATGGCAGGTCAGTTTTAGCATTTAGTGAACCTAGCAAAAAAGCCAAGCAAAAAACAAGTGTGGGATTGCACTTTTTTGCAATTTCACCGCATTTGGAATTTTTTTCCCGTTTTCTAGTACACGACATGGTAAAACCAATGATGTCGTTCAAAGGTACAACTCGTCCCGCAAAAAATAAGCCCTCACATGGCCAAATTGACGGAAAAATAAAAAAGTTATGGCTCTGGGAAGGAGGGAAGTGAAAAACGAACACGGAAAAACGAAAAATCCCAAGGTCATGAAGGGGTTAAGGTCAAAATAGGCTGGGTCATGAAGGATTTCCCAGGATCATAGTAAGGTCGGAAAATCGGACCTCTCTACCTTCAAGACAGGGATAGTTAATGTTTCAGTGTTAGAGACGGTTTCAGGCCCCCCATCCTTACTGAAGACCATCATAGTGTGACACATGGCTTCAACCTTTGACCTGTTCAGGTGAGACATCACATTTTCCATCTTTAAAATACAATAAAGTAAGTGAATACCCTATAGGAACAGCAGGTATCTTACTATGGGGACTTGCTCGTGTTAGATGTAGCTTTCTGTTATCATTTTCGGCTCTGAAATTTTAGAAGCTTTGTACTTATAGTGTATTAAGGTTCTTCTCCTTATACGAGCAACTAATAATGGACAAAATGGCGAATATTAGAAAATTAATAAGGGAATTCTAAAAAATAAATGTATAAAATGACACAATGATGGCATATTGCGGGTTGTGGCAGTAATGATGGCTTTTGGTAGTTGGTAGGTGTTGTCTATTTGATGACAGGTGGTAATACAGTTGGTGGCAGCTGATGACAGATGATGTTGGTGGTTTGCAGGTAGCAGCCAATTGTGGTAGTCAACCAGGAGCGGCTATTGGCAGCTAAATGTAGTTAAAGCTAAAAACACGTAGTAATGGAGCCAGTTGTTCTTGGTGGCTTGGGTGTAGCTGGTATTAACTGCTGGTAGCAAATTGTTGTTGCATGGTTGTGATTGGTGGCATCTATTGCTGGTGACTAGTGGTGGCTGGCATTCTTTTTCCCAGGTATATTAGGGTGGTCATTTGAAGCAAGAATACATATTAAAGATATGTTCGTTTGTTATAAAATAGACGTCCCCCCATATTCATGTTCTCTGTGCTACATGTGTATCCTGTAATGTGACTATATCTTCCCAAGTAACTGTCTATGAGAGCAGGTACAGAAGGGTTGTCTTCTCCAGTAGTGATGGAGTATAAATAGTGTCCGGTTTTGTTGCTGCTTTGCGCTTTTATGGTGGTCCTCGCTGCATCCCTAGGTCTCTCTATCTCTTCTTAGGAGGTAGCTGAATGGTTCTCACTGCTCTCTCTGCAACTTTATCCTCTTCGTTATGGGTTTCAGGTCTGAAAAAAAATAATGCGGAGGATTTAGTGGTTCCAGCATCCACAGAAATTATTTCTATTATAACTGGCCTAAAAAGGATAGAGATTAAAATTCTATCATCCAGAAACACATGGAGCTTGTGCCCGGCACGATCACAGCAAGAGCTTTGTCCATGGCTGTTTAACCCTCTATATTCCACTGTCAATAGCAACTGCAGCACTTAGATGGTTGTGAGACGGAGGAGGTTCCCACTTTCACACCATTGACGCGATGTTTGACCTAAGTTTTGCAGGGTATTAGACCAGGGAGCAGACAATTCACTGTTCAAGTCCCATAAAGTGACTAAGTGAAAAAAATCCTGCAAAATTATACAAAAAAAATCATAAAATAAAAAATGAAAAAAATCATGGAAAAATGTTTCAACCAAAAAAAAATCACATTTGTTATGCAAAAACAAAAATAAACAAAACTAGTACACTTATTTGGTAATAATTATAAAAAAAAAAGCATAACTAGCGTTCCTTCACTCCTGAATCCTGCCATGTGTCCAAACAGCACATTACTATACAGTCACATATTGTCACGGGGATACCGCAACAGAGAGGGGCCAGAAGACCGCGGTCACTGGTTTCACACACTCCTGCACTGGTTAGAAATACTTCACCATTGTATTAAACAGTGCAGGTTTTTTTTCTTGCTAACAGTGCAAGGCTTAATCTGTTCAGTCGTAGCTCCTGGAGCTTTCCTACTTGGATTGTGTCAGCTGTTCAGTGTTGGCAACTCCCCTCTGGTATATATGCTCGCCTCTTGCACTTAGAGATCACCAGTGTTAGTTCAAACTGCCTGGTTCTGGAGTTGGAGGTGTTGTTCGTGATTGGAGGAGGTGTTTGGAAATTGTTCAGAAGATTGTTGCTTGGAGTTTTAACTGTCATTGTCATCCCTTTTATGACCCCAATGGCAGAGGGTCTCAGAAATAATTACTAAGTCTGCAAACACAAAAAAACAGCTCATAGGGAGTGGTAACTGAGCTGACCATATATCTAATCCTAGCACCACAAATAGCAGCAGCCGGGGAACGTGCCTACGTTGGTTCTAGACGTCTCGCGCCAGCCGGAGAACTAACTAACCCTAGAAGGGAAAAGAAAGACCTTTCTTGCCTCCAGAGAAAAGACCCCAAAAGTTGGATACAAGCCCCCAACAAATAATAACGGTGAGGTAAGAGGAAAAGACAAACGTAAGAATGAGCTAGGTATTTAGCAAAGAGAGGCCCACTAGCTAATAGCAGAATATAGTAAGATGACTTATATGGTCAGCAAAAACCCTATCAAAATATCCACGCTGGATATTCAAGAACCCCCGAACCGTCTAATGGCCCGGGGGGAGAACACCAGCCCCCTAGAGCTTCCAGCAAAGTCAGGAATCACATTTAGTACAAGCTGGACAAAAATAGGAGCAAAGCAAATAACCAAAAAACAAAGAAGCAAGACTTAGCTTAATTTAGCACGAACCAGGACCAGCAGACAGGAGCAAACAGAAACGATCTGATTACAACGATGCCAGGCACTGGACTAAGGATCCAGGAAGTTTATATAGCAACACCCCTGGACTAACGACCCAGGTGGGTGCCAAACTGAGGAAAGACAATCCCAGAGTCATATCACTAGTAACCACAAGAGGGAGCCAAAAAGTCTAATTCACAACAGTACCCCCCCCTTAAGGAGGGGTCACCGAACCCTCACCAAGACCACCAGGGCGATCAGGATGAGCAGCGTGAAAGGCACGAACTAAATCGGCCGCATGCACATCAGAAGCAACCACCCAGGAATTATCCTCCTGACCATAGCCCTTCCACTTGACCAGATACTGAAGCCTCCGTCTGGAGAGACGAGAATCCAAGATCTTCTCCACCACGTACTCCAACTCGCCCTCAACCAACACCGGAGCAGGAGGCTCAACAGAAGGAACCACAGGTACAACGTACCGCCGCAACAAAGACCTGTGGAACACGTTGTGAATGGCAAACGACACCGGAAGATCCAAGCGAAAGGACACAGGATTAAGGATTTCCAATATCTTGTAAGGACCGATGAAGCGAGGCTTAAATTTAGGAGAGGAGACCTTCATAGGAACAAATCGAGAAGACAGCCATACCAAATCCCCAACACGAAGTCGGGGACCCACACCGCGGCGGCGGTTGGCAAAACGCTGAGCCTTCTCCTGTGACAACTTCAAGTTGTCCACCACATGATTCCAGATCTGCTGCAACCTATCCACCACAGAATCTACCCCAGGACAGTCAGAAGGCTCCACATGTCCCGAGGAAAAACGAGGATGGAAACCAGAGTTGCAGAAAAATGGCGAAACCAAAGTAGCGGAACTAGCCCGATTATTAAGGGCAAACTCAGCCAACGGCAAGAAGGTCACCCAATCGTCCTGATCAGCAGAGACAAAACACCTCAAATAAGCCTCCAGAGTCTGATTAGTTCGCTCCGTTTGTCCATTAGTCTGAGGATGAAAGGCAGAAGAAAACGACAAATCAATGCCCATCCTAGCACAAAAGGATCACCAGAACCTGGAAACAAACTGGGATCCTCTGTCAGACACAATATTATATAATAATAATAATAATTTTTATTTATATAGCGCCAACATATTCCGCAGCGCTTTACAACTTATAGAGGGGACTTGTACAGACAATAGACATTACAGCATAACAGAAATCACAGTTCAAAACAGATACCAGGAGGAATGAGGGCCCTGCTGCTCGCAAGCTTACAACCTATGAGGAAAAGGGGAGACACGAGAGGTGGATGGTAACCAGGGGCGTAACTACCGCGGTCGCAGGGGTCGCAATTGCGACGGGGCCCGCAGTGCTTAGGGGCCCACCCAGTCCAGCAGACTGGGCGGGCTCCTAAGAACTCTAAGCTACAAAATGGGCCGCCGGCCCTTTAAATAATTCTTCCTTACAGGCCCTGCTGCGCGTGCACTCGCGATCACGGGTGGGACTGCACTTGACCCGCAGCAGAGCCCCTCCACCGCAGAGAGCCGCACACCACTATTATAGCTGCCACTGCTCTGTGCGCACAGGACCTGTGATGAGGTCACAGGAGGGGAGGAGTTGGAGTCACATGATCAAGGGCTTCCGTGTAGTGCAGGACAGTAGTGCAGTGCTGTTTGTCATCGTGCTGGAGGAGGGTAAGCTTTTGTGTGAGGTCAGGAGGGGTTTGGGTGGATGTAGCAGAGCAGTGTGTGTATGAGGTGTACAGAGCGGAGCCGTGTGTGTATGAGGTGTACGGAGCGGAGCCGGGTGTGTATGAGGTGTACGGAGCAGAGCCGGGTGTGTATGAGGTGTACGGAGCGGAGCCGGGTGTGTATGAGGTGTACGGAGCGGAGCCGGGTGTGTATGAGGTGTACAGAGCGGAGCCGGGTGTGTACGAGGTGTACGGAGCGGAGCCGTGTGTGTACGAGGTGTACGGAGCGGAGCCGTGTGTGTACGAGGTGTACAGAGCGGAGCCGGGTGTGCATGAGGTGTACGGAGCAGAGCTGGGTGTGCATGAGGTGTACGGAGCGGAGCTGGGTGTGTATGAGGTGTACGGAGCGGAGCTGGGTGTGTACGAGGTGTACGGAGCGGAGCCGGGTGTGTACGAGGTGTACGGAGCGGAGCCGGGTGTGTACGAGGTGTACGGAGCGGAGCCGGGTGTGTACGAGGTGTACGGAGCGGAGCCGGGTGTGTACGAGGTGTACGGAGCGGAGCCGTGTGTGTACGAGGTGTACGGAGCGGAGCCGTGTGTGTACGAGGTGTACGGAGCGGAGCCGTGTGTGTACGAGGTGTATGGAGCGGAGCCGTGTGTGTACGAGGTGTACGGAGCGGAGCCGTGTGTGTACGAGGTGTACGGAGCGGAGTCGGGGGTGTACGGAGCGGAGTCGGGTGTGTACGAGGTGTCGCATCTCTGCTTCAGGAAAATGGCCGCCGCGATCTCCATCTGGGCACGCGCGGCATCCTGCGGCCATTTTCCTGAAGCCGCGGCCAGCAGAGCGCCGCTTCTGCGCACGCGCGGCCAAAGGAAGATGGCCGCCCCCACCGATCACCAATGAAATGTCGCACATCACGCTATTTTCACTCCCCTGTGCAGTGGATTCGGGACCTTGGGCATGCGCACACCACTACGCCACCAACGGAAAACTAAGCAAGATCTGGGGGAAGACACCACGCCCATCTCACCAGACCAGCCTGATTGACAGGCGAAAACGACTACTTTGGTAACGTATTTCGGCAGCATAGGTGGGGAATCGGGGTCCACAAAATACACTATTGCAATGCACAGCTCAGGCCCTATTTAACAGTATTTTTATCTCATACGGAAAAAACGGGGTGACAGGTTCCCTTTAAGAGAAAGCCAAAATAACCCCGGGACAGAAGGCGAGAGCAGGGGGGAGGTGCGGGACAGAGCCGCTTTAGGCTAGTTTCACACTAGCGTTAACTGCAATACGTCGCAAATGCGTCGTTTTGCCGAAAATACGCATCCAGCAAAAGTTCTTGCTGGATACGTTTTTTCGTCATAGACTAACATTAGTGACGCATTTGCGATGCATTGCCAAACGTCGCGTCCGTTTTGCGACGCTTGGGCGTGTGGTAGTGGACCGTCGGGAGAAAAAAACCTTACATGTAACGTTTTTTGCTCCCGACGGTCCACTTTTTCCGACCGCGCATGCGCGGCCGGAACTCCGCCCCCACCTCCCCGCACTTCCCCGCACCTCACAATGGGGCAGGGGATGCGTGGGAAAAATGCATCCGCTGCCCCCGTTGTGTGGCGGAGACCACACTAGCGTCGGGAACGTCGGCCCGACGCACAGCGACGGGTTGTTCCCGACGCTAGTGTGAAACTAGCCTTAGTCAGGAGAAGCTGAGGAGCTGCAGCCGGTTTACATCAGCCACCCCTGTACCAGAGAGGAGATTGTGAGTTGTGTATATGAGCTGGTATCTCTGGTGTGTGTGTGTGTGTGGTATCTGTAGTGTGTGTGTGATAACTGTAGTATGTGTGTGATATCTGTAGTATGATGTGTGTGTGTGTGATATCTGTAGTGTGTGTATGTGTGTGTGTGTGTGATATCTGTAGTGTGTGTATGTGTGTGTGTGTGTGTGTGATATCTGTAGTGTGTGTGTGTGTGTGTGTGTTATCTGTAGTGTGTGTGTGTGTGATATCTGTAGTATGATGTGTGTGTGTGTGATATCTGTAGTATGTCTGTGTGTGTGTGTGATATCTGTAGTGTGTGTGTGTGATAACTGTAGTATGTGTGTGATATCTGTAATATGATGTGTGTGTGATATCTGTAGTGTGTGTAATAACTGATGTGTGTGTGTGTGTGTGTGTGTGTGATATCTGTAGTATGATGTGTGTGTGTGATATCTGTAGTGTGTGTGTGATATCTGTAGTATGTGTGTGTGTGAGGCAGCGGCGTAACTACTACGGTCGCAGCTGCAAGCGGCTCTGGCAGGTCAGGGGGCCGTGAGTCCCCTTGAACCTGTCTCCCTTATGCTTGTGTCCCCATGTGCCAGTCTCCCTTGCCCATTAGTCCCTGTGTGTCCCCATGTGCCTGTCTCCCTTGTCCCCTTATGCTTGTGTCCCTTGTCCCCGTGTGCCAGTCTCCCTTGCCCATTAGTCCCTGTGTGTCCCCTTGAGCCTGTCTCCCTTATGCTTGTGTCCCCGTGTGCCAGTCTCCCTTGCCCATTAGTCCCTGTGTGTCACCATGTGCCTGTCTCCTATGTCCCCTTGTGCTTGTGTCAGTCTCCTTTGTCCCCTTGTGCTTGTGTCAGTCTCCTTTGCCCACTAGTCCCTGTGTGTCAGTCTCCCTTTCCCACTTGTCCCTGTGTGTCCCCTTGTGCTTGTATCCCTTGTCCCCTTGTGTCAGTCTCTTGCTCACTAGTCCCTATGTGTCCCCTTGTGCCTGTCTCCCTTGTCCCCTTGTGCTTGTCCCTTGTCCCCGTGTGTCAGTCTCCATTGCCCACTAGTCCCCTTGTATCAGTCTCCCTTGCCCACTATTCCCCGTGTGTCAGTCTCCCTTGCCCACTAGTCCGTGTCCCCGTGTGCCAGTCTCTCTTGTCCACTAGTCCCCGTGTGCCCTTTGTGTCAGTCTCCCTTGCCCACTTGTGTCAGTCTCCCTTGCCCACTAGACCCCTTGTATCCTTCTCCCCTGCCTCCTAGCCCCCATGTGTCCCCTAGTGCCTGTCTTCCTTGCCCCCTTGTTCCCTCTCCTCTGCCCCCTCGTCACCATTTGCTCGTGTCTTTGTCACTGCCCCTGTATGGAGGGGCTGCATTATACTATGAGGGGGGCTGCATTGTATTCTATGGGGCTTACATTGAATTTTATGGCGGGGGGGGCCCCATTTGGAAGTTCGCACCGGGGCCCATAACTTTGTAGTTACGCCACTGATGGTAACAATTGCTTTAGTTATTTGGACCAGCCATAGTGTAAGGCTGGGGTGTTCATGTAAAGCTGCATGAACCAGTTAACTGCCTAAGTATGTAGCAGTACAGACACAGAGTGCTATTAACTGCATAAAGTGTATGAGAACACGATGCAAGGAACCTGATTATGTGTTTTGTTTTTTTTTCTATTTTTAATAGGCCACACAGGGATAGTTAGGTTAATGCGTTGAGGCGGTAGGCCAGTCTGAACAAATGCGTTTTTAGGGCACGCTTAAAACTGTGGGGATTAGGGATTAATCGTATTAACCTAGGTAGTGCATTCCAAAGAATCGGCGCAGCACGTGTAAAGTCTTGGAGACAGGAGTGGGAGGTTCTGATTGTTGAGGATGCTAACCGGAGGTCATTAGTGGAGCGGAGGGCACGGGTAGGGTGGTAGACTGAGACCAGAGAGGAGATGTAGGGTGGTGCTGAGCCATGGAGTGCTTTGTGGATGAGGGTAGTAGTTTTGTACTGGATTCTGGAGTGGATGGGTAGCCAGTGTAATGACTGGCACAAGGTAGAGGCATCGGTGTAACGGTTGGTGAGGAATATGATCCTGGCAGCAGCATTCAGGACAGATTGGAGCGGGGAGAGTTTGGTAAGAGGGAGGCCGATTAGTAGAGAGTTAGAATAGTCCAGACGGGAATGAATAAGAGAAACAGTAAGAGTTTTTGCAGAGTCGAAAGTAAGAAAAGGGCGAATTCTAGAAATGTTTTTGAGATGCAAATAAGAAGAGCGAGCCAGTGATCGAATGTGGGGGGTGAATGAAAGCTCGGAATCAAGGATAACCCCAAGGCAGCGGGCATGTTGCTTTGGAGTAATGGTGGAACCACACACGGAGATGGCAATGTCAGGCAAAGGTAGGTTAGTAGAGGGAGAGAACACGAGGAGTTCAGTTTTTGACAGGTTCAGTTTCAGATAGAGGGAGGACATGATGTTAGAGACAGCGGTAAGACAATCACTGGTGTTTTCTAAGAAGGTCGGAGTGAAAGCAGGAGAAGAGGTGTATAATTGGGTGTCGTCAGCATAGAGATGGTACTGGAAACCAAATCTACTGATTGTTTGTCCAATAGACAATATTCTCAGGAATGCCGTGCAAACGAACCACATTCTGAAAGAACACAGGAACCAGATCGGAAGAGGAAGGCAGCTTAGGCAAAGGCACCAAATGGACCATTTTAGAAAAGCGATCACATACCACCCAGATGACAGACATGCCCTGAGACACCGGGAGATCTGAAATGAAATCCATGGAAATGTGTGTCCAAGGCCTCTTCGGGACAGGCAAGGGCAAGAGCAACCCGCTGGCACGAGAACAGCAAGGCTTAGCTCGAGCACAAGTCCCACAGGACTGCACAAATGACCGCACATCCCGTGACAAGGAAGGCCACCAAAAGGACCTAGCCACCAGATCTCTGGTGCCAAAAATTCCCGGATGCCCTGCCAACACCGAGGAATGAACCTCGGAAATGACTCTGCTGGTCCACTTATCAGGAACAAACAGTCTGTCAGGTGGACAAGAGTCAGGTCTACCAGCCTGAAATCTCTGCAACACACGTCGCAAATCAGGAGAAATGGCCGACAAGATAACTCCCTCTTTAAGAATACCAACTGGTTCTGCGACTCCAGGAGAGTCAGGCACAAAGCTCCTTGAAAGAGCATCAGCCTTCACATTCTTTGAACCTGGTAAATACGAGACCACAAAGTCAAAACGGGAGAAAAACAATGACCAGCGGGCCTGTCTAGGATTCAGGCGTTTAGCAGACTCGAGATACATCAAATTTTTGTGATCAGTCAAGACCACCACACGATGCTTAGCACCCTCGAGCCAATGACGCCACTCCTCAAATGCCCACTTCATGGCCAGCAACTCCCGATTGCCAACATCATAATTCCGCTCAGCAGGCGAAAACTTCCTAGAGAAGAAAGCACATGGTCTCACTACCGAGCAACCAGGGCCTCTCTGCGACAAAACGGCCCCTGCCCCAATCTCAGAAGCATCCACTTCGACCTGAAAGGGAAGTGAGACATCAGGCTGGCACAAAACAGGCGCCGAAGTAAACCGGCGCTTCAACTCTTGGAACGCCTCCACGGCTGCAGGAGCCCAGTTAGCAACATCAGAACCTTTCTTGGTCATATCCGTCAAAGGTTTAACAACGCTAGAAAAATTAGCGATAAAACGACGGTAGAAGTTAGCAAAACCCAAGAACTTCTGAAGACTCTTAACTGACGTGGGTTGAGTCCAATCATGAATAGCTCGGACCTTGACTGGGTCCATCTCCACAGCAGAAGGGGAAAAAATAAACCCCAAAAAGGGAACCTTCTGTACTCCAAAGAGACACTTTGAGCCCTTAACAAACAAAGCATTCTCACGCAAAACCTGAAACACCATCCTGACCTGCTCCACATGTGAGTCCCAATCTTCAGAGAAAACCAGAATATCATCCAGATAAACAATCATAAATTTATCCAGATACTTCCGGAAAATATCATGCATAAAGGACTGAAACACTGAGGGAGCATTAGAGAGCCCAAAAGGCATCACCAAGTACTCAAAATGACCTTTGGGCGTATTAAATGCTGTCTTCCATTCATCTCCTTGCTTAATGCGCACAAGGTTGTACGCACCACGAAGATCTATCTTGGTGAACCACTTGGCACCTTTAATCCGGGCAAACAAGTCCGACAACAGAGGCAAAGGATACTGAAATTTAACAGTGATTTTATTCAGAAGCCGATAGTCAATACAAGGTCTCAAAGATCCGTCCTTCTTGGCCACAAAAAAGAATCCCGCACCAAGAGGGGAAGAGGATGGACGGATATGCCCCTTCTCCAGAGACTCCTTGATATACGAACGCATTGCGGCATGCTCAGGTACAGACAGATTAAATAGTCTTCCCTTAGGAAATTTACTACCTGGAATCAAATCTATAGCGCAGTCACAGTCCCTATGAGGAGGCAGAGCACTGGATCTGGACTCACTGAATACATCCTGATAATCAGACAAATACTCAGGAACTTCCGAAGGAGTAGAGGAAGCAATAGACACCGGCGGGGAATCAGCATGAATTCCCTGACAGCCCCAACTTGACACAGACATTGCCATGGAAATCCAAGACTGGATTGTGGGTCTGTAACCATGGCAGACCCAAAACGACCAAATCATGCATTTTATGCAGAACAAGAAAACGAATCACCTCCCGATGTTCAGGAGTCATACACATGGTTACCTGCGTCCAAAACTGCGGTTTATTTTCCGCCAATGGCGTAGCATCAATACCTCTAAGAGGAATAGGATTTACCAACGGTTCAAGAACAAAACCACAGCGCTTGGCAAATGACAGATCCATAAGACTCAGGGCAGCACCTGAATCCACAAACGCCATAACAGGGTAAGAAGACAATGAGCAAATTAAAGTCACAGACAAAATAAATTTAGGTTGCAAATTACCAATGGCGACAGGACTAACAACCCTTGTTAGGCGTTTAGAGCATGCTGATATAACATGTGTAGAATCACCACAGTAAAAACACAACCCATTCTGACGTCTATGATTTTTCCGCTCATTTCTAGTCTGAATTCTATCACATTGCATTAAATCAGGTGTTTATTCAGACAACACCACCAGAGGATTAGCGGTTTTGCGCTCCCGCAAACGCCGGTCAATTTGAATAGCCAGCGCCATGGAATCATTCAGACTTGTAGGAATGGGGAAACCCACCATCACATTCTTAATGGCTTCAGAAAGGCCATTTCTGAAATTTGCGGCCAGAGCACACTCATTCCACTGAGTAAGCACGGACCATTTCCGAAATTTTTGGCAATACACTTCAGCTTCATCCTGGCCCTGAGAAATAGCCAGCAAGGCTTTTTCTGCCTGAACTTCAAGATTGGGTTCCTCGTAAAGCAATCCGAGCGCCAGAAAAAACGCATCAATATTTGCCAATGCCGGATCTCCTGGCGCTAGCGAGAAAGCCCAATCCTGAGGGTCGCCCCGTAAAAAAGAGATAACAATTTTAACTTGCTGAGCTGAATCTCCAGATGAACGGGGTCTCAGAGATAGAAACAATTTACAATTATTCCTGAAATTCCTAAACTTAAATCGGTCTCCAGAAAACAGTTCAGGAATAGGTATTTTAGGTTCAGACATTGGACTACTGGTAACAAAATCTTGTATGCCCTGCACACGAGCAGCAAGCTGGTCTACACTTGTAATCAAGGTCTGGACATTCATGTCTGCAGCAAGCACAAGCCACTCAGAGGTAAAGGGGAGGAAGAGAGGAAAGAAAAAGAAAAAAAAAAAACTCAGAATTTCCTTTCTTATTATCCCACTTCTACAATGCATTAAACATTCAATGTTGGCCTGGCATACTGTTATGACCCCAATGGCAGAGGGTCTCAGAAATAATTACTAAGTCTGCAAACACAAAAAACCAGCTCATAGGGCAGTGCTAACTGAGCTGACCATATATCTAATCCTAGCACCACAAATAGCAGCAGCCGGGGAACGTGCCTACGTTGGTTCTAGACGTCTCGCGCCAGCCGGAGAACTAACTAACCCTAGAAGGGAAAAGAAAGACCTTTCTTGCCTCCAGAGAAAAGACCCCAAAAGTTGGATACAAGCCCCCAACAAATAATAACGGTGAGGTAAGAGGAAAAGACAAACGTAAGAATGAGCTAGGTATTTAGCAAAGAGAGGCCCACTAGCTAATAGCAGAATATAGTAAGATGACTTATATGGTCAGCAAAAACCCTATCAAAATATCCACGCTGGATATTCAAGAACCCCCGAACCGTCTAACGGCCCGGGGGGAGAACACCAGCCCCCTAGAGCTTCCAGCAAAGTCAGGAATCACATTTAGTACAAGCTGGACAAAAATAGGAGCAAAGCAAATAACCAAAAAACAAAGAAGCAAGACTTAGCTTAATTTAGCACGAACCAGGACCAGCAGACAGGAGCAAACAGAAACGATCTGATTACAACGATGCCAGTCACTGGACTAAGGATCCAGGAAGTTTATATAGCAACACCCCTGGACTAACGACCCAGGTGGGTGCCAAACTGAGGAAAGACAATCCCAGAGTCATATCACTAGTAACCACAAGAGGGAGCCAAAAAGTCTAATTCACAACACATCCCCTACTATTTGGTTTCTCCTTCCTTTAACGCCCCTGTGTCCCACGCTGCTGTTTTGTGTATTTTGTATAGCTGGTGTTTTCATTTATCCCTGTCCATCATCCCTTGTTTGCCTGGTTAGTGTGTTCCTATACACTTTGGCTTCCCACTACCATGGGTAGGGGAGGACAGAGATCAGGGTAGATATAGGAGCTCAGAGCATAACAAGGCATGAGAGTCCTGCGTTTCCACCTTTAGAAGTAATCCGGGAGACAGGGACAGACTAGGGCACCTCTAGGTCAAGGGTCCTGTTTAGTGCCCAAAAGTTCCAACCCTTTCGTGACACATATAGGGTATTGCAGCATTCGGGAGAAATTGTGTAACAAATTATGGGGGCATTTTCCTGTAATAGATAATTATGGTTTTATTCAGTGGTGCTTAGAGACCAGCTTGGATGTAATGCTGCAGATTAATACCACCACCACACTGTGGTTGGAGGAAAAATCCTCTATATGATAAATAATAAATTAAATCCGCGCAGAAAACCCAATAAACGAATATTAAATATTTATGTGTTTAATAGAAAAATAAGGAATATTAATTGCACAACACTACTTGATATTAAGCACATGCGAAAAGACAATGAGATTATGCACCAATGTATAAACGAAGGCACTAGCCTGATTCCCTAATCTGAATGTAATATCAATAAAAATGAATGGGAGTGACTAGTAACCTCTCTATATGCACCAATGGATTCCTACCTACCGCTTCGTATTAAATAAATGTCTTTAAAAAACATAGAGAGATCTCTCAAAAAAAAAAAGCACTAAAAACGGCAATAAACCGCAAACGTAGGAAAAAACAACAAAACGGTAAAGTGCACCATGCACAACAGAGGGTGTGGAGCCCAAAGTACTCTACGAAGCTGCCCCGGCCGGTAGCATAACTTCAGTGAACCAGGTGTAGCAACGTATGGACGCCGGATAAACCAGGTTGGAATCCCGCTATACGTGCCACCTGTTACCTTCGATGGAGCTCATACGTTGTAGTTGTCCTTTCTTCGCTGTGTCCTCGGTGAAGATTTCTCAGATCCTGGGTGAGTAGTGTGGTCGCGGCTTCTGTAGAGTTCTCTGCTCCCTGACGTTAACGCTCTCCGGAGCAGGACCTGCCGTGATGTAACAGATCACGTGAAAGGAGGAATGGTTTGCAAACTGAACGTTCAGAGAATACGGGTCGCCGCTTGGGCCACAGTCCTACGCGTTTCGGAAAGAACGCTTTCCTTCATCAGGGATGGCCATAGGTGACCCGTAACTCCTTTTATACAGACATAGAAAAGGCAGATGATTTTACAAAAACCCGAAGAGTTCTATCTCACTATTCAAACCCTTAGGAATGATAGTGTCCAGAGTGAATATCCACTTACTTTCTGCTCTAGACATAGTGGCAATAAAGTTTCCCTTTCTCCAGGGTACTGGTATTTTTTCTAACCCCATAACTTCCATGGAATTAAGGTCACCATTATGTTCTACCACAAAATGTTTTGACAGAGGGTGACCCATAAATTTCTTCTTTATATTACCCATGTGTTCATTTGTCCTTACTTTGAGTGGGCGCTTGGTGCGTCCTACATATAATTTCTCACAAGGGCATTTAATGACATATATAACCCCTTCTGTGTTGCAGGAGATAAACTGCTGAATCTTGTATTTTTTACCATGATTGATCAATATGCTTTGTTTTTTAATATTCGTTTTTTTACACATACTGCATTTGCGGCAGGGAAAAAAGCCTATAATATTTTTAGTGATACGATTTTGTGTATCACATACATGTTTGTGCTGAGTTGTTGGTGCAATAAAATTACCAAGATTACGGGCTTTCTTATAGATAAATTTAGGATATGTAGGGATATGATTCCCTAGGACCTTATCCTCTCTTAAAATCCCCCAGTGTTTGTTCACAATTTTTTTCAAAATGGAAGAATTGGAATTAAATTGTGTAATAATGGGCACAAATGCCATTTTCTGATTGTCATTTTTCTGGAGTTTATTTGTATTTTTATTTTTAAGTAGGTCCTGACGAGCTATGCAGGAGACTTGGTTTCTTGAGCATTCTAATTCCTTTGGGTCATACCCTTTTTCTAGAAACTTCATGGTTAATGAATCTGCTTCTGTTTCAAAGTCTTGTGTCCTTGAACAATTGCGATGCAACCTCATGTACTGACTTTTAGGTACATTAATAAGCCAAGATGGTAGATGGCAACTATCCATATGAATAAAACTATTTACATCGGTTGGTTTATTATACGTGCCTGTGTGTATAAAAGAATCCTCAATAAAAATCTTTAGATCAAGAAAATTAATATTTTTAGTACTAGTGATAGCATTAAAATTAAGAAAAAAATCATTTTTATTAATATCATCTAAAAATACATTCAAGGATACAGGTCCCCCAGACCAAACGAATATAATGTCATCTATATAGCGGCGCCAGAGGACCAGGTTCGCGCGAATAATGCCCCCAGGGTGAATATATTTCTCTTCCCACCTACCAACATACAGGTTGGCGTAACTGGGCGCGAACCTGGTCCCCATAGCCGTTCCCCATTGCTGGGTATAGTAGTGCCCTTGAAAATTAAAATAGTTGTGAGTTAAAATAAATAGCATACATTCTTGAAGAAATGCAATCTGTTCCTGAGGTATATGAGAGAACTTGTTTAAAAAATAAGAGGCTGATTCACATCCTTTCTGATTTTCTATGACTGTATATAAAGAGGTGATGTCCAATGTCCCCATTATATAATTATCCTTCCACTCAATTTCATTAAGTATGTTAAGAATGTGGGTACTATCTTTAAAATGGGATGGAAGGAGAGGCACCAGCTCTTGCAGGTGTTGGTCTAAAAATTGCGACAAATTGGCAGTGAGGCATTGTATGCCCGATATAATAGGGCGTCCAGGAGGATTTGAAGAATCCTTATGGATTTTCGGTAAGTAGTAAAATGTGGATATCCTTGGAAATGAAGTATCAACAAATTCGAGTTCGTTTGTACTTAGAAATCCTTTATTGAATCCTGTTGTCAATAGTTGTTTCATCTCTGCCCTATATCTATTTGTGGGATCAGCTTTGAGAACCTTATATGTCCGGGAATCACTTAAAAGACGGAGTGCTTCTTTTTGATAATCTTCCTGATTTAGAATAACTATTCCTCCTCCTTTATCTGCTGGACGTATTACCAACCCTTTATTATTTTGTAAGGTACTAATTGCTGATCTTTCTTTGAATGTGAGATTCTGCTTATATTTGGAACATCTTTTATCGCTAATTTTTCTTATCTCTGAAATTTATCCATTTTCGTAGAGGGGGCATATTTTAGACCCTTGTGTAATAGTGAATGTATTCACTCCCATTCATTTTTATTGATATTACATTCAGATTAGGGAATCAGGCTAGTGCCTTAGTTTATACATTGGTGCATAATCTCATTGTCTTTTCGCATGTGCTTAATATCAAGTAGTGTTGTGCAATTAATATTCCTTATTTTTCTATTAAACACATAAATATTTAATATTCGTTTATTGGGTTTTCTGCGCGGATTTAATTTATTATTTTCCTGTAATAACTCTTAAGAAAAAGAAAATTCTGAGGACAAAGCATCATTTTAGAGATAAACATTGTAATTTTTAACTTCATAGTATAAAATTCCATGATGCACTTTTTGTGTCAACTTTCTCATTACACCTCTTAATTAACTCATTGAGGTTGTTTTGTAAAATGTGGTCACTTTTTTGTGGAGGGGGGAGATATGGAGTTTTGTCAACTCAGCGGCTCTGTCAATGTGACATGACGTCACAAACCATTCCAGGAAAATCTGTACTTACGTCCTAAGCTTTGTTATGTGTCCAAACAGCTTTTTCTAACCACATATAGGGTACTCAGGAGAAACTGAGTGACAAATTGTGGGGTCCTTTTTCTCATTTTAACCTCCGTGGAAATGAAAAAATTAACTGCTAAAGCAACATTTTAGTCTCCAAAAATTCTGTAAATCACCTGTTGGTGCAAAATGTTAGCTACACCAAAGAATGAATTCCCCACAGGGTGTAGTCGCCAAAATGGGGTCACTTATGAAGGTTTCTGCTGTTTTGGAACTTCAGGGACTCTGCTAATACGACAAGGAATCAACAGTATATTACTGCTCAGGCCCACAATGGCTCAAAACGCGTAATTGGATGGTTCTCTTTTTTCCTCCATGTTTGATATGGCCTATTGTTATCTTAAGAAGATTTAAACAAGCATAATTGATTTTAGCGTATTTTTGATGCTGGTATTGCAATGTACTGTATTCCTTCCAATATTGAACTTCAATGGTAGCCTTGCTTTGTGCCAAGACAGTAGTTTCCAACCACATATGGGATATTGTCGCATTCAAGAAAAATTGAGTAACACATTTTAGGGTCCATTTACTTATTCTACCCCTTTTGAAAATACAAAATTTGGGATGAAAGCAATAATTAATGGAAAAATCATAATTTTTCATTTTCGCCGCCATATCTTATAACATTCTATGAAGCACTTATTGGTTCAAGATGCTCATCCAACCCCTAGATGAATTCCTTGAGTGGAGTAATTTCTAAAGTGTGGTCAATTGGTTGATTTTTTTTGCTGTTTCGGCATCTCATGGTCTCTGCAAATGCAGTATGGCACCTGCAATCCATTCCAGCCAAAATTGCACTTCAAGAGTCAAATAGCCCTTCTTCCCTTCTGAGACCTGCCGTACGCTGAAATAAGAGTTTCTGACCAGATATTGGGCATCGGTGTACTCAGGAAATATTGCACAACAACAGTCGGGAGCCTATTTTCTAGTGTTACCCTTGTGAAAATGAAAAATTGGAGGCTAATTAACATTTTTGCAGAAAGAAATATATATATATATTTTTAATTTTTCCTTTTAATTTGCATTCATTTCTGTAAAGCACCTGAAATGTTAATGGAGCGCCCCCACACCGCCGCAGGGCCGAGGGGTACCCGGAGCCGGGCCTCTGAGTCTCAGTTCTGGGGTTGTCACGGTGGCTAGACCCGGTCCGTGGCCCTGTCTGTCAGTGGGGGACGTCCGGTGCAATAAGTGGTGTTGTAACGGTGCAGTTGTGGGGTGCAGGTCGCGGTAAATAATGAGGACACCAGGTTGCAGTCTCTTTACCTCTTTACTGAAGATCTCTGGGTCCTCAATCCAGAATACGGTTCACCAGGCTACGCAAGTCCGGCCGGTCCAATGGCACCTCCAGAGTTCTCTTCACAGGAGGAAATCTGTGCCTTCCCCCTAGCGCTATGTGTTGTGGTCCTTCCCTGCTGTGCTTACGGAAAGTACCCCACAACTGTTGTGTCTGTTTCTGATGTTCCCTCACAACTCGACTAGATGATGTTCTGCTAATCCTCCGTCCCTCCCTGAGGTTCGGGTAGGAACGGCACCCGTTTGACGGGTAGGCCTGGAGTTCTTCCAGGACCCTAGAGACGCCCCTCTCCCACAATTGCCTCCCAAGACTTCATAGGTGATTTGAGTTAGACAGCCCGCCTGAGACTGACTGTCCTGCCGCTGTTTGGAGTATTGCTTGAAGCTGAATGTTATTCTACTCCCTCGGCGTTCCGGCCACCGGTAGTGCGCCTCAGTAGGATGTTGCCTCGGTCTTACAGCACGACTCCTACTGGTATTTCTCCTTTGCGTGATCCCGTTTCTCACTCAGCACAATCTATCTCTCTTCTAATCCTTTCTTGGGCACCGCCGCTACCCGGAGCAGGCACGGTCCCGTTACGTTCGTTCTCGTTGCCAAGCCTCTGTCAGGATCCCACCCCTGACAGAGACCCTACTGTATCTTCCCCTACAACACCCTCTGCCACAAGGTGTTGCCTGGTTCCAACCCAGTCAGCTTTCTGATCTAACTTCCTGCCTGACCCCCAGTTTACCCACTATGGTGGGGAGTGGCCTAATGAATAGCACCCTTAGCTCCCCCCGGAGGCCCGGCTGTGAAATGTATTGGTGTCTGTGATACCTGATCAGATGAACTCCTTCAGTGCCATCGGACGCACCATAGCTCCCCATAGTGGCGGAGCCACAGTACTGCAACGACCAGGACTCTGGGGCGCTGCATTAATAAACTTCCTGAATATGGTTTTACATACCTTGAAGGGTGCAGTATTTTAACCCCTTCATCCCCGGGCAATTTTCCATTTTTTTATTTTTTACTCCCATTCTTCCAAGAGAAATACCGTAGCTTTTTTTAAATTATTCCATTAATATAGCCATATGAGGGCTTGTTTTTTTGTGGGGTGAGTTGTGCTCTTGAATGCAACCATTGATTTTTTTTTTGCCACATAGTGTACTGAAAAAAATGGGGAAAAAATTCCAAGTGGGGTGAAATTGCAAAAAGAAGGGCAATTCCACAATTTTTGTTTAATTATTTACCATGTCCACTGTTTGGTAAAACTGACCTGGAAATGTGATTCTTGAGTACGCAGATACCAAACATCTATAGGTTCTTTTTTACATACGGTAAGTGGTGAATAAACATTCTGAAATTTGTACGAAAAAAAGGTTTCATGTCCTTCGCCATTTTCCAAGACCCATAGCGTTTCCATTTTTTGGGGATCTGTGGCTGGATGAGGGATTATTTTTTATGCCCTGACCTGACTTTTTTTTACTGATACCATTTTGGGGTAGACTTGATGTTTTGATTGCCTCTTATCGCTTAGCCTTAAGGCTTGGTTTTTGCAGGACAAGTTGTCACTTTAGGCTACTTTCACACTAGCGTCGGGAAAGACCCGTCGCTGTGCGTCGGGCCAACGTTCCCGACGCTAGCGTGGTCTCCGCCGCACAACGGGGGCAGCGGATGTATTTTTCCAACGCATCCGCTGCCCCATTGTGAGGTGCTGGGAAGTGCGGGGAGGTGGGGGCGGAGTTCCGGCCGCACATGCGCGGTCGGAAAAAGCGGACCGTCGTGAGCAAAAAACGTTACATGTAACGTTTTTTTCTCACGACGGTCCGCTACCACACGCCCAAGCGTCGCAAAACGGACGCGACGTTTGGCAATGCGTCGCAAATGCGTCGCTAATGTTAGTCTATGACGAAAAAACGTATCCAGCAAGAACTTTTGCTGGATGCGTATTTTCGGCAAAACGACGCATTTGCGACGTATTGCAGTTAACACTAGTGTGAAAGTAGCCTTACTGAATAATATACTGAAAAATTGGAAAAAATCCATGTGAGAAGATATGGTGAAAATGTAATTCTGTTATTATTTTCGGGTTTTGTTTTCACAACATTCATTCTACAATAAAACACGACCCAGGATGATGATTCTCCAGATCAGTACGACAACGGCGATACCACACTTGTATCGTTTTTGTGTTTTTGTTATTGTAGTGGCTAAAAAATTCTGAACTTTGTAAAAAAAAAAACTAAAAATTAATTTTGTGTTGTCATTTCTGAGTTCTGATGGTTTGTTCTTTTCCTTCCATGCAGCGGTGTGAGAGTTTGTGTTATTTCTATTTATTTTGTGGTACATACAGCATTTTTATCACTTTTTATTGCAATTTTTTGGAGCCAGAAAATGATAATTCTGGCATTTCATTTTTTGTTTCTACCTTATGGATGAAACGGTTAATATATTCATAGATCGGACTTTTACAGTTACCAAATATGTTTATTTTTTGGTTGGGAAAAAGAGATGAGGGGGGATTTGAATTTTTATGTTTATTATTTATGTTTTTAATTTAATATTTTTACTTTTTTTTCACTTTAAATTTTATTTCTCATAGGGGACTTGAAGCTGCGATCATTTCATCACTTGCACAATATTTAACAAGTCTTTTAGTATATAGTCTATGAAGTCCAGCACCAAGATGGTGACAATGGGGGCCTTCAGAAGGCCCACAGCTGCCATAGCAACCTATAGGCACCCCACTATCGTGTCACCAGGGACAAACGGATGCCCCGGAGGATTGCTTAATTACTGCTCAGATTGTTGCTATGGGAGACAGGTGGCGGCTGTAGAACACCGCTCCCGAGCCCACATTCTCTCCATTACTGTTGTTGTCATCATAGATGGGGAAGGGGTTACTACAGCGGCCATTCAAGGAAACCTCAGCTTGATAATAATCTAATGGTGAAAGATTGATGGACGCTGGATAATTATGGCAGAGTGAAGACAGCAGGGGAGATTTATCAGGCTCTCTAGCAGTAAAAATGTCTGTGTTGCCCATAGCAACCAATTACAGCACAGCTTTCATTTTTTAGGAGCACTAAAAGAAATGACAGCTGCAGTGTGATTGGTTGCTATGGGCAACAGATATTTTTACTGTATTGTATAGGGGAGACTGGGGGTCTCTTCATATATTTTCTATACTGCGTCTGAGTGTCTGCCTCCATAAGGCGCATATGCCCCAAAAGGATGCATGACAGAGCACCTCTAGACTTTGTTGGCACCATTATAGTCAATGGCCCCGTTGGCGCATATGCCCGATTTCTGTTTTGTGGAGGATTCGGACGCAAGCCCTGACAGTCCCCGATGAGACCACTGAACAAGGGCAAGAACTCAATGTGAGAGGAGCCTTATATGTTTGGACCATTTGTACATATATCTTCGTTTCAGGAGAAGACTATACATCATTCCCAGTTATACAGCCATCATCTGCTTCTACCAACTCTGCTCGCTGCTCTTAACCCCTTAAAAGCCGCTGTCAATCTGTAATGGTGCATTAAAAAAAAAGGTTTTTAATCAGCGACAGGCACAGTCCGGCCGCGAATTCGCCCCTTCCTACTCTCCATCAGTGCCCCCTCCATACTCCCCTCCAGTCAGCGCTCACACAGGGTTAATGGCTGCGTTACACCGAGTTATGCCGCGGTGCAACGCAGTCCGTTAACGCTGTTATTAACCCTGTGTGACCAACTTTTTACTATTGATGCTGCCTATGCAGCATCAATAGTAAAAAGATCTAATGTTAAAAATAATAAAAAAAAGTAAAAAATCATTATATACTTACCTTCTGGCGCCTTTCCCGCTCCTCGCGATGCTCCGGGCCATGTATTGCGGTCTCGCGAGATGATGACGTAGCGGTCTCGCGAGATCGCTACGTCATCATCTCGCACACCACAATGCATTCTTGGGACCGGAGCGTCGCGAGGAGCATCGCTAAATGCCTCACCTGGATCCAGGGGCCGCCGGAAGGTGAGGTTATTTTAATTCTTTTTTTTTATCAGGGATATGGTGCCCACATTGCTATATACTACGTGGGCTGTGTTATATACTATGTGGGCTGTGTTATTTACTACGTCTCTATGCTATATACTACGTGGCTGTGCAATATATTATGTGGCTGGGCAATATACTACGTGGCTGTGTTATATACTGCGTGAGCTGTGCTATATACTATGTGGGCTGTGCTATACACCACGTGGCTGTGTTATATACTACGTGGGCTGTGCTATATACTACATAGCTGAGAAATATACGTGGCTGGGCAATTTACTGCATAGCTGTGCTATATACTACGTGACTGTGTTATATACTACATTGGGCTGTGTTATATACTACGTGGCCTATGTTGTATACTACGTGGCCTGTGTTATATACTACGTGGCCTGTGTTATATCCTACGTGGCCTGTGTTATATACTATGTGGGCTGTGCTATATACTATGTGGGCTGTGCTATACACTATGTGGGCTGTGTTATACACTACATGGGCTGTTATACACTACGTGGGCTGTGCTATATACTATGTGGGCTGTGCTATATACTACGTGGGCTGTGCTATATACTACGTGGCTGTGCTATATACTACGTGGCTGTGCTATATACTACGTGGCTGTTATATACTACGTGGCTCTGTTATATGCTACGTGCCTGTGCTATATGCTACATGGGCTGTGTTATATGCTACGTGGCCTTTCCTATATACTACGTGGCCTGTGCTATATGCTACGTGACTGTGCTATATGCTACGTGGGCTGTGTTATTGCTACGTGGGCTGTTATATGCTACTTGGCTGTGGTATATTTCTCTGCTGTATCTGTGCATCATGAATCGTGGTATGTGTTAAAGAGGGGGGCCCACTGAGACTCTTTCGCCCGGGGCCCTCAAAAACCTGGAGCAGGCCCTGGCTTCACTGATTGGTAACGCCCAGCTGGCCGCGAACAATCAGCGACAGGCACAGTACGGCCGAATCCTGTGTATAAATTGCATTATTCTGAAAACTTCATAAATAAACTACATACATATTCTAGAATACCCGATGCGTTAGAATCGGGCCACCATCTAGTATATATATATATATATATATATGTGTATATATATATATATATATATATATATATATTTATATATATATATATATATATATATATACACACACACATATTATATATATATATATATATATATATATATATATATATATATATATATGTATATATATATATATATATAAAGTTAAACAAAATAAAAATAAAAATTTCCCTTTTTCCCCCAATTAAAAATAAAGAAATAACAAAACGTCAGAATAAAAAACGAATTTACCTGTTAGGTCAGTGACGTAAAGGGATAATAAATCAAAGTAGCATAATTAAGGTTTTACTACTGAAAAAAAATCCAATAAGAACAATCCAAAACGTCATATCTATCCCAAAATATGAAAATGTTACAGGTAGGGTTGAGCGAAACGGGTCGATCATTTTCAAAAGTCGCCGACTTTTGGCTAAGTCGGCGTCTCATGAAACCCGATCCGACCCCTGTGCTTGTCGGCCATGCGGTACGCGACTTTCGCGCCAAAGTCGCGTTTCAATGACGCGAAAAGCGCCATTTCTCAGCCAATGAAGGTGAACGCAGAGTGTGGGCAGCGTGATGACATAGGTCCTGGTCCCCACCATCTTAGAGAAGGGCATTGCAGTGATTGGCTTGCTGTCTGCGGCGTCACAGGGGCTATAAAGGGGCGTTCCCGCCGACCGCCATCTTACTGCTGCTGATCTGAGCTTAGGGAGAGGTTGCTGCCGCTTCGTCAGAAGCAGGGAGAGCGTTAGGCAGGGTCCACTAACCACCAAACCGCTTGTGCTGCAGCGATTTCCACTGTCCAACACCACCTTCGGTGTGCAGGGACTGTGGAAGCTATTTTTTATTTTTTTTTCCTCAGCGTTGTAGCTCATTGGGCTGCCCTAGAAGGCTCCGTGATAGCTGTATTGCTGTGTGTACGCCACTGTGCAAACCAACTGCTTTTTTCAAAGCACATATCCTCTTGTTCCTTCCTTTCTGCACAGCTATCTTTTTTGTTTGTCCACACTTTTTATTTAATTTGTGCATCAGTCCACTCCTATTGCTGCCTGCCATACCTGGCTTACATTACTGCAGGGAGATAGTAATTGTAGGACAGTCCCTGTTTTGTTTTTTTTTTGTGGGAGATTAAGATTGGCATTTCTGCTACAGTGCCATCCCTGTGTGTGCCATCTCTCACTGAGTGGGCCATAGAAAGCCTATTTATTTTTTCCGTGATTTGTGTTCTAAATTCTACCTCAACACAAAAACACTACATCAATCAGTGGTAGAAAAATATTGGCCTCAGTCAGGGCTTGTGTGCCACTGCTGTGTGTGCTATCTCTCATTCAGTGGGCTATAGAAAGCCTATTTATTTATTTATTTTTTTTCTTATTATTTGGTTTCTAAAGTCTCCCTGAAAAAAAAAAAAAAAAAAAAAAAAAACAGTGGGAGAGTAATATTGCCCTTTCAGCTTGTGTGCCAGTCTTGACTCCTGGGTGTGCCACCTCTCTCTCATTCAGTGGGCCATAGAAAGCCTATTTATTTTTTTGGTTTTTTTAATATTATTTGGTTTCTAATGTCTCCCTGAAAATAAAAAAAAAAAACTTAAAAAAACAGTGGGAGAGTAATATTGCCCTTTCAGCTTGTGTGCCAGTCTTGACTCCTGGGTGTGCCACCTCTCTCATTCAGTGGGCCATAGAAAGCCTATTTATTTTTTTTTTAAAATATTATTGGGTTTCTAAAGTCTCCCTTAAAAAACAAAAAATACATAAAAAAACAGTGGGAGAGTAATATTGCCCTTTCAGCTTGTGTGCCAGTCTTGACTCCTGGGTGTGCCACCTCTCTCATTCAGTGGGCCATAGAAAGCATTTTTTTTTTTTCCTTGATTTGTGTTCTAAAATCTACCTCAACACAAAAACACTACATCAATCAGTGGTAGAAAAATATTGGCCTCAGTCAGGGCTTGTGTGCCACTGCTGTGTGTGCTATCTCTCATTCAGTGGGCTATAGAAAGCCTATTTATTTATTTATTTTTTTTCTTATTATTTGGTTTCTAAAGTCTCCCTGAAAAAAAAAAAAAAAAAAAAAAAACAGTGGGAGAGTAATATTGCCCTTTCAGCTTGTGTGCCAGTCTTGACTCCTGGGTGTGCCACCTCTCTCATTCAGTGGGCCATAGAAAGCCTATTTATTTTTTTTTTTAAATATTATTGGGATTCTAAAGTCTCCCTTAAAAAACAAAAAATACATAAAAAAACAGTGGGAGAGTAATATTGCCCTTTCAGCTTGTGTGCCAGTCTTGACTCCTGGGTGTGCCACCTCTCTCATTCAGTGGGCCATAGAAAGTCTATTTATTTATTTTTTTAAATATTATTGGGATTCTAAAGTCTCCCTTAAAAAACAAAAAATACATAAAAAAACAGTGGGAGAGTAATATTGCCCTTTCAGCTTGTGTGCCAGTCTTGACTCCTGGGTGTGCCACCTCTCTCATTCAGTGGGCCATAGAAAGCCTATTTATTTTTTTTTTTAAATATTATTGGGATTCTAAAGTCTCCCTTAAAAAACAAAAAATACATAAAAAAACAGTGGGAGAGTAATATTGCCCTTTCAGCTTGTGTGCCAGTCTTGACTCCTGGGTGTGCCACCTCTCTCATTCAGTGGGCCATAGAAAGTCTATTTATTTATTTTTTTAAATATTATTGGGATTCTAAAGTCTCCCTTAAAAAACAAAAAATACATAAAAAAACAGTGGGAGAGTAATATTGCCCTTTCAGCTTGTGTGCCAGTCTTGACTCCTGGGTGTGCCACCTCTCTCATTCAGTGGGCCATAGAAAGCCTATTTATTTTTTTGGTTTTTTTAATATTATTTGGTTTCTAAAGTCTCCCTGAAAAAAAAAAATAAATAAATTAGGTGGGAGATTAATATTGACATTAGTGCTTGAGTGACAGTCCTGCGTGTGTGTCATCTCTGTGATTTTGTGCCACAGAAAACAGAGTGTGTAACATTGTGCCTGATTTTCCTTGTGGTCTCACCAACCTGTTAAGGGATATAGAAATCATACTGAAGTTATAGCTCACCGTGTAAGTTGTTTGACAGCAACAAATAAAGTTACTTTGGTTAAGATTTTAAAACAATGAGGAAGTCTGGTGCAAGAGGTCGTCGTGGGCGTTCATTGTCAGCTGGTAATGATGGTAGTGGTAGTGGAGCATCAGGTGGTCGTGGGGATAAAAATATTCCACCTAAGTCTGGAGCTGTGGAGCCAGTTTCGTCGTCAGGCTACACAAGGCCTCGAACGCTCTCTTTTCTGGGAGTAGGAAAACCGCTTTTAAAGGCGGAGCAGCAACAGCAAGTTTTGGCTTACATTGCAGACTCAGCCTCTAGCTCTTTTGCCTCCTCTTCCGAAACTGGTAAATGTAAAAGCAGCGCGTCGCTTGTGGATGTTCACGGTCAGGGACAAGTCGCTTCCTTGTCCTCCTCAGCAAAAACTACAACAAGAGAGAAGGATGCAGCAGGCGACACAACGGGTCACTCCATGGAGCTCTTTACACATACCGTCCCTGGCTTAGAAAGTGAAACATTTAACAGGCCATGCCCATTACAAGTATATTCTGACATGGAGTGCACTGATGCACAGCCACAGCCAGAGTACTATGCTGCTCCTTTGACTCAGACCACCACATTGCCCTCTCAGGGTACAGATCCACAATCAGACCCTGATGAGACTATGTTGCCCCGCCACGAACGCTATACCACCGACCGACACAGTGACACAGACGAAGTTGCACACGAGCTCGAAGAGAAGGTAATAGATGACCCAGTTATTGACCCCAATTGGCAGCCATTGGGGGAACAGGGTGCAGGCGGCAGTAGTTCAGAAGCGGAGGTGGAGGAGGGGCCGCAGCAGGCATCAACATCGCAACAGGTTCCATCTGCCGGGCCCGTATCTGGCCCAAAACGCGTGTCAAAGCCAAAACCTGTTGGAGGACAGCGTGGCCATCCGGTTAAAGCTCAGTCTGCAATCCCTGAAAAGGGATCCGAGTCTAGGAAGAGTGCAGTCTGGCATTTTTTTAAACAACATCCAACTGATCAGCGCAAAGTCATCTGTCAAAAATGTTCAACTAGCTTAAGCAGAGGTCAGAATCTGAAAAGTCTAAATACTAGTTGCATGCATAGACACTTAACCACCATGCATTTTCAAGCCTGGACTAACTACCAAACGTCCCTTAAGGTTGTAGCACCCTCGGCCAATGAAGCTAGTCAGCAACGCAACATCCCTTCCGTCACTGTAAGGCCACCATTTTCCGCACCACCGGCAGTATCTGTGCAGGTTTCTTTGCCAGCCAAAAGCAGTCAGGGTCAGGGAACCACCAGTTTTGTAGGAGGAAATATTGCATCTAGGGCACCGGCGGAAACAATACCGTCTCCAACCGTCTCTCAGTCTGCCATGTACACCGGCACACCCGAAAGTTCCACGATCTCCAGCTCTCCAGTCCAGCTCACCCTACATGAGACTCTGGTTAGAAAAAGGAAGTACTTATCCTCGCATCCGCGTACACAGGGTTTTAACGCCCACATAGCTAGACTAATCTCGTTAGAGATGATGCCCTACCGGTTAGTTGAAAGCGAAGCTTTCAAAGCCCTGATGGAGTACGCTGAACCACGATACGAGCTACCCAGTCGACACTTTTTTTCCAGAAAAGCCATCCCAGCCCTGCACCAGCATGTTAAACAGCGCATCGTCCATGCACTCAGGCAATCTGTGAGTACAAAGGTGCACCTGACTACAGATGCATGGACCAGTAGGCATGGCCAGGGACGTTATGTGTCCATCACGGCACACTGGGTGAATGTGGTGGATGCAGGGTCCACAGGCGACATCAATTTAGGGACAGTTGTGCCTAGCCCACGGTCTAGGAAACAGTTGGCTGTAGGCGTTCGCACCCCCTCCTCCTCCTCCTCCTCGTCCTCCTGCAGAAGCTACAGCTCTTCCACAGAACGCAGTCTGCCAACCACTCCATCGGCAGATGACACTGTTGCACACCAGTTGTCCCATTATGGGCCAGCTACTGCCAAGCGTCAGCAGGCTGTATTGGCTATGAAGTGTTTGGGCGACAACAGACACACCGCGGAAGTTCTATCCGAGTTCTTGCAACAAGAAACGCAGTCGTGGCTGGGCACAGTAGATCTTGAGGCAGGCAAGGTAGTGAGTGATAACGGAAGGAATTTCATGGCTGCCATCTCCCTTTCCCAACTGAAACACATTCCTTGCCTGGCTCACACCTTAAACCTGGTGGTGCAGTGCTTATTGAAAACTTATCCTGGGTTCTCCGACCTGCTCCTCAAAGTGCGTGCACTTTGCTCACATATCCGACGTTCGCCTGTACACGCCAGCCGTATGCAGACCTATCAGCGGTCTTTGAACCTTCCCCAGCATCGCCTAATCATAGACGTTGCAACAAGGTGGAACTCAACACTGCACATGCTTCAGAGACTGTGCGAACAGAGGCGTGCTGTTATTTATTTGTGGGAGGATACACGGGCAGGCAGTAGGATGGCAGACATGGAGTTGTCAGGTGTGCAGTGGTCTAAGATACAAGACATGTGTCAAGTCCTTCAGTGTTTTGAGGAATGCACACGGCTGGTTAGTGCAGACAACGCCGTAATAAGCATGAGCATCCCCCTAATGCGTCTGCTGATGCAAAGTTTGACGCACATAAAGGAGCAGGCGTCTGCACCAGAGGAAGAGGAAAGCCTTGATGACAGTCAGCCATTGTCTGGTCAGGGCAGTGTACAGGACGAGGTAGCGGGCGAAGAGGAGGTGGAGGACGAGGAGGATGATGGGGATGAGTATATTTTTAATGCCGAACCTTTCCCGGGGGCACAGGAAATTGGTTGCGTGTCACGGCCGGGTTCTGGTTTTTTGAGGGACACAAGTGACGTAGATTTGCCTGCAACTGCCCCTCAACCAATCACAACCGGAGATTTGACAACTGGAACTTTGGCCCACATGGCGGATTATGCCTTACGTATCCTAAAAAGGGACACACGCATTACGAAAATGATGAACGATGACGATTACTGGTTGGCCTGCCTCCTTGATCCACGCTATAAAGGCAAATTGCAAAATATTATGCCACATGAGAACTTGGAACTAATATTAGCAACCAAACAATCAACTCTTGTTGACCGTTTGCTTCAGGCATTCCCAGCACACAGCGCACGTGATCGTTCTCACACGAGCTCCAGGGGGCAGCAGACTAGGAGTGTTAGGGGTGCACACATCAGAAGTGGCGTTGGACAGAGGGGTTTTCTGACCAGGTTGTGGAGTGATTTTGCTATGACCGCAGACAGGACAGGTACTGCTGCATCAATTGAAAGTGACAGGAGACAACATTTGTCCAGTATGGTTACTAACTATTTTTCATCCCTTATCGATGTTCTCCCTCAACCGTCATTCCCATTTGATTACTGGGCCTCCAAATTAGACACCTGGCCAGAATTGGCAGAATATGCATTGCAGGAGCTTGCTTGCCCGGCAGCAAGTGTCCTATCAGAAAGAGTATTCAGTGCTGCAGGTTCAATATTAACCGAAAAAAGGACTCGTCTGGCTACCCAAAATGTTGACGATCTAACATTCATTAAAATGAACCACAACTGGATTTCGAAATCTTTTGCCCCACCTTGCCCGGCCGACACCTAGCTTTCCTATGAAAAGCTCTTGCCTGTGAATTACTTTTCTAATGTCTAATTTGCTGCAGCTGATTGTACAGCATACGACATGTTTACACCTCCCTAAATGGCAAAACTCCCCACACGGGGCCGTGGTATCGCGACTTGGCGCAAGCACCCGTGAGACTGCTGTTTGTCTGAAGAGGTGGGTGTGCTCGCTTTTGGTTGACGGCATTGCTACTGGGTCCCTCATAGTACAATGTAGTGTCTCTGGCGGTGGTGGTGCGCACCCAACGTCAGACACACCGTTGTAACATGAGGGGCCCTGGGGCGGTCCCGCCGGCCTCAAGAGAGTTCCCCCCTACCCCAGCTCAAAATGTGCTCTACCACGTGCAAAATTATGTCGCACAGCTCCACCAATCTTTAGTCTATTCGCTGACATCATTCAATGTCTGGCACTGACAATACAAATTTGTAGACATCTATGATGCAACTTAAAGTAGTCTGTGTCTGTGTCCTATATTGGCACCATTAAATAGTTACTGCCAAATTACTATGTCAGAAACTCAGTAGATGAGCCCACCCCTGTACCTAAGTATGCCACCTTTTTTTTTGTTTTGGTTGTTTTGCGAGACATTAACATCTATTTATATTTTGGGAGTACTGGGACAGACACTCCTTGCACTACTCCTCCACTCACCACCAAGCTGCCTGTGTATCCATGTAACCGCTGTAAAGCTGCCATGAGCCTATTGTTTGTTATTTTAGGCCTTTGATAGCCTGTCTGCGGTCCCTACTTTAAATACTCCTCCACTCACCACCAAGCTGCCTGTGTATCCATGTAACCGCTGTAAAGCTGCCATGAGCCTATTGTTTGTTATTTTAGGCCTTTGATAGCCTGTCTGCGGTCCCTACTTTAAATACTCCTCCACTCACCACCAAGCTGCCTGTGTATCCATGTAACCGCTGTAAAGCTGCCATGAGCCTATTGTTTGTTATTTTAGGCCTTTGATAGCCTGTCTGCGGTCCCTACTTTAAATACTCCTCCACTCACCACCAAGCTGCCTGTGTATCCATGTAACCGCTGTAAAGCTGCCATGAGCCTATTGTTTGTTATTTTAGGCCTTTGATAGCCTGTCTGCGGTCCCTACTTTAAATACTCCTCCACTCACCACCAAGCTGCCTGCCCGTGTATCCATGTAACCGCTGTAAAACTGCCATAAGCCTATTGTTTGTTATTTTAGGCCTTTGATAGCCTGTCTGCGGTCCCTACTTTAAATACTCCACTGACCACCAAGCTGCCTGCCCGTGTATCCATGTAACCGCTGTAAAACTGCCATGAGCCTATTGTTTGTTATTTTAGGCCTTTGATAGCCTGTCTGCGGTCCCTACTTTAAATACTCCTCCACTCACCACCAAGCTGCCTGTGTATCCATGTAACCGCTGTAAAGCTGCCATGAGCCTATTGTATGTTATTTTAGGCCTTTGATAGCCTGTCTGCGGTCCCTACTTTAAATACTCCTCCACTGACCACCAAGCTGCCTGCCCGTGTATCCATGTAACCGCTGTAAAACTGCCATGAGCCTATTGTTTGTTATTTTAGGCCTTTGATAGCCTGTCTGCGGTCCCTACTTTAAATACTCCTCCACTGACCACCAAGCTGCCTGCCCGTGTATCCATGTAACCGCTGTAAAACTGCCATGAGCCTATTGTTTGTTATTTTAGGCCTTTGATAGCCTGTCTGCGGTCCCTACTTTAAATACTCCTCCACTCACCACCAAGCTGCCTGTGTATCCATGTAACCGCTGTAAAGCTGCCATGAGCCTATTGTTTGTTATTTTAGGCCTTTGATAGCCTGTCTGCGGTCCCTACTTTAAATACTCCTCCACTCACCACCAAGCTGCCTGCCCGTGTATCCATGTAACCGCTGTAAAACTGCCATAAGCCTATTGTTTGTTATTTTAGGCCTTTGATAGCCTGTCTGCGGTCCCTACTTTAAATACTCCTCCACTGACCACCAAGCTGCCTGCCCGTGTATCCATGTAACCGCTGTAAAACTGCCATGAGCCTATTGTTTGTTATTTTAGGCCTTTGATAGCCTGTCTGCGGTCCCTACTTTAAATACTCCTCCACTCACCACCAAGCTGCCTGTGTATCCATGTAACCGCTGTAAAGCTGCCATGAGCCTATTGTTTGTTATTTTAGGCCTTTGATAGCCTGTCTGCGGTCCCTACTTTAAATACTCCTCCACTCACCACCAAGCTGCCTGCCCGTGTATCCATGTAACCGCTGTAAAACTGCCATAAGCCTATTGTTTGTTATTTTAGGCCTTTGATAGCCTGTCTGCGGTCCCTACTTTAAATACTCCTCCACTGACCACCAAGCTGCCTGCCCGTGTATCCATGTAACCGCTGTAAAACTGCCATGAGCCTATTGTTTGTTATTTTAGGCCTTTGATAGCCTGTCTGCGGTCCCTACTTTAAATACTCCTCCACTCACCACCAAGTTGCCTGTGTATCCATGTAACCGCTGTAAAGCTGCCATGAGCCTATTGTTTGTTATTTTAGGCCTTTGATAGCCTGTCTGCGGTCCCTCCTTCCACTAGGCCTCCACTGACCAGACCACTGCTGCCCGTGTACCCCTGGAACCAATTTTAAAGTGCCTACAGCCAGCCCATTTTATTGTGTTAGGCCTTCGAAGCCTGTCTGCGGTCCCTCCTTCCACTAGGCCTCCACTGACCAGACCACTGCTGCCCGTGTACCCCTGGAACCAATTTTAAAGTGCCTACAGCCAGCCCATTTTATTGTGTTAGGCCTTCGAAGCCTGTCTGCGGTCCCTCCTTCAAATAGGCCTACACTGACAAAGGTACACCTGACAACAGACACATGGACCTGTAGGCATGGCCACGGAAGGTTACGTGTCCTTTGTGGCTCAATGGGTTAATGTATTGGATGCATGGTCCACACAGGGGACAGCCTGCTAAGTCTGTATGCAGTCCCTAATTCAAGTTGTCCTCAACTGAATAAAGCTGAGCTTCTACCTTCTGGCTCTCATTAAGTGTTTTTTAAAAAACAAAATGGTGGTTAGGGCCTACTAACGGCTTCTGCCCCTCCCTGGTGTTGCCCTCAACTGAATAAAGCTGAGCTTCTACCTTCCGGCTCTGATTAACTGCTGTTTTTAAACACATTGCTGGTTCCGGCCTACTAACGGTGTCTGCCCCTGCCTGGTGTTGCCCTCAACTGAATAAAGCTGAGCTTCAACCTTCTGGCTCTCATTAAGTGTTTTTTAAAAAACAAAATGGTGGTTCCGGACTACTAACGGTGTCTGCCCCTGCCTGGTGTTGCCCTCAACTGAATAAAGCTGAGCTTCAACCTTCTGGCTCTCATTAAGTGTTTTTTAAAAAACAAAATGGTGGTTAGGGCCTACTAACGGCTTCTGCCCCTCCCTGGTGTTGCCCTCAACTGAATAAAGCTGAGCTTCTACCTTCCGGCTCTGATTAACTGCTGTTTTTAAACACATTGCTGGTTCCGGCCTACTAACGGTGTCTGCCCCTGCCTGGTGTTGCCCTCAACTGAATAAAGCTGAGCTTCAACCTTCTGGCTCTCATTAAGTGTTTTTTAAAAAACAAAATGGTGGTTAGGGCCTACTAACGGCTTCTGCCCCTCCCTGGTGTTGCCCTCAACTGAATAAAGCTGAGCTTCTACCTTCCGGCTCTGATTAACTGCTGTTTTTAAACACATTGCTGGTTCCGGCCTACTAACGGTGTCTGCCCCTGCCTGGTGTTGTCCTCAACTGAATAAAGCTGAGCTTCAACCTTCTGTTCCAAATTACCATTTTTAAAAATGCAATTGGCTGTTCCGGCCTACTAAAGGTGTCTGTCTGCCCCTGCCTGGTGTTGTCCTCAACTGAATAAAGCTGAGCTTCTACCTTCTGCCTCTTACTAACTGCTGTTTTTTTAAAAAATTGGCTGTTCCGGCCTACTAAAGGTGTCTGTCTGCCCCTGCCTGGTGTTGTCCTCAACTGAATAAAGCTGAGCTTCTACCTTCTGTTCCAAATTACCATTTTTAAAAATGCCATTGGCTGTTCCGGCCTACTAAAGGTGTCTGTCTGCCCCTGCCTGGTGTTGTCCTCAACTGAATAAAGCTGAGCTTCAACCTTCTGTTCCAAATTACCATTTTTAAAAATGCAATTGGCTGTTCCGGCCTACTAAAGGTGAATGTCTGCCCCTGCCTGGTGTTGTCCTCAACTGAATAAAGCTGAGCTTCAACCTTCAGTTCCAAATTACCATTTTTAAAAATGCCATTGGCTGTTCCGGCCTACTAAAGGTGTCTGTCTGCCCCTGCCTGGTGTTGTCCTCAACTGAATAAAGCTGAGCTTCAACCTTCTGTTCCAAATTACCATTTTTAAAAATGCAATTGGCTGTTCCGGCCTACTAAAGGTGTCTGTCTGCCCCTGCCTGGTGTTGTCCTCAACTGAATAAAGCTGAGCTTCTACCTTCTGCCTCTTACTAACTGCTGTTTTTTTAAAAAATTGGCTGTTCCGGCCTACTAAAGGTGTCTGTCTGCCCCTGCCTGGTGTTGTCCTCAACTGAATAAAGCTGAGCTTCAACCTTCTGTTCCAAATTACCATTTTTAAAAATGCAATTGGCTGTTCCGGCCTACTAAAGGTGTCTGTCTGCCCCTGCCTGGTGTTGTCCTCAACTGAATAAAGCTGAGCTTCTACCTTCAGTTCCAAATTACCATTTTTAAAAATGCCATTGGCTGTTCCGGCCTACTAAAGGTGTCTGTCTGCCCCTGCCTGGTGTTGTCCTCAACTGAATAAAGCTGAGCTTCAACCTTCTGTTCCAAATTACCATTTTTAAAAATGCAATTGGCTGTTCCGGCCTACTAAAGGTGTCTGTCTGCCCCTGCCTGGTGTTGTCCTCAACTGAATAAAGCTGAGCTTCAACCTTCTGTTCCAAATTACCATTTTTAAAAATGCAATTGGCTGTTCCGGCCTACTAAAGGTGTCTGTCTGCCCCTGCCTGGTGTTGTCCTCAACTGAATAAAGCTGAGCTTCTACCTTCTGCCTCTTACTAACTGCTGTTTTTTTAAAAAATTGGCTGTTCCGGCCTACTAAAGGTGTCTGTCTGCCCCTGCCTGGTGTTGTCCTCAACTGAATAAAGCTGAGCTTCAACCTTCTGTTCCAAATTACCATTTTTAAAAATGCAATTGGCTGTTCCGGCCTACTAAAGGTGTCTGTCTGCCCCTGCCTGGTGTTGTCCTCAACTGAATAAAGCTGAGCTTCAACCTTCTGTTCCAAATTACCATTTTTAAAAATGCCATTGGCTGTTCCGGCCTACTAAAGGTGTCTGTCTGCCCCTGCCTGGTGTTGTCCTCAACTGAATAAAGCTGAGCTTCAACCTTCTGTTCCAAATTACCATTTTTAAAAATGCAATTGGCTGTTCCGGCCTACTAAAGGTGAATGTCTGCCCCTGCCTGGTGTTGTCCTCAACTGAATAAAGCTGAGCTTCAACCTTCAGTTCCAAATTACCATTTTTAAAAATGCCATTGGCTGTTCCGGCCTACTAAAGGTGTCTGTCTGCCCCTGCCTGGTGTTGTCCTCAACTGAATAAAGCTGAGCTTCAACCTTCTGTTCCAAATTACCATTTTTAAAAATGCAATTGGCTATTCCGGCCTACTAAAGGTGTCTGTCTGCCCCTGCCTGGTGTTGTCCTCAACTGAATAAAGCTGAGCTTCTACCTTCTGCCTCTTACTAACTGCTGTTTTTTTTTAAAATTGGCTGTTCCAGCCTACTAAAGGTGTCTGTCTGCCCCTGCCTGGTGTTGTCCTCAACTGAATAAAGCTGAGCTTCAACCTTCTGTTCCAAATTACCATTTTTAAAAATGCAATTGGCTGTTCCGGCCTACTAAAGGTGTCTGTCTGCCCCTGCCTGGTGTTGTCCTCAACTGAATAAAGCTGAGCTTCTACCTTCAGTTCCAAATTACCATTTTTAAAAATGCCATTGGCTGTTCCGGCCTACTAAAGGTGTCTGTCTGCCCCTGCCTGGTGTTGTCCTCAACTGAATAAAGCTGAGCTTCAACCTTCTGTTCCAAATTACCATTTTTAAAAATGCAATTGGCTGTTCCGGCCTACTAAAGGTGTCTGTCTGCCCCTGCCTGGTGTTGTCCTCAACTGAATAAAGCTGAGCTTCTACCTTCTGCCTCTTACTAACTGCTGTTTTTTTTAAAAATTGGCTGTTCCGGCCTACTAAAGGTGTCTGTCTGCCCCTGCCTGGTGTTGTCCTCAACTGAATAAAGCTGAGCTTCAACCTTCTGTTCCAAATTACCATTTTTAAAAATGCAATTGGCTGTTCCGGCCTACTAAAGGTGAATGTCTGCCCCTGCCTGGTGTTGTCCTCAACTGAATAAAGCTGAGCTTCAACCTTCTGTTCCAAATTACCATTTTTAAAAATGCCATTGGCTGTTCCGGCCTACTAAAGGTGTCTGTCTGCCCCTGCCTGGTGTTGTCCTCAACTGAATAAAGCTGAGCTTCAACCTTCTGTTCCAAATTACCATTTTTAAAAATGCAATTGGCTGTTCCGGCCTACTAAAGGTGAATGTCTACCCCTGCCTGGTGTTGTCCTCAACTGAATAAAGCTGAGCTTCAACCTTCAGTTCCAAATTACCATTTTTAAAAATGCCATTGGCTGTTCCGGCCTACTAAAGGTGTCTGTCTGCCCCTGCCTGGTGTTGTCCTCAACTGAATAAAGCTGAGCTTCAACCTTCTGTTCCAAATTACCATTTTTAAAAATGCAATTGGCTGTTCCGGCCTACTAAAGGTGTCTGTCTGCCCCTGCCTGGTGTTGTCCTCAACTGAATAAAGCTGAGCTTCTACCTTCTGCCTCTGTTATGACCCCAATGGCGAGGGTCTCAGAGGAACGTGGAAGTCTGCAGAATACAAAAATCCAGCTCATAGGGCAGTGGTAACTGGGTTGACCATATATCTACTCCTAACGCCAACACTAGAAGTAGCCGGGGATCATTCCTACGTTGATTCTAGATGACACGCGCCAGCCGGAGAATCTAGCTACCCCTAGTAGAGGAAAACAAAGACCTTTCTTGCCTCCAGAGAAGGGGACCCCAAAGCTGGATAGAAGCCCCCCACAAATAATGACGGTGAGGTAAGAGGAAATGACAAACACAGAAATGAACCAGGTTTAGCACAGAGAGGCCCGCTTACTGATAGCAGAATAAAGAAAGGTAACTTATATGGTCAACAAAAACCCTATCAAAATCCACACTGGAAATTCAAGAACCCCCGAACCGTCTAACGGTCCGGGGGGAGAACACCAGCCCCCTAGAGCTTCCAGCAAAGGTCAGGATATAGATTTGGAACAAGCTGGACAAAAATACAAAACCAAAACAAATAGCAAAAAGCAAAAGGCAGACTTAGCTGATATAACTGGAACCAGGATCAGTAGACAAGAGCACAGCAGACTAGCTCTGATAACTACGTTGCCAGGCATTGAACTGAAGGTCCAGGGAGCTTATATAGCAACACCCCTAACTAACGACCCAGGTGCGGATAAAAGGAATGACAGAAAAACCAGAGTCAAAAAACTAGTAACCACTAGAGGGAGCAAAAAGCAAATTCACAACAGCCTCTTACTAACTGCTGTTTTTTTAAAAAATTGGCTGTTCCGGCCTACTAAAGGTGTCTGTCTGCCCCTGCCTGGTGTTGTCCTCAACTGAATAAAGCTGAGCTTCAACCTTCTGTTCCAAATTACCATTTTTAAAAATGCAATTGGCTGTTCCGGCCTACTAAAGGTGTCTGTCTGCCCCTGCCTGGTGTTGTCCTCAACTGAATAAAGCTGAGCTTCTACCTTCAGTTCCAAATTACCATTTTTAAAAATGCCATTGGCTGTTCCGGCCTACTAAAGGTGTCTGTCTGCCCCTGCCTGGTGTTGTCCTCAACTGAATAAAGCTGAGCTTCAACCTTCTGTTCCAAATTACCATTTTTAAAAATGCAATTGGCTGTTCCGGCCTACTAAAGGTGAATGTCTGCCCCTGCCTGGTGTTGTCCTCAACTGAATAAAGCTGAGCTTCAACCTTCAGTTCCAAATTACCATTTTTAAAAATGCCATTGGCTGTTCCGGCCTACTAAAGGTGTCTGTCTGCCCCTGCCTGGTGTTGTCCTCAACTGAATAAAGCTGAGCTTCAACCTTCTGTTCCAAATTACCATTTTTAAAAATGCAATTGGCTGTTCCGGCCTACTAAAGGTGAATGTCTGCCCCTGCCTGGTGTTGTCCTCAACTGAATAAAGCTGAGCTTCAACCTTCAGTTCCAAATTACCATTTTTAAAAATGCCATTGGCTGTTCCGGCCTACTAAAGGTGTCTGTCTGCCCCTGCCTGGTGTTGTCCTCAACTGAATAAAGCTGAGCTTCAACCTTCTGTTCCAAATTACCATTTTTAAAAATGCAATTGGCTGTTCCGGCCTACTAAAGGTGTCTGTCTGCCCCTGCCTGGTGTTGTCCTCAACTGAATAAAGCTGAGCTTCTACCTTCTGCCTCTTACTAACTGCTGTTTTTTTAAAAAATTGGCTGTTCCGGCCTACTAAAGGTGTCTGTCTGCCCCTGCCTGGTGTTGTCCTCAACTGAATAAAGCTGAGCTTCAACCTTCTGTTCCAAATTACCATTTTTAAAAATGCAATTGGCTGTTCCGGCCTACTAAAGGTGAATGTCTGCCCCTGCCTGGTGTTGTCCTCAACTGAATAAAGCTGAGCTTCAACCTTCAGTTCCAAATTACCATTTTTAAAAATGCCATTGGCTGTTCCGGCCTACTAAAGGTGTCTGTCTGCCCCTGCCTGGTGTTGTCCTCAACTGAATAAAGCTGAGCTTCAACCTTCTGTTCCAAATTACCATTTTTAAAAATGCAATTGGCTGTTCCGGCCTACTAAAGGTGTCTGTCTGCCCCTGCCTGGTGTTGTCCTCAACTGAATAAAGCTGAGCTTCTACCTTCTGCCTCTTACTAACTGCTGTTTTTTAAAAAAATTGGCTGTTCCGGCCCACTAAAGGTGTCTGTCTGCCCCTGCCTGGTGTTGTCCTCAACTGAATAAAGCTGAGCTTCAACCTTCTGTTCCAAATTACCATTTTTAAAAATGCAATTGGCTGTTCCGGCCTACTAAAGGTGAATGTCTGCCCCTGCCTGGTGTTGTCCTCAACTGAATAAAGCTGAGCTTCAACCTTCTGTTCCAAATTACCATTTTTAAAAATGCAATTGGCTGTTCCGGCCTACTAAAGGTGTCTGTCTGCCCCTGCCTGGTGTTGTCCTCAACTGAATAAAGCTGAGCTTCTACCTTCTGCCTCTTACTAACTGCTGTTTTTTTAAAAAATTGGCTGTTCCGGCCTACTAAAGGTGTCTGTCTGCCCCTGCCTGGTGTTGTCCTCAACTGAATAAAGCTGAGCCTCAACCTTCTGTTCCAAATTACCATTTTTAAAAATGCAATTGGCTGTTCCGGCCTACTAAAGGTGAATGTCTGCCCCTGCCTGGTGTTGTCCTCAACTGAATAAAGCTGAGCCTCAACCTTCTGTTCCAAATTACCATTTTTAAAAATGCAATTGGCTGTTCCGGCCTACTAAAGGTGAATGTCTGCCCCTGCCTGGTGTTGTCCTCAACTGAATAAAGCTGAGCTTCAACCTTCAGTTCCAAATTACCATTTTTAAAAATGCCATTGGCTGTTCCGGCCTACTAAAGGTGTCTGTCTGCCCCTGCCTGGTGTTGTCCTCAACTGAACAAAGCTGAGCTTCCACATTCTGGCTTTCGCCCTATACTATCAGATATTAAACTGCATTTGGCCTACTAGTGTGGTTATGCCCTTGAAACAGTGTCTGCTGCTCTTGGGTTTGCTACTCCACTGAACAAAGCAATGCCGCCTGTTTAGTCCTGTTACCAATTTTGAACTGCATTTAGCCTACTTTATTCTTTGGCCCTATATCTGTTTCCTCCTCATCCTGCCCATTGCCCAGCCACTGCTAGATGAGTCTGCTGGTACATTGACCTAGACCACTACATTCCCCTTATACTCTACACAGCCAGAATCTGACCCTGCTGAAAGTAAGGTTCCCCTTCCCGCATGTTATACCACCTTACACAGGGACAGAGAGGAAGGTGCAGATGAAAGTGCAGGTTCCTTCATCAGGTGGGGGGGCATACTCGTTGGCGACGTCACTGGCACAGGGCCCCTCAGAGTACGCAAAAGTGTCGCTGCTGGTGGGAGGCGCCCCCGCCATGCAAACACACATCGCTGTACTTTGAGGGGCCCTGTGCCAGTGCCAATGCGAACGAGTGGGCCCCCCCTGCTTGCTCAGGATCACAGCACTTGCAACGTTGAAATACTTACCTTTCCCTGCAACACCGCCGTGACGTAGTCCGCATTTCCTGGGCCCACGAAAAACTTGAGCCGGCCCTACTCCCCCCACAACTTTTGCCAAATGACCCCCAATTCCCTATGCCCAACTATTATTATAAAGTTAATTAAGATTGACAAGCTTCAGAAACAAGAATGGATGTTTTTGGCATTAAAATGGGCACTGTAGGTGTTTTCCTGGCCTCCACTCACTGCCGACTATGCTTCCCCATTGACTTGCATTGGGTTTCGTGTTTCGGTCGATCCCCGACTTTTAGCGATAATCGGCCGACTGCACTCGACTCGACTCTGGACAAAATCGGGTTTCACAAAACCCGACTCGATCTTAAAAAAATGAAAGTCGCTCAACTCTAGTTACAGGTTTCTGAAAATGGAGACACAAATGGCAGACACCTCTAATTTTTCTTTTCATTTTTTTTTTTGCTCAAATTTTACTTCTTATAGGGCCAAACCAATTTTTTTGACCCTCTGTTTGAAAAAGTTTACACATTTTTTTCAAAACACTGAAATCTCCTCATTAGAATATGCATTATAAAAATAATGAAACTCCAGAATTGCTGTTTTTTGTTGTTACACCCTTCTCAAAAATGCAAGAAAACGGAATCAGAATACCATATCTACACCACATTATTAGCAATTAAAACTATAACTCACGACACAAAAAACAAACCGCACACAGCTCCTGAAGGAAAAATAAAAAAGTCACGTATCTGAGGAGATGGCAACACATTTTTTTTTCTTTTTAGCAAAGTTCAGAGCTTTTTCATTACTTAACCAAATTTGTACAGGTTTTTTTTGTTATAATCTCACTGACCTGGAGAATCATGTTCGCAGGTCATTTTTTATCAATGAATGCCATAAGTACAAAACCCAAAATCAATGACAGAATTGTGTTTTTTTTGTGTAATTTCACAGCACTTTGTTTTTTTACAGCACAATCTATGAATATTAAATTAATGGTGTCATTCAAAACTACAATACAAAAAGTAAAAAAAAAATAGCCCTTGTACTACTAGGACGGCGGAAAAATAAAAAAGTGTTAACAGAACGCTTTGGTACAAAAAAAAATAAAAGTTTCTTGAAACAGTGTTCCCTTAAAAAAACAACACATTGTTTACCTCTGAAAAAAATAGTGTGAATGATTCAATAATACCTTATAAGATTATATTGATGATCGGTCCTGTCTGTACAATGATAACAACATTACGGTGTACAGTATCTGTGGACGTTACATGTTCTGTTGAGATGGAGCGACCCCCTAAACTATCTCCTCTGGTGGGCCCAAGGAACCCTAGACTGAGACTAACAAACTATTTACTATAAACATGACAAAGAAAGTGGATCTGGAGTCAGAAATTAAGATTTATGTATTTACATACAATGTCATTAAAAACAACATCACTATACACAAGGAGGATGAGGAACATGAGAGCGCAGGGAGCAGGACTCACATACTGCAATAGTAGACAAGTTTTATGAGCCAAACGTATGCAACTTCTCAATGCATCCAACAAAAAAGTCAGCTATTGAATAGAAAGTCCAGCAAAGTACAGCACACGTCCATAATAGTGCAATATCCTAATTATATGTTCTGTCTGAGCCGCTGTGGTGCAAACCTGAAAACAGAAAACGTAACCATCAAATAATAAAATGTAAACATACAAAGCAGACTAGTACAAAGGTAGCGGTATTATACTAGTTATATTCTTGTACATAGGGGGCAGTATTATAGTAGTTATATTCTTGTACATAGGAGTAGTATTATAGTAGTTATATTCTTGTACATAGGGAGCAGTATTATAGTAGTTATATTCTTGTACATAGGAGCAGTATTATAGTAGTTATATTCTTGTACATAGGGAGCAGTATTATAGTAGTTATATTCTTGTACATAGGGAGCAGTATTATAGTAGTTATATTCTTGTACATAGGGAGCAGTATTATAGTAGTTATATTCTTGTACATAGGGAGCAGTATTATAGTAGTTATATTCTTGTACACAGGAGCAGTATTATAGTAGTTATATTCCTGTACATAGGGGCAGTATTATAGTAGTTATATTCTTGTACATAGGAGCAGTATTATAGTAGTTAAATTCTTGTACATAGGGGGCAGTATTATAGTAGTTATATTCTTGTACATAGGAGCAGTATTATAGTAGTTATATTCTTGTACATAGGAGCAGTATTATAGTAGTTATATTCTTGTACATAGGGGCAGTATTATAGTAGTTATATTCTTGTACATAGGGGGCAGTATTATAGTAGTTATATTCTTGTACATAGGAGCAGTATTATACTAGTTATATTCTTGTACATAGGAGCAGTATTATAGTAGTTATATTCTTGTACATAGGGGCAGTATTATAGTAGTTATATTCTTGTACATAGGGGGCAGTATTATAGTAGTTATATTCTTGTACATAGGAGCAGTATTATACTAGTTATATTCTTGTACATAGGAGCAGTATTATAGTAGTTATATTCTTGTACACAGGAGCAGTATTATAGTAGTTATATTCTTGTACATAGGAGCAGTATTATAGTAGTTATATTCTTGTACATAGGAGCAGTATTATAGTAGTTATATTCTTGTACATAGGAGCAGTATTATAGTAGTTATATTCTTGTACATAGGAGCAGTATTATAGTAGTTATATTCTTGTACATAGGAGCAGTATTATAGTAGTTATATTCTTGTACACAGGAGCAGTATTATAGTAGTTATATTCTTGTACATAGGAGCAGTATTATAGTAGTTATATTCTTGTACATAGGAGCAGTATTATAGTAGTTATATTCTTGTACATAGGAGCAGTATTATAGTAGTTATATTCTTGTACATAGGAGCAGTATTATAGTAGTTATATTCTTGTACATAGGGGCAGTATTATAGTAGTTATATTCTTGTACATAGGAGCAGTATTATAATAGTTATATTCTTGTACATAGGGGCAGTATTATAGTAGTTATATTCCTGTACATAGGAGCAATATTATAGTAGTTATATTCTTGTACATAGGGTGCAGTATTATAGGAGTAATATTCTTGTACATAGGAGCAGTATTATAGTAGTTATATTCCCCCCAGACGAAGCATTTCAGTGCGAAACGCGCGTCGGGTGTTGGTGGGCATCCAGCAGCGCTCTCTTTGTTGGTAACTATACCCTTACTGTTTTTGTACAATTATTCTGTTGTGCATATTTTTGCTATTATTATGGTATGTATCATTTGTCCATTTGCACATGACCATTAACATTATAAATCATTACCATTATAGCATTGTCTGTACTATGATTACTGTATTTATAAGAGTGTTTGCTGGCTGTCCTCCATGTTTTCTGTGTCTTAGGAGGCCACTCGGATATTGATTGATTTTATTCTTATTATTCAATAAAGTTGTTTGTTTTATATTGTTGCCTTAAGTGAAGTTTGTCTTTGGCGTTGTTTAGTTATATTCTTGTACATAGGGTGCAGTATTATAGTAGTAATATTCTTGTACATAGGGTGCAGTATTATAGTAGTAATATTCTTGTACATAGGAGCAGTATTATAGTAGTTATATTCTCGTACATAGGAGCAGTATTATAGTAGTTATATTCTTGTACATAGGAGCAGTATTATAGTAGTTATATTCCTGTACATAGGAGCAATATTATAGTAGTTATATTCTTGTACATAGGGGCAGTATTATAGTAGTTATATTCTTGTACATAGGAGTAGTATTATAGTAGTTATATTCTTGTACATAGGGAGCAGTATTATAGTAGTTATATTCTTGTACATAGGGAGCAGTATTATAGTAGTTATATTCTTGTACATAGGGAGCAGTATTATAGTAGTTATATTCCTGTACATAGGAGCAGTATTATAGTAGTTAAATTCTTGTACATAGGGGGCAGTATTATAGTAGTTATATTCTTGTACATAGGAGCAGTATTATAGTAGTTATATTCTTGTACATAGGAGCAGTATTATAGTAGTTATATTCTTGTACATAGGAGCAGTATTATAGTAGTTATATTCTTGTACACAGGAGCAGTATTATAGTAGTTATATTCTTGTACATAGGAGCAGTATTATAGTAGTTATATTCTTGTACATAGGAGCAGTATTATAGTAGTTATATTCTTGTACATAGGAGCAGTATTATAGTAGTTATATTCTTGTACATAGGAGCAGTATTATAGTAGTTATATTCTTGTACATAGGAGCAGTATTATAGTAGTTATATTCTTGTACATAGGAGCAGTATTATACTAGTTATATTCTTGTACATAGGAGCAGTATTATAGTAGTTATATTCCTGTACATAGGAGCAATATTATAGTAGTTATATTCTTGTACATAGGAGCAGTATTATAGTAGTTATATTCTTGTACATAGGAGCAGTATTATAGTAGTTATATTCTTGTACATAGGGGGCAGTATTATAGTAGTTATATTCTTGTACATAGGAGCAGTATTATAGTAGTTATATTCTTGTACATAGGGGGCAGTATTATAGTAGTTATATTCTTGTACATAGGGAGCAGTATTATAGTAGTTATATTCTTGTACATAGGGAGCAGTATTATAGTAGTTATATTCCTGTACATAGGAGCAGTATTATAGTAGTTAAATTCTTGTACATAGGGGGCAGTATTATAGTAGTTATATTCTTGTACATAGGAGCAGTATTATAGTAGTTATATTCTTGTACATAGGAGCAGTATTATAGTAGTTATATTCTTGTGCATAGGAGCAGTATTATAGTAGTTATATTCTTGTACACAGGAGCAGTATTATAGTAGTTATATTCTTGTACATAGGAGCAGTATTATAGTAGTTATATTCTTGTACATAGGAGCTAGGAGCAGTATTATAGTAGTTATATTCTTGTACATAGGAGCAGTATTATAGTAGTTATATTCTTGTACATAGGAGCAGTATTATAGTAGTTATATTCTTGTACATAGGGGCAGTATTATAGTAGTTATATTCTTGTACATAGGAGCAGTATTATACTAGTTATATTCTTGTACATAGGAGCAGTATTATAGTAGTTATATTCTTGTACATAGGGAGCAGTATTATAGTAGTTATATTCTTGTACATAGGGAGCAGTATTATAGTAGTTATATTCTTGTACATAGGGAGCAGTATTATAGTAGTTATATTCCTGTACATAGGAGCAGTATTATAGTAGTTAAATTCTTGTACATAGGGGGCAGTATTATAGTAGTTATATTCTTGTACATAGGAGCAGTATTATAGTAGTTATATTCTTGTACATAGGAGCAGTATTATAGTAGTTATATTCTTGTACATAGGAGCAGTATTATAGTAGTTATATTCTTGTACACAGGAGCAGTATTATAGTAGTTATATTCTTGTACATAGGAGCAGTATTATAGTAGTTATATTCTTGTACATAGGAGCAGTATTATAGTAGTTATATTCTTGTACATAGGAGCAGTATTATAGTAGTTATATTCTTGTACATAGGAGCAGTATTATAGTAGTTATATTCTTGTACATAGGGGCAGTATTATAGTAGTTATATTCTTGTACATAGGAGCAGTATTATACTAGTTATATTCTTGTACATAGGAGCAGTATTATAGTAGTTATATTCCTGTACATAGGAGCAGTATTATAGTAGTTATATTCTTGTACATAGGAGCAGTATTATAGTAGTTATATTCTTGTACATAGGAGCAGTATTATAGTAGTTATATTCCTGTACATAGGAGCAGTATTATAGTAGTTATATTCTTGTACATAGGGGGCAGTATTATAGTAGTTATATTCTTGTACATAGGGGCAGTATTATAGTAGTTATATTCTTGTACATAGGAGTAGTATTATAGTAGTTATATTCTTGTACATAGGGAGCAGTATTATAGTAGTTATATTCTTGTACATAGGGAGCAGTATTATAGTAGTTATATTCTTGTACATAGGGAGCAGTATTATAGTAGTTATATTCCTGTACATAGGAGCAGTATTATAGTAGTTAAATTCTTGTACATAGGGGGCAGTATTATAGTAGTTATATTCTTGTACATAGGAGCAGTATTATAGTAGTTATATTCTTGTACATAGGAGCAGTATTATAGTAGTTATATTCTTGTACATAGGAGCAGTATTATAGTAGTTATATTCTTGTACACAGGAGCAGTATTATAGTAGTTATATTCTTGTACACAGGAGCAGTATTATAGTAGTTATATTCTTGTACACAGGAGCAGTATTATAGTAGTTATATTCTTGTACATAGGAGCAGTATTATAGTAGTTATATTCTTGTACATAGGAGCAGTATTATAGTAGTTATATTCTTGTACATAGGAGCAGTATTATAGTAGTTATATTCTTGTACATAGGAGCAGTATTATAGTAGTTATATTCTTGTACATAGGGGCAGTATTATAGTAGTTATATTCTTGTACATAGGAGCAGTATTATACTAGTTATATTCTTGTACATAGGAGCAGTATTATAGTAGTTATATTCTTGTACACAGGAGCAGTATTATAGTAGTTATATTCTTGTACATAGGAGCAGTATTATAGTAGTTATATTCTTGTACATAGGAGCAGCATTATAGTAGTTATATTCTTGTACATAGGAGCAGTATTATAGTAGTTATATTCTTGTACATAGGAGCAGTATTATAGTAGTTATATTCTTGTACATAGGAGCAGTATTATAGTAGTTATATTCCTGTACATAGGAGCAGTATTATAGTAGTTATATTCTTGTACATAGGGGGCAGTATTATAGTAGTTATATTCTTGTACATAGGAGCAGTATTATAGTAGTTATATTCCTGTACATAGGAGAAGTATTATAGTAGTTATATTCTTGTACATAGGGGGCAGTATTATAGTAGTTATATTCCTGTACATAGGAGCAGTATTATAGTAGTTATATTCTTGTATATTCTTGTACATAGGGGTAGTATTATAGTAGTTATATTCTTGTACATAGGAGCAGTATTATAGTAGTTATATTCTTGTACAAAGGGGGCAGTATTATAGTAGTTATATTCTTGCACATAAGAGCTGTATTATAGTAGTTATATTCTTGTGCATAGGAGCAGTATTATAGTAGTTATATTCTTGTACATAGGGGGCAGTATTATAGAAGTTATATTCTTGTACATAGGGGGCAGTATTATAGAAGTTATATTCTTGTACATAGGGGGCAGTATTATAGAAGTTATATTCTTGTACATAGGGGGCAGTATTATAGAAGTTATATTCTTGTACATAGGGGGCAGTATTATAGTAGTTATATTCTTGTACATAGGGGGCAGTATTATAGAAGTTATATTCTTGTACATAGGAGCAGTGTTATAGTAATTATATTCTTGTACATAGGGGGCAGTATTATAGTAGTTATATTCTTGTACATAGGGGGCAGTATTATAGTAATTATATTCTTGTACATAGGGGGCAGTATTATAGTAGTTATATTCTTGTACATAGGGGGCAGTATTATAGAAGTTATATTCTTGTACATAGGAGCAGTGTTATAGTAGTTATATTCTTGTACATAGGAGCAGTATTATAATAGTTATATTCTTGTACATAGGGGCAGTATTATAGTAGTTATATCCTTGTACATAGGAGCAGTATTATAGTAGTTATATTCTTGTACATAGGGGCAGTATTATAGTAGTTATATTCTTATACATAGGGGCAGTATTATAGTAGTTATATTCTTGTACATAGAGGCAGCATTACAGTAGTTATATTCTTGTACATAGGAGCAGTATTATAGTAGTTATATTCTTGTACATAGGGGCAGTATTATAGTAGTTATATTCTTGTACATAGGGGCAGTATTATAGTAGTTATATTCTTGTACATAGGGGGCAGTATTATAGTAGTTATATTCTTGCACGTAGGGGCAGTATAATAGTAGTTATATTCTTGCACATAGGGGCAGTATTAATGTACATGATTATAGATGGCACTTACCCTTTATAATTACATTCACATCTTCTGTCATGGTGCAAATTTTCAAGCAACCATGCCCTGTATCTTGCTCGTCTCTGAATTAAATTAAAGGATGAAACAGACAATTAATTATGTACAAAACACGCTGCGGCTTCCATGTCAACACTTCCTTTATTAATGAATAATCCATGTACTATTAGGAATTTGCTTTTAAGATCATGAATCTAAAATGACTCAGTTTTGTGAAGTTCCTCATCTTGGAGCCAAAGTGATGCGTGGAGTAACTAACAAATCTACATCTTTACCAGCCTCATTCACGTCTTTAGAATATATTGGGAACATAGAGCGGCAGTTGACAACGCCATGACTGTCCCGCGGTGCATATCCGCAGTCTACCCCGGCACCGATGCCCGGTGAGCAATGTTTCCTCCTATTATACAGGAAACATTTCATAAGAGGATCATTCATTACTTACCACTCTACGATGCCGGGCGATCATAATTGTCAGGATGATCACAATTAGGAGAAACACAATCGCTCCGACCACAACGGTCAACCAGAAGAGGGGGCTTGACAGGAAACCTTGTTGTAATTCTGAGGAAAGAGGATAACAGATATTTATCGTCTTTTTAAGGGTCTCTTAAAGAGGTCCATGTTAGTGACTGGTGTATTTTGCACACAATGTGCACGGATAACTGTACATAGAATCCTGGCAGCTCTTCATAGGGCTTCCCCTGATGGACTTTACTTCAGCCATGCAACTCCGCTTATCAGGCCTCAGAAGAAACCTGCATTTACCTTTTAATACCTGCACAGGGATATGGACTTACAACAGAGTCCCCTGTGTTACATCTATGGAGTAGCTGCTGGCCAGTGGAGCGAGCTGGCAAAGAAGAGTCAACAAGCAGGGTCAAAACCAGAGAGGGCAGATTCGGGACCAAGTTAGAAGCCAGAGATAAGGTCAGGAGATAAAGAGGAGAACAGAGTCTGAGGCAAAATTGACGAGCAAGCGAAGGGTTAAGTCACAACATGGTTAGCAATGGTTATCAAGAAAGATAGGTGAGGTATCAGGGTATCACAGGTAACAAGACCAGGGTCAACAAATATATAACTGGTAACTCAATGCAAACTGTTGGGAGTATAAAGAAGATGTGGGCCAAGGATTCATTACTCTGTAAGAACACACAGACTCCCTGGTTGGTCAGCACCACTAGTCCCAGACAGGCCAATACGCCTAGCCGGACCCAGGCCAGAGCCTCCACATGGTGCCAAAAGCAATGTTTGTAGGGGCAGATTTAGACAAGAATGTAACACAATGTTGATCCATTTAGCAGAGTCTGTAGTCATTTGGGTTGGAGTCTTTTCGGTTGAGTCATTGTGTGTAAGAGAGTAGGCTCTCCAGTGGGGTCTTTGGTAGAAGACCAAATGCAAAGGAACTGGACCGGTTGTTGCTGAACAGTTAGACATTTAAAAAAAACATTATCGTCCAAGAAGTGACATCAGGGCGATTTGGAGAACTGATGCATGAAGAGACGTACACATTTTTTCTACTTTATGCCCCACATATTTATATAGGAAATGCCACAACCGTGGGCTCCAGGAGGAACTGGTGAAGGACACTGGCTTCTAGAAGACCAAGAAGCAGAGGATGCAGAGGTCCTTCCCTAGCCCGGATTCATGTAAGATCTAAAGACCCTTCTTCCCCATACAGCACCAGTGTTATAAGTGACACCTTGTAGGTGGGGGGCCGCTGTGGTACAGAGCTGATATTGAGGCTCAGGCACTAAATGTTGTATTTGGGTTATAGATGATTTATAAATTCACATACCCAGTGTCAGGTTGGTGCTGGCGAGCCTTTGTTCCCCAATAAACACACCGCAGGTCCAGTTTCCAGTCGTCTCCGGTGCAATAGTAAGTTCTTTGGCCAGTTTTCCCTTCCCGGGTGGTCCACAGATCTCATAGCTCTTGTTTTCATGCCGCCAGCAAAGCCTCCCATCTTTTTCGATGCAGTTGATGCTACACAGGAGAGTGACGTTCGACTCGCTAACAATGTTATTGTGGGACGTGGACACTGGAAAATGAAAATAAAGAATGAACTCCCAAACTAAAGCCTCTGGATCTGAATCTGATCGAGAACTACAACTCCCAGCTGAAATGACCCTCCCCCCTGTATCAGCCGCACCTGTGATGTTGGCCACACACACTTCTCTTTGCAGCTTCTTCTCCCTTTCTCCGATCTTTAGCACAATCTCCATCTGATAGAGGCCGCTCTGTGGACTGCGGATGGAGGCGCTCAGATCCTTGGGGTCAGACTTGGTTTGGCATTTTTGGGGCCAGCAGGCGGCCCCTGACGTGACTGTGAGTGTTTGCACAGTGCTTGATAAATACTTGATGTTTCCTTCTACAGCTCTGGCGTCGTCCTGCAGAGGAGAATCCCGAACTTTGAAATTAAAAATGAAGGGAAGGGTTATGGGCTTCTTCCCGGACATGTACACAATGGCTGGAGAAGTTGTAAACCCTGCAAACGAAAGAAATGGGAATATTACAAATCTGACGTAGATCATCAATTCTGATAGATGGAAGTAGTAAAGCTGCAGTATAAAGCATGGGGGACGGACAGAGCAGATTCATGGACCTCTGGTAATAAAGGAGGTCTACTTTAGAATTGTACTTCTTGTAGCTGTTTAGCTATCCACCGCCCAAAAAAACAAAGCAGCCAAGCAGCAGTATTGTCCATAGGTAGTGACCAATCAGAGGGAAGCATCCCTTCCAGGAGTCCACAAGCTGTCAATCATTGAATAGGACCGCCCCCTGGACTCCTAAGGCTCACGTTTTGCTGAACATTTCTCCACCTACCTACATTTCAGTCAGATGAGCCCCTCCTGCTCTACACAATGCTGCCCATAGTTAGGACAAGTTGCTTACCAGGACAGGTTCACTTCAGATGATATATTAGCTAGTTGGTCAGTAATATTATACTCACTAATTCACTTCCTATTACCCTTGAGAGCTACAAAGAATTACAAATTTCTCACTCGTACCCCACTGTTACCATTGGTAGAGTATATAAGTCACCCAAAACAGATAGGACTGTCATTTTTTTTTCAAGTTTGCCGCCTTAGGTTAGGGCGAAACCCACAGTCCTTGCTCAGTGCTATCTAATATTTATGACCATTATAGAAACTGTAAAAACGAAATCTAACGGTACCTTTCACACTGATAGCTTTAGTAAAACATGTTTGAGCTCCATCTTTTATCTTTATACAGCAGGTGTAATTCCCACTTTGTTCTATTGTTATGTTCTTCACCTCCACATTCGGCCCATCTGTAATCTTTATGGCATTTTTTAACCAAGATACATCAAAATTCATTACAGCAGAGGACTTCACGCTTAGCTTAAGGTTTTCCGACATCAGGAGGATATTGGAAGGTTCTGCTAAGACTAAAAAAAACAACTGTTAATTTTGAGGATAAAAGATGATGTCACCATCTATAGAAGAAATATTGCCATTTTCACACTGGCCAGTAAGCCTAATACTAGAATCGTACTTCCTGTGCTTTTCAGCAGTAACAACGACCAGCAATAGAAGTATTTTCTAGGCATACTGTGATATTGGCACAGGTCAAGTGAAGAGAGTTGGAGGAGGTGAGCTGTGACATCACATAGGATGCACTATTTACAATATGTGATCTACTGTACATGGAGGTATTACCAGTCATTGTACAGGAGGAGGAGGTGAGCTCTGATATCACCTATTGTGAATGGTGGATCCTGTGTTATCTACTGTATATAGATGTGTTATCAGTCATTGTACAGGAGGAGGAGGTGAGCTGTGATATCACCTATTGTGAATGGTGGATCCTGTGTTATCTACTATATATAGAGAGAGAGAGAGAGAGAGAGAGGTGTTATCAGTCATTGTACAGGAGGAGGAGGTGAGCTGTGAAATCACCTATTGTGAATGGTGGATCCTGTGTTATCAGTTGTATATAGAGGTGTTATCAGTCATTATACAGGAGGAGGTGAGCTGTGACATCACCTATTGTGAATGGTGGATCCTGTGTTATCTACTGTATGTAGAGGTGTTATCAGTCATTGTATGGGAGGATGAGGAGGTGAGCTGTGACATCACCTATTGTGAATGGTGGATCCTGTGTTATCTACAGTATATAGAGGTGTTATCAGTCATTATACAGGAGGAGGAGGTGAGCTGTGAAATCACCTATTGTGAATGGTGGATCCTGTGTTATCAGTTGTATATAGAGGTGTTATCAGTCATTATACAGGAGGAGGTGAGCTGTGACATCACCTATTGTGAATGGTGGATCCTGTGTTATCTACTGTATATAGAGGTGTTATCAGACATTGTACAGGAGCAGGAGGTGAGCTGTGATATCACCTATTGTGAATGGTGGATCCTGTGTTATCTACAGTATATAGAGGTGTTATCAGTCATTATACAGGAGGAAGAGGTGAGCTGTGACGTCACCTATTGTGAATGGTGGATCCTGTGTTATCTACTGTATATAGAGGTGTTATCAGACATTGTACAGGAGGAGGAGGTGAGCTGTGATATCACCTATTGTGAATGGTGGATCCTGTGTTATCTACAGTATATAGAGGTGTTATCAGTCATTATACAGGAGGAAGAGGTGAGCTGTGACATCACCTATAATGAATGGTGGATCCTGTGTTATCTACTGTATATAGAGGTGTTATCAGTCATTGTACAGGAGGAGGAGGTGAGCTGTGACATCACCTATTGTGAATGGTGGATCCTGTGTTATCTACTATATCTAATATATAAAGCTGAATGTGTGTATGTATGTATGTATGTCCGGGATTGGCATCTGAACCGTCGCAGCTACAGGCACAAAATTTGGCACAGTCACACGTCTGGACCCCGAGAGCGTCAAAGCTATGTTGTGAGGTGAAATTTTAACCCCGCGCTTTCCAATTCACCAAACAATTTTGCCCCTATCTACATAATGGGGAAAAAATGAAAGGAAAAGTGTTGGAGGCAAATTAACAGCTGCCAGATGTGAACAAGGGGGACTTAAAGAATGAGAGCGATGGCGCCAAAGAGTATATACTGTACAGTTGCTAAGGTGGGGCCCCGACATGGGATAATCACCACACCACCACGGGGATATGAACACACACACAAAATGCGCCACACACTACCACGTGCTCGAACACATATACCACCCTCAGCGCACATTTCACCACACATACACCAACCTCGCCACATAAAAGTCGAAACACAAAAGTCGCCGCTCAAAACTCGCCACGCGCAAAACTCTCCACATGCAAAACTCGCCACACGTGCAAAACTCGCCACATGGAAAACTCGCCACACGCAAAACTTGCACACACAGAAAAATTGCCACATGTACAAAAGTTGCACCACATGCAAAAGTTGCCTCACACAAAACTTGCACATACTCAAAACGCACCACACATAAAACTCGCCACGCGCAAAACTCGCCATGCGCAAAACTTGCTGCACACAACTTGCTACACTAACCTGTCACATGCAACACGACACACAAAAAGTTGCTACACGCATGTCGCCACACAAAACTCATCTCACAAAAGTCGCTACATGCATGTCGCCACACGCAACTCAACACACACAACTTGACACATGAAACTCGCCCTAAAACACACACAAGTCTGGTATTATCCTTCAAAAATAAAAATCTGATTAATAAGCAGACAAACTACAAGAGCAACAAATGTACCATATAGGAATCCGGCAGCTGTCAGTCACATGACCAGTCTATTATGTGTATGTGTGAGCTAATATATACTGCCAGGGGGTGGGCTTCCTGTTGGCTGGGGATTTATCAGGCTGCCAATAGCAACCAATCACAGCTCAGCTTCTATTTTGCTACAGTTAATTAATCTGAGCTCTGATTGGTTAAAGGGAACCTGTCACCACGTTTTTGGAAGATGGGATAAAAATAGCGTTAAATAGGGGCAGAGGTGGGCGTTACATTAGTGTGTTTGTTATGCGTTTATTACCCACCTAAGTTGCCGAAATACCTTTGCAAAGTCTCCGTTTTCGCCTGTCAATCAGGCTGGTCTGGTCAAAAGGGCGTCTTGTCTTCCCCCAGATTTTGCGTAGTTTTCCGTTGGTGGCGTAGTGGTGTGCGCATGCCCAAAGTCCTGAATCCTCTGCCAGGGGATTTAAAAGAGCGCGCTGTTCGTTTTCATTGGTGATCGGTGGGCGCGGCCATCTTCCTTTGGCCGCGCGTGCGCAGAAGCGGCGCTCTGCTGGCCGCGGCTTCAGGAAAATGGCCGCGGGATGCCGCGCGTGCGCAGATGGATATCGCGGCGGCCATTTTCCTGAAGCCGCGGCCAGCAGAGCGCCGCTTCTGCGCACGCGCGGCCAAAGGAAGATGGCCGCGCCCACCGATCACCAATGAAAACGAACAGCGCGCTCTTTTAAATCCCCTGGCAGAGGATTCGGGACCTTGGGCATGCGCACACCACTACGCCACCAACGGAAAACTACGCAAAATCTGGGGGAAGACAACGCCCTTTTGACCAGACCAGCCTGATTGACAGGCGAAAACGGAGACTTTGCAAAGGTATTTCGGCAACTTAGGTGGGTAATAAACGCATAACAAACACACTAATGTAACGCCCACCTCTGCCCCTATTTAACGCTATTTTTATCCCATCTTCCAAAAACGTGGTGACAGGTTCCCTTTAATATAGGCAACAAAGACATTCTCAGTATAACAAAGCTAATATATGTTGTGAAATTCTTCTATTAGCTTAGTTTTTGCCTTTTAATAATTACATTTCTATCTATTTGTTTTGTGGTTTTTGTGTGCAGAATAAATGTTTTGTTAACACATTCTATCTTGCTAACAGCAGTCATTAAGGCTAGGTTCACATTGCGTTAGGGCAATCCGTTTAGCGCTAGCGCTTGCGGATTGCGCTAACGCAATGTTTTTGTAGGGGCCGCGTTTAGGGGTCGCGCTAACGTCCCCACTCTCGCAGATCCCCGATCTGCGAGAGCGGGGAACGGACCTCGGGCGCGCCGCGGACGCTGCAAGCAGCGTCCGAGGCGCGCTGCAAATGAACGGCACATCGCTAGCGCGAGCCGAAAAAGGCACGCGCTAGTGATGCGCTACAGGCAAAATTTACATTGCTGTCAATGGGTGCGCTAACGGACCCGTTGCACAGCGTTAATTGCGACATTTTCGCCGTGCAACGCTGTCCGTTAGCGATCACCCACTAACGCAATGTGAACCTAGCCTAACCCGGGCGAAGCCGGGCAGTACAGCTAGTATATATATATATATATATATACATATGTATATATATATATATATATACAGTTAGGTCCATATATATTTGGACAGAGACAACATTTTTCTAATTTTGGTTATAGACATTACCACAATGAATTTTAAACAAAACAATTCAGATGCAGTTGAAGTTCAGACTTTCAGCTTTCATTTGAGGGTATCCACATTAAAATTGGATGAAGGGTTTAGGAGTTTCAGCTCCTTAACATGTGCCACCCTGTTTTTAAAGGGACCAAAAGTAATTGGACAGATTCAATAATTAAAAATAAAATGTTCATTTTTAGTACTTGGTTGAAAACCCTTTGTTGGCAATAACTGCCGGAAGTCTTGAACTCATGGACATCACCAGACGCTGTGTTTCCTCCTTTTTGATGCTCTGCCAGGCCTTCACTGCAGTGGTTTTCAGTTGCTGTTTGTTTGTGGGCCTTTCTGTCTGAAGTTTAGTCTTTAACAAGTGAAATGCATGCTCAATTGGGTTGAGATCAGTTGACTGACTTGGCCATTGAAGAATATTCCACTTCTTTGCTTTAATAAACTCCTGGGTTGCTTTGGCTTTATGTTTTGGGTCATTGTCCATCTGTAGTATGAAACGACGACCAATCAGTTTGGCTGCATTTGGCTGGATCTGAGCACACAGTATGTCTCTGAATCCCTCAGAATTCATTTGGCTGCTTCTGTCCTGTGTCACATCATCAATAAACACTAGTGACCCAGTGCCACTGGCAGCCATGCATGCCCAAGCCATCATACTGCCTCCGCCGTGTTTTACAGATGATGTGGTATGCTTTGGATCATGAGCTGTACCACGCCTTCACCATACTTTTCTCTTTCCATCATTCTGATAGAGGTTGATCTTGGTTTCATCTGTCCAAAGAATGTTCTTCCAGAACTGTGCTGGCTTTTTTAGATGTTTATTAGCAAACTCCAGTCTAGCCTTTTTCCTCTTGATGCTTATGAGTGGCTGCACCGTGCAGTGAACCCTCTGTAGTTACTTTCATGCAGTCTTCTCTTTATGGTAGATTTGGATATTGATACCCCGGCCTCCTGGAGAGTGTTGTTCACTTGGTTGGCTGTTGTGAAGGGGTTTCTCTTCACCATGGAGATTATTCTGCGATCATCCACCCCACTGTTGTCTTCCGTGGGCGCCCAGGTCTTTTTGCATTGATGAGTTCACCAGTGCTTTCTTTCTTTCTCAGGATGTACCAAACTGTAGATTTTGCCACTCCTAATATTATAGCAATTTCTCGGATGGGTTTTTTCTGTTTTCACACCTTAAGGCCATGTTCACACGATCCTTTTTTTGATCCTTTTTTTGATCCTTTTTTTTTCAGGTCCTGATTTGGAAAACCCGCAGTGCAAAACTGCACTGCTGATTTTCCTGCAGTTTCTTCTGCAGATTCCTCTGCGGGTTTTCAACAGCACTTTCCTATTGGTGCCTGTTGAAAACAGGAGCTGAATCCGCAGAAAGAAGTGACATGGTACTTCTTTTTTTCTGCAGGCAAATCCTCGCGGATTTGCCTGAGAAAAAAAGGATAGTGGGCACAGCCGTTTTTGTTTTCCATAGAGTAACATTGGACTGTACCCTGCATGGAAAAAGGACCTGAAAAAAAAAGGATCAAAAAAAGGATCGTGTGAACATAGCCTTAGGATGGCTTGTTTCACCTGCATGGAGAGCTCCTTTGACCACATGTTTACTTCACAGCAAAACCTTCCAAATGCAAGCACCACACCTCAAATCAACTCCAGGCCTTTTATCTGCTTAATTGAGAATGACATGACGAAGGGATTGCCCACACCTGTCCATGAAATAGCCTTGGAGTCAATTGTCCAATTACTTTTGGTCCCTTTAAAAACAGGGTGGCACATGCTAAGGAGCTGAAACTCCTAAACCCTTCATCCAATTTTAATGTGGATACCCTCAAATGAAAGCTGAAAGTCTGAACTTCAACTGCATCTGAATTGTTTTGTTTAAAATTCATTGTGGTAATGTCTATAACCAAAATTAGAAAAATGTTGTCTCTGTCCAAATATATATGGACCTAACTGTATATATATATATATATATATATATATATATAGGGGTGTTATCAGTCATTGTACAGGAGGAGGAGGAGGTGAGCTGTGACATCACCTATTGTGAATGATGGATCCTGAGTTATCTACTGTATATAGAGGTGTTATCAGTCATTGTACAGGAGGAAGAGGTGAGCTGTGACATCACCTATTGTGAATGGTGGATCCTGTGTTATGTACTGTATATAGAGGTGTTATCAGTCATTGTACAGGAGGAGGAGGTGAGCTGTGACATCACCTATTGTGAATGATGGATCCTGAGTTATCTACTGTATATAGAGGTGTTATCAGTCATTGTACAGGAGGAAGAGGTGAGCTGTGACATCACCTATTGTGAATGGTGGATCCTGTGTTATGTACTGTATATAGAGGTGTTATCAGTCATTGTACAGGAGGAGGAGGTGAGCTGTGACATCACCTATTGTGAATGGTGGATCCTGTGTTATCTACTGTATATAGAGGTGCTATCAGTCATTGTACAGGAGGAGGTGAGCTGTGACATCACCTATTGTGAATGGTTAATCCTGTGTTATCTACTATATATATAGAGGTGTTATCAGTCATTGTACAGGAGGAGGAGGTGAGCTGTGACATCACCTATTGTGAATGATGGATCATGAGTTATCTACTGTATATAGAGGTGTTATCAGTCATTGTACAGGAGGAGGAGGTGAGCTGTGACATCACCTATTGTGAATGATGGATCCTGTGTTATCTACTGTATATAGTGGTGTTATCAGTCATTGTACAGGAGGAGGAGGTGAGTTGTGACATCACCTATTCTGAATGATGGATCCTGAGTTATCTACTGTATATAGAGGTGTTATCAGTCATTATACAGGAGGAGGAGGTGAGCTGTGATATCACCTATTGTGAATGGTGGATCCTGTGTTATCTACTGTATATAGAGGTGTTATCAGTCATAGTACAGGAGGAGGAGGTGAGCTGTGACATCACCTATTGTGAATGGTGGATCCTGTGTTATCTACTGTATATAGAGGTGCTATCAGTCATTGTACAGGAGGAGGTGAGCTGTGACATCACCTATTGTGAATGGTTAATCCTGTGTTATCTACTATATATATAGAGGTGTTATCAGTCATTGTACAGGAGGAGGAGGTGAGCTGTGACATCACCTATTGTGAATGATGGATCATGAGTTATCTACTGTATATAGAGGTGTTATCAGTCATTGTACAGGAGGAGGAGGTGAGCTGTGACATCACCTATTGTGAATGATGGATCCTGTGTTATCTACTGTATATAGTGGTGTTATCAGTCATTGTACAGGAGGAGGAGGTGAGTTGTGACATCACCTATTCTGAATGATGGATCCTGAGTTATCTACTGTATATAGAGGTGTTATCAGTCATTATACAGGAGGAGGAGGTGAGCTGTGATATCACCTATTGTGAATGGTGGATCCTGTGTTATCTACTGTATATAGAGGTGTTATTACTCATTGTACAGGAGGAGGAGGTGAGCTGTGACATCACCTATTGTGAATGATGGTTCTTATAACAGCTGATCGCGGAGGGCCCAGCAGAGCACAGCCCCCTTTCATTCTTTTTTTCTTATAACAAAAAGGAATTGTCTAAAATGGACAACTCCTTTAACTGATAGGCAAGAAATGCAGCTCACCGAAAAGGACATAAAATTCTATAAACAATGAAAAAAGGAAGCTGTAAACCAAGAAATGTAAATTTTGAGACAAATGAAAATTATTTACCTTCAAATACAATGAGTTCCACTGATTTCACTTCTGAGCCTGATTTCTTACATGTGAATGTGCCTGCATCTATCAGCTGTACGGCGGTCGTTTCCAAGTTATTTGTGATGCCAGGTTGGATATTAAATCGATCACTACCTGCAGAAGTTATATAACCAAAATAGCTATTCTAATTATAGAAAAAAAAATCACAACTAAAATGAAGATTAAATGAAAATAATAGTAATAATAATAAATAATAATAATAATAATAATAATATGCAGAAAGAAATAAGGTAATAATAATTCAACGAGATGTTCCAGGCAATATTTTAAGACAGCTTTAAAATAATAATAATAATAATTTAAATTAATATCTTTTTTCTATCTACTGACTAACATGGTACAAAGATATACACTACCGTTCAAAAGTTTAGGGTCACTTAGAAATGTCCTTATTTTTGAAAGACAAGCACAGTTTTTTCCAATGAAGCTAACATGAAATGATTCAGAAATACACTCTATACATTGTTAATGTGGTAAATGGCTATTCTAGCTGCAAATGTCTGGTTTGTAATGCAATATCTTCATAGATGTATAGAGGCCCATTTCCAACAACCATCACTCCAGTGTTCTTATGGTACTTTGTGTTTGCTAAGTGTGTAAGAAGGCTAATGGATGGTTAGAATACCCTTGAAAACCCTTGTGTAATATGTTAGCACAGCTGAAAACAGTTTGGCTGATTAGGGAACCTATAAACCTGACCTTCCATTGATCTAGTTGACAATCTGGAGCATTACATTTGTTGGTTCCATTAAATTCTCAAAATGGCCAGAAATAAAGAACTTTCATGTGAAAATTGACAGTCAATACTTGTTCTTAGAAATGAAGGCTATTCCATAGGAGAAATTGCCAAGAAACTGAAGATTTCTTACAACGGCGTGTACTACTCCCTTCAGAGGAGAGCACAAACAGGCTCTAACCAGAGTAGAAAGAGAAGTGGGAGGCCGCGCTGCACAACTGAGCAACAAGACAAGTACATTAGAGTCTGTAGTTTGAGAAATCGACGCCTCACAGGTCCTCAACTGGCAGCTTCATTAAATAGTACACGCAAAACGCTAGTGTCAACGTCTACAGTGAAGAGGCGACTCCGGGATGCTGGCCTTCAGGGCAGAGTGGCAAAGAAAAGGCCATATGTGAGACTGGCTAATAAAAGGAAAAGATTAATATGGGCAAAAGAACACAGACATTGGACAGAGGAAGATTGGAAAAAAGTGTTATGGACAGAAGAATCCAAGCTTGAGGTGTTTGGATCACACAGAAGAACATTTGTGAGACGCAGAACAACTGAAAAGATGCTGGAAGAGTGTCAGACGCCATCTGTCAAGCATGGTGGAGGTAATGTGATGGTCTGGGGTTGCTTTGGTGCTGGTAAAGTGGGAGACTTGTACAAGGTAAAAGGGATATTGAATAAGGAAGGCTATCACTCCATTTTGCAACGCCATGCCATACCGTGTGGACAGCGCTTGTTTGGAGCCAATTTCATCCTACAACAGGACAATGACCCAAAGCCACCTCCAAATTATGCAAGAACTATTTAGGGAAGAAGCAGCAGCTGGTATCTATCTGTAATGGAGCGGCCAGCGCAGTCACCAGATCTCAGCCCCATTGAGCTGTTGTGGGAGCAGCTTGACCGTATGGTGCAAAAAGTGCCCATCAAGCCAAACCAACTTGTGGAGGGGCTTCTGGAAGCATGGGGGGAAATGTCTCCAGATTACCTCAGCAAATTAACTGCTAGAATGCCAAAGGTCTGCAATGCTGTAATTGCTGCAAAGGGAACATTCTGTGATGAAAGCAAAGTTTGAAGAAGAAAATTATTATTTCAAATAAAAATCTTTTTTTCGAACCTTGTCAATGTCTGGACTAGATTTTACATTCATTTGGCAACTCATTTGATTAATAAAAGTATGAGTTATCATGGAAACAAAATTGTCTGGGTGACTCTAAACTTTTGAACGGTAGTGTATATATTTTTCAGTATTAAAATAATAAAAGAAAAATTATAATCAGTCTCTAACAGTATGGTGGTGTCCCGGACCCATGTAAGACCTCTCTCTCTTACCTGGGACTGCTTTGTTGTGTGTCTGTCTGTTGTATGCTTTCTGTGTGTTGTATCTCACAAACATTTTTCCGTCTTTGTTCCACTGAATATCTTGATCGTCTCCATTTCTTGATTCTCCACAAGGCAGAGAAATCTTCTTCCCAACCTCAGCTAGGATTTTCTCATTGAATCCCAGGGTAACACCTACAAGTAGCAGTAAAGGGTCACTTACATGATGTATGGGGACTTTTCCTTGAATGGATTAAGTTCGTGGAAGGTTTAAGGGCAGTTCCATTCAGAGAGAGCTTTCCTATACGTCGTAAGGACATTTTAGAAGAAGACACAGATGGGGAAATATAGACTTGCGTTACTACCACTTCATAGTCAAAGGGGCCAAAGTACAAGTGCCCAGAAGGTGCCATGACCAGATATCTCTGACCCAACCCTTGTGTCACATACTATAACCAATAACTAACTCCATGGGGTGCGGAAAAGTACAAGAGTCAGGCAATCATGCCGATTTTATACTAAGGTTTTATACTAAATATACCTTTCAGGAATTTTTTTGATCTTGTGTGATTTTTTTTATCTATTGTGTCAAAATTCTGAAATCTGGCAGTTTTCACTCCGCACGGGCACAAAATTGGCTGAAACTTCCTGTTTTATGCAGATCAATTCTCAGCAGTCTCATTACCATCACAGGCAGGATTACAATGGCTAACTCCTCTACATACACTAGCTAACACAGGATCCACCATTCACAATAGGTGATGTCACAGCTCACCTCCTCCTCCTGTACAATGACTGATAACACCTCTATATACAGTAGATAACACAGGATTCACCATCCACAATAGGTGATGTCACAGCTCACCTCCTCCTCCTGTACAACTACTGATAACACCTCTATATACAGTAGATAAAACAGGACCCACCATTCACAATAGATGATATCACAGCTCACCTCCTCCTCCTGTACAATGACTGATAACACCTCTATATACAGTAGATAACACAGGACCCACCATTCACAATAGATGATATCACAGCTCACCTCCTCCTCCTGTACAATGACGGATAACACCTCTATATACAGTAGATAACAAAGGATCTACCATTCACAATAGGTGATATCACAGCGCACCTCCTCCTCCTCCTGTACAATGACTGATAACACCTCTATATGCAGTATATAACACAGGAACCACCATTCACAATAGATGATGTCACAGCTCACCTCCTCCTCCTGTACAATGACTGATAACACCTCTATATACAGTAGATAACACAGGATCCACCATTCACAATAGGTGATGTCACAGCTCACCTCCTCCTCCTGTACAATGACTGATAACACCTTAACACCTCTATATACAGTATATAACACAGGATCCACCATTCACAATAGATGATGTCACAGCTCACCTCCTCCTCCTGTACAATGACTGATAACACCTCTATATACAGTATATAACACAGGATCCACCATTCACAATAGATGATATCACAGCTCACCTCCTCCTCCTGTACAATGACTGATAACACCTCTATATACAGTAGATAACGCAGGATCCACCATTCACAATAGGTGATGTCACAGCTCACCTCCTCCTCCTGTACAATGACTGGTAACACCTCTATATACAGTAGATAGCACAGGATCCACTATTCACAATAGATGATGTCACAGCTCACCTCCTCCTCCTGTACAATGACTGATAACACCTCTATATACAGTAGATAGCACAGGATCCACTATTCACAATAGATGATGTTACAGCTCACCTCCTCCTCCTGTACAATGACTGATAACACCTCTATATACAGTAGATAACACAGGATCCACCATTCACAATAGGTGATATCACAGCTCACCTCCTCCTCCTGTACAATGACTGATAACACCTCTATATACAGTAGATAACACAGGATCCACCATTCACAATAGGTGATATCACAGCTCACCTCCTCCTCCTGTACAATGACTGATAACAACTCTATATACAGTAGATAACACAGGATCCACCATTCACAATAGGTGATATCACAGCTCACCTCCTCCTCCTGTACAATGACTGATAACACCTCTATATACAGTAGATAGCACAGGATCCACCATTCACAATAGGTGATATCACAGCTCACCTCCTCTCTCAGCACTGATCACAATGCATGCCCACAACATTCTCTGAAACAAAAGGATTAATATTTAGTTTTAATTAGTAAAATGATGGATGTTACATTCCCTTTAAAAAAAACCATCAAAGACATCGGTCACGCTCCGACCACCATGATCTGCAGCAGTCTGGCCCATTGAGCCTTTAATGTCTAGTGATCACTTACCTGTCTGAATAAACAGAAGGTAAAGACTGAATCTTTGCAGTTTCTGCTTCATTTCGATATTATCTTGTTTCTTGAACATCTCCTAGTTGCTGTGCATAGACCTCTGTAACTTTCAGTGCTGCAATTAAGATACATTTTTGTAAACTCATGAGTCCAAACGTAACATTATCGCATGCTGTATCTTCATTATGTTGCACGTTATTCATTTTTTATTTCTAAATATATTATTGCTGCATGGAAACCATCAGCAAGCTGCTGCTGTCAGATCTGTCCTTTTTATTTTCTTGTTTCTTCGTTCAGTACCTTGTTTGTAATAGTGCCCTGCTATAAATGGACTATGAGTCACATTGGCTTATTCTGCGCCATTTTTTCGTGCGGTGCTGTGATGTAGCGGCTTTTTGCTGCGCTGTTCCTGCCACATATGTAAATGGGCCCTTATGTAATCACCATCACACTATTTACCGGTAGATATTAATTTGGATTAGCAATAATGAATATTGATACTATACACCACTATATCGACATAATACATTATTCAAGGAAAGAACCATAAATGGATACAGAAAACCAACTTGTTGACAGTTTCCAGGCCATTTAATCAACACTACGTAGGGAAAAGAATATGTGCGATAAGTGAATACGAAACACACTGGCACCCAGGTGTAGGATACACATAAGGAAGGGATCTGTATGTCAAAGTGTAAGGCAACGATCCTGCCCTGAAGAGCTTACACTCTATCTTCCATTCTAACATCTCTTTTGTAGATCATCGTTCACACTGATAATGTAAAAGAATTAGATGGGTGCAAAGTAGTGTTATTCTGAGCCTCCTGGGTCATGAATATAATTCAAGGGCTACAGTAAGGACTGACACAGACTGTATATATCCAGGAGCTGAGAGTGATAAGCGTTATGAGCCCCGGACATGTTCAGAATCTACAGATCACGTCTAGTTACGTTGCTGCGCTACAATGGAATCAGAGCACGTATCCTGCACACTGACCGCAGTCTTCTGTGGCGCGACGAGGGCGCTATGATTGATTTTCTTGCAGACGCAGAGGATGTGATTTAAACAGGGTGATTTGGAGAAGAGGGGTCTGAAGTGGTTTGTGGGCACCGCACCCCCCTACTCATACCTGGTATGATCCTATTTCCCAGGAGGCATATATGAAAACCATTGTATATTTCCTGCTGCTGTGGGGAGACCACAGGAAAACGGGGGAAGGGGGCGCAGAACATACACAAGTCACAGTGACACAAACCAATATAAAAGACTAGCCGAGAAGTAGGCAGATAAGTGCGTAGTACCACTTCTGGACAGTTGTAATCATAATTATTCACAATGCCATTGCTAATTTAGTTTATTAGCAACATTCTGAAACTTTTTTGCTGTTTGCAATAAAGCAGTGAAACAATAACAATATAAATAGCTGAACACAACTAAAATAACAAGACGTTTCTCCAATTCAGCACAAAATGCCACTTGTAATGACTATTGCAGTCTCAGAATTATTCGACCCTTCTTGACCAGCATCTTTAGTACTTATTAGAGCCCATCTGACTGTTATGACCTGCTGCCCGTCTGACTGTTATGACCTGCTGCCCGTCTGACTGTTATGACCTGCTGCCCCTCAGGCTGTTATGACCTGCTGCCCCTCTGGCTCTTATGACCTGCTGCCCCTCTGGCTCTTATGACCTGCTGCCCCTCTGGCTCTTATGACCTGCTGCCCCTCTGGCTCTTATGACCTGCTGCCCCTCTGGCTCTTATGACCTGCTGCCCCTCTGGCTCTTATGACCTGCTGCCCCTCTGGCTCTTATGACCTGCTGCCCCTCTGGCTCTTATGACCTGCTGCCCCTCAGGCTGTTATGACCTGCTGCCCCTCAGGCTGTTATGACCTGCTGCCCCTCTGGCTGTTATGACCTGCTGCTCCTCAGGCTCTTATGACCTGCTGCCCCTCTGGCTCTTATGACCTGCTGCCCCTCTGGCTCTTATGACCTGCTGCTCCTCAGGCTCTTTTGACCTGCTGCCCCTCAGGCTGTTATGACCTGCTGCCCCTCTGGCGCTTATGACCTGCTACCCCTCTGGCTCTTATGACCTGCTGCCCCTCAGGCTGTTATGACCTGCTGCCCCTCTGGCGCTTATGACCTGCTGCCCCTCTGGCTCTTATGACCTGCTGCCCCTCTGGCTCTTATGACCTGCTGCTCCTCAGGCTCTTTTGACCTGCTGCCCCTCAGGCTGTTATGACCTGCTGCCCCTCTGGCGCTTATGACCTGCTGCCCCTCTGGCTCTTATGACCTGCTGCCCCTCTGGCTCTTATGACCTGCTGCCCCTCTGGCTCTTATGACCTGCTGCCCCTCTGGCTCTTATGACCTGCTGCCCCTCAGGCTGTTATGACCTGCTGCCCCTCAGGCTGTTATGACCTGCTGCCCCTCAGGCTGTTATGACCTGCTGCCCCTCTGGCTGTTATGACCTGCTGCTCCTCAGGCTCTTATGACCTGCTGCCCCTCTGGCTCTTATGAACTGCTGCCCCTCTGGCTCTTATGACCTGCTGCCCCTCTGGCGCTTATGACCTGCTGCCCATCAGACTGTTATGACCTGCTGCTCCTCTGGCTCTTATGACCTGCTGCCCCTCTGGCTCTTATGACCTGCTGCTCCTCAGGCTCTTTTGACCTGCTGCCCCTCAGGCTGTTATGACCTGCTGCCCCTCTGGCGCTTATGACCTGCTGCCCCTCTGGCTCTTATGACCTGCTGCCCCTCTGGCTCTTATGACCTGCTGCTCCTCAGGCTCTTTTGACCTGCTGCCCCTCAGGCTGTTATGACCTGCTGCCCCTCTGGCGCTTATGACCTGCTACCCCTCTGGCTCTTATGACCTGCTGCCCCTCTGGCTCTTATGACCTGCTGCCCCTCTGGCTCTTATGACCTGCTGCCCCTCTGGCTCTTATGACCTGCTGCCCCTCTGGCGCTTATGACCTGCTGCCCCTCAGACTGTAATAACCTGCTGAAAATGTGATGCACAGCCAGACACTAGCATATGGCAGATTTCTTGAGGAATTGTGCACAATTTGTAGTGAATTTGGAGAAGCCACTATTGATTCTATACATAGAGATGGCTGCACACTCCCACTTCTATTGGATGTTCTGCATTCTGTACATGTAGATGGTTGCACAATCCCACTTCTTGCAGACATATTTCTTAGTTACTATTCATATTTATAGATAATTGCACATTACCACATTGCCTGCATATATCGGTATAGTCGTATCTACAGTATATATGGGTGGAGGTTTGGGAGTTTTTTTCTGGGGGATGTGGTGGGCTCCTGACAGGTTTGATGTTCACCAGAGATCTGCTTTGATTTACCAGAGACTTGCGAATTTTATATATTTCATTTTCTATACCTTTTATAAATTTCAAGAAAAAAGTCCTTTTTTTAATTTAAAATTAACTTTTGCATAACTGACCCTAATAAACCTTTAATAAACCTCAGCTGATGCCCCCATTCAGTGCTCAGCTCATGCCCCCATTCAGTGCTCAGCTCATGCCCCCATACAGTGCTCAGCTCATGCCCCCATACAGTGCTCAGCTCATGCCCCCATACAGTGCTCAGCTCATGCCCCCATACAGTGCTCAGCTCATGCCCCCATTCAGTGCTCAGCTCATGCCCCCATACAGTGCTCAGCTCATGCCCCCATACAGTGCTCAGCTCATGCCCCCATATAGTATTCAGCTCATGCCCCCATACGGTACCCAGCTCATGCCCCCATACAGTACTCAACTCATGCCCCCATACAGTGCTCAGCTCATACCCCAATACAGTACTCAGCTCATGCCTCCATACACTGCTCAACTCATGCCCCATACAGTGCTCAGCTCATGCCCCTATACAGTACCCAGCTCATGCCCCCATACAGTACTCAGCTCATGCCCCCATACAGTGCTCAGCTCATACCCCCATACAATGCTCAGCTCATGCCCCCATACAGTGCTCAGCTCATGCCCCCATACAGTGCTCAGCTCATGCCCCCATACAGTACCCAGCTCATGCCCCCATACAGTGCTCAGCTCATGCCCCCATACAGTGCTCAGCTCATGCCCCCATACAGTGCACAGCTCATGCCCCCATTCAGTGCTCAGCTCATGCCCCCATACAGTGCTCAGCTCATGCCCCCATGCAGTGCTCAGCTCATGCCCCCATACAGTGCTCAGCTCATGCCCCATATAGTATTCAGCTCATGCCCCCATATGGTACCCAGCTCATGCCCCCATACAGTACTCAACTCATGCCCCCATACAGTGCTCAGCTCATACCCCCATACAGTACTCAGCTCATGCCTCCATACACTGCTCAGCTCATGCCCCCATACAGTGCTCAGCTCATGCCCCTATACAGTACCCAGCTCATGCCCCCATACAGTACTCAGCTCATGCCCCCATACAGTGCTCAGCTCATACCCCCATACAATGCTCAGCTCATGCCCCCATACAGTGCTCAGCTCATGCCCCCATACAGTACTCAGCTCATGCCCCCATATAGTGCTCAGCTCATGCCCCCATACAGTGCTCAGCTCATGCCCCAATATAGTGCTCAGCTCATGCCCCCATAAAGCACCCAGCTCATGCCCCATACAGTGCTCAGCTCATACCCCCATACAGTGCTCGGCTCATGCCCCCATACAGTGCTCAGCTCATGCCCCCATACAGTGCACAGCTCATGCCCCCATACAGTACCCAGCTCATGCCCCCATACAGTGCTCAGCTCATGCCCCCATACAGTACTCAGCTCATGCCCCCATACAGTACTCAGCTCATGCCCCCATACAGTGCTCAGCTCATGCCCCCATACAGTACCCAGCTCATGCCCCCATACAGTGCTCAGCTCAGGCCCCATACAGTGCTCAGCTCATGCCCTCATACAGTGCTCAGCTCATGCCCCCATACAGTACCCAGCTCATGCCCCCATACAGTGCTCAGCTCATGCCCCATACAGTGCTCAGCTCATGCCCTCATACAGTGCTCAGCTCATGCCCCATACAGTGCTCAGCTCATGCCCCCATACAGTGCACAGCTCATGCCCCCATACAGTGCTCAGCTCATGCCCCATACAGTGCTCAGCTCATGCCCCCATACAGTACTCAGCTCATGCCCCCATACAGTGCACAGCTCATGCCCCCATACAGTACTCAGCTCATGCCCCCATACAGTGCTCAGCTCATGCCCCATACAGTGCTCAGCTCATACCCCCATACAGTGCTCAGCTCATGCCCCCATACAGTGCTCAGCTCATGCCCCCATACAGTGCTCAGCTCATGCCCCATACAGTGCTCAGCTCATGCCCCCATACAGTACTCAGCTCATGCCCCCCATACAGTGCTCAGCTCATGCCCCCATACAGTACTCAGCTCATGCCCCCATACAGTACTCAGCTCATGCCCCCATACAGTACTCAGCTCATGCCGCCATACAGTACTCAGCTCATGCCCCCATACAGTGCACAGCTCATGCCCCCATACAGTACTCAGCTCATGCCCCCATACAGTGCCCAGCTCATGCCCCCATACAGTGCCCAGCTCATGCCCCCATACAGTGCTCAGCTCATGCCCCCATACAGTGCTCAGCTCATGCCCCCATACAGTACTCAGCTCATGCCCCCATACAGTGCACAGCTCATGCCCCCATACAGTACTCAGCTCATGCCCCCATACAGTGCCCAGCTCATGCCCCCATACAGTGCCCAGCTCATGCCCCCATACAGTGCTCAGCTCATGCCCCCATACAGTGCTCAGCTCATGCCCCCATACAGTACTCAGCTCATGCCCCCATACAGTACCCAGCTCATGCCCCCATACAGTGCTCAGCTCATGCCCCCATAAAGTGCTCAGCTCATGCCCCATACAGTACTCAGCTCATGCCCCACACAGTGCTCAGCTCATGCCCCCATACAATACTCAGCTCATGCCCCCATACAGTACTCAGCTCATGCCCCCATACAGTGCCCAGCTCATGCTCCATACAGTGCTCAGCTCATGCCCCGAAACACAGTACTCAGTTCATGCCCCCATGCAGTGCTCAGCTCATGCCCCCATACAGTACTCAGCTAATGCCCCCATACAGTGCCCAGCTCATGCTCCATACAGTGCTCAGCTCATGCCCCATACAGTACTCAGCTCATGCCCCATACAGTGCTCAGCTCATGCCCCCATAAAGTACTCAGCTCATGCCCCCATACAGTGCTCAGCTCATGCCCCCATAAAGTACTCAGCTCATGCCCCCATTCAGTGCTCAGCTCATGCCCCCATACAGTACTCAGCTCATGCCCCCATACAGTACTCAGCTCATGCCCCATACAGTGCTCAGCTCATGCCCCATACAGTGCCCAGCTCATGCCCCCATGCAGTACTCAGCTCATGCCCCCATACAGTGCTCAGCTGATGCCCCCATGCAGTACTCAGCTCATGCCCCCATACAGTGCTCAGCTCATGCCCCATACAGTGCTCAGCTCATGCCCCCATACAGTACTTAGCTCATGCCCCCATACAGTGCTCAGCTCATGCCCCCATACAGTACTTAGCTCATGCCCCCATACAGTACTCAGCTCATGCCCCCATACAGTACTCAGCTCATGCCCCCATATAGAGCTCAGCTCATGCCCCCATACAGTGCTCAGCTCATGCCCCCATACAGTGCCCAGCTCATGCCCCCATACAGTGCCCAGCTCATGCCCCCATACAGTGCTCAGCTCATGCCCCCATACAGTACTCAGCTCATGCCCCCATACAGTACCCAGCTCATGCCCCATACAGTGCTCAGCTCATACCCCCATACAGTGCTCAGCTCATGCCCCCATAAAGTGCTCAGCTCATGCCCCATACAGTGCTCAGCTCATGCCCCCATACAATACTCAGCTCATGCCCCCATATAGTACTCAGCTCATGCCCCCATGCAGTGCTCAGCTCATGCCCCCATACAATACTCAGCTCATGCCCCCATACAGTACTCAGCTCATGCCCCCATACAGTGCCCAGCTCATGCTCCATACAGTGCTCAGCTCATGCCCCATACAGTGCTCAGGTCATGCCCCCATGCAGTGCTCAGCTCATGCCCCATACAGTACTCAGTTCATGCCCCCATGCAGTGCTCAGCTCATGCCCCCATACAGTACTCAGCTCATGCCCCCATACAGTGCCCAGCTCATGCTCCATACAGTGCTCAGCTCATGCCCCATACAGTGGTCAGCTCATGCCCCCTTAAAGTACTCAGCTCATGCCCCCATACAGTGCTCAGCTCATGCCCCCAAACAGTACTCAGCTCATGCCCCCATACAGTACTCAGCTCATGCCCCCATGCAGTACTCAGCTCATGCCCCCATACAGTACTCAGCTCATGCCCCCATACAGTGCTCAGCTCATGCCCCCATACAGTGCTCAGCTCATGCCCCCATACAGTGCTCAGTTCATGCCCCCATACAGTGCTCAGCTCATGCCCCCATACAGTACTCAGCTCATGCCCCCCATACAGTGCTCAGCTCATGCCCCCATACAGTGCTCAGCTCATGCCCCATACAGTGCTCAGCTCATGCCCCCATACAGTGCTCAGCTCATGCCTCCATACAGTGCTCAGCTCATGCCCCATACAGTGCTCAGCTCATGCCCCCATACAGTGCTCAGCTCATGCCCCCATACAGTGCTCAGCTCATGCCCCATACAGTGCTCAGGTCATGCCCCCATACAGTGCTCAGCTCATGCCCCCCATACAGTGCTCAGCTCATGCCTCCATACAGTACTCAGCTCATGCCTCCATACAGTACTCAGCTCATGCCTCCATACAGTGCTCAGCTCATGCCCCCATACAGTGCTCAGCTCATGCCCCCATACAGTGCTCAGCTCATGCCCCCATACAGTGCTCAGCTCATGCCCCCATACAGTGCTCAGCTCATGCCCCCATACAGTGCTCAGCTTATGCCCCCATACAGTGCTCAGCTTATGCCTCCATACAGTGCTCAGCTCATGCCCCCATACAGTGCTCAGCTCATGCCCCCATACAGTACTCAGCTCATGCCCCCCATACAGTGCTCAGCTCATGTCTCCATACAGTGCTCAGCTCATGCCCCCATACAGTGCTCAGCTCATGCCCCCATACAGTGCTCAGCTCATGCCTCCATACAGTGCTCAGCTCATGCCCCATACAGTGCTCAGCTCATGCCCCCATACAGTGCTCAGTTCATGCCCCATACAGTGCTCAGCTCATGCCCCCATACAGTGCTCAGCTCATGCACCCATACAGTACTCAGCTCATGCCCCCCATACAGTGCTCAGCTCATGTCTCCATACAGTGCTCAGCTCATGCCCCCATACAGTACTCAGCTCATGCCCCCATACAGTGCTCAGCTCATGCCCCCATACAGTGCTCAGCTCATGCCCCATACAGTGCTCAGCTCATGCCCCCATACAGTGCTCAGCTCATGCCCCCATACAGTGCTCAGCTCATGCCCCCATACAGTGCTCAGCTCATGCCCCCATACAGTGCTCAGCTCATGCCCCCATACAGTGCTCAGCTCATTGTTATGACCCCAATGGCGAGGGTCTCAGAGGAACGTGGAAGTCTGCAGAATACAAAAATCCAGCTCATAGGGCAGTGGTAACTGGGTTGACCATATATCTACTCCTAACGCCAACACTAGAAGTAGCCGGGGATCATTCCTACGTTGATTCTAGATGACACGCGCCAGCCGGAGAATCTAGCTACCCCTAGTAGAGGAAAACAAAGACCTTTCTTGCCTCCAGAGAAGGGGACCCCAAAGCTGGATAGAAGCCCCCCACAAATAATGACGGTGAGGTAAGAGGAAATGACAAACACAGAAATGAACCAGGTTTAGCACAGAGAGGCCCGCTTACTGATAGCAGAATAAAGAAAGGTAACTTATATGGTCAACAAAAACCCTATCAAAATCCACACTGGAAATTCAAGAACCCCCGAACCGTCTAACGGTCCGGGGGGAGAACACCAGCCCCCTAGAGCTTCCAGCAAAGGTCAGGATATAGATTTGGAACAAGCTGGACAAAAATACAAAACCAAAACAAATAGCAAAAAGCAAAAGGCAGACTTAGCTGATATAACTGGAACCAGGATCAGTAGACAAGAGCACAGCAGACTAGCTCTGATAACTACGTTGCCAGGCATAGAACTGAAGGTCCAGGGAGCTTATATAGCAACACCCCTAACTAACGACCCAGGTGCGGATAAAAGGAATGACAGAAAAACCAGAGTCAAAAAACTAGTAACCACTAGAGGGAGCAAAAAGCAAATTCACAACAGTACCCCCCCCTTAGTGAGGGGTCACCGAACCCTCACCACGACCACCAGGGCGATCAGGATGAGCGGCATGAAAGGCACGAACTAAATCGGCCGCATGAACATCAGAGGCGACCACCCAGGAATTATCCTCCTGACCATAGCCCTTCCACTTGACCAGGTACTGAAGCCTCCGCCTGGAGAGGCGAGAATCCAAGATCTTCTCCACCACGTACTCCAACTCGCCCTCAACCAACACCGGAGCAGGAGGCTCAGCAGAAGGAACTACAGGCACAATGTACCGCCGCAACAAGGACCTATGAAATACATTGTGAATAGCAAACGACACAGGAAGATCCAGACGAAAAGATACAGGATTAAGGATTTCCAATATCTTGTAAGGCCCAATAAAACGAGGTTTAAATTTGGGAGAGGAGACCTTCATAGGAACAAAGCGGGAAGAAAGCCACACCAAATCCCCAACGCGTAGTCGGGGACCCACACCGCGGCGGCGGTTGGCAAAGCGCTGAGCCTTCTCCTGTGACAACTTCAAGTTGTCCACCACATGATTCCAGATCTGCTGCAACCTATCCACCACAGAATCCACCCCAGGACAGTCAGAAGGCTCCACATGACCCGAAGAAAAGCGAGGATGGAAACCAGAGTTGCAGAAAAAAGGCGAAACCAAGGTGGCGGAACTAGCCCGATTATTAAGGGCAAACTCAGCCAACGGCAAGAATGTCACCCAATCGTCCTGATCAGCAGAGACAAAACACCTCAAATAAGCCTCCAAAGTCTGATTGGTTCGCTCCGTCTGTCCATTAGTCTGAGGATGGAAAGCAGACGAAAACGACAAATCAATGCCCATCCTACTACAAAAGGATCGCCAGAACCTGGAAACGAACTGGGATCCTCTGTCTGACACAATATTCTCAGGGATGCCGTGCAAACGAACCACGTTCTGGAAAAACACAGGAACCAGATCGGAAGAGGAAGGCAGCTTAGGCAAAGGAAACAAATGGACCATCTTGGAGAAGCGATCACATATCACCCAGATAACGGACATGCCCTGAGATAGCGGAAGATCAGAAATGAAATCCATGGAGATATGTGTCCAAGGTCTCTTCGGGACAGGCAAGGGCAAGAGCAAACCGCTGGCACGAGAACAGCAAGGCTTAGCTCGAGCACAAGTCCCACAGGACTGCACAAATGACCGCACATCCCTTGACAAGGAAGGCCACCAAAAGGACCTGGCCACCAGATCTCTGGTGCCAAAAATTCCCGGGTGACCTGCCAACACCGAGGAATGAACCTCGGAAATGACTCTGCTGGTCCACTTATCCGGGACAAACAGTCTGTCAGGTGGACAAGACTCAGGCCTATCAGCCTGAAATCTCTGCAACACACGTCGCAGATCCGGAGAAATAGCTGACAAGATAACTCCATCTTTAAGAATACCAACAGGATCAGCGACTCCAGGAGCATCAGGCACAAAGCTCCTAGAAAGAGCATCGGCCTTCACATTCTTTGAACCTGGTAAATACGAGACAACAAAATCAAAGCGGGAGAAAAACAATGACCAGCGGGCCTGTCTCGGATTAAGGCGTTTAGCAGACTCGAGATACATCAGATTTTTGTGATCAGTCAAGACCACCACACGATGCTTAGCACCCTCGAGCCAATGACGCCACTCCTCAAATGCCCATTTCATGGCCAACAACTCCCGATTGCCCACATCATAATTTCGCTCGGCAGGCGAAAATTTCCTAGAGAAAAAGGCACAAGGCTTCATAACAGAGCAACCAGGGCCTCTCTGCGACAAAACGGCCCCTGCCCCAATCTCCGAAGCATCCACCTCAACCTGAAAGGGAAGTGAGACGTCAGGCTGGCACAAAACAGGCGCCGAAGTAAACCGGCGTTTCAACTCCTGGAAAGCCTCCACGGCAGCAGGAGCCCAGTTAGCTACATCGGAGCCCTTCTTGGTCATATCCGTCAAAGGTTTCACAATGCTAGAAAAATTAGCGATAAAACGACGGTAGAAGTTAGCGAAGCCCAAGAACTTCTGAAGACTCTTAACTGACGAGGGCTGAGTCCAATCAAGAATAGCTCGGACCTTGACTGGGTCCATCTCCACAGCAGAAGGGGAAAAAATGAACCCCAAAAAGAGAACCTTCTGTACACCAAAGAGACACTTTGAGCCCTTGACAAACAAAGAATTTTCACGCAAAATTTTAAAGACCAACCTGACCTGCTCCACATGCGAATCCCAATTATCAGAAAAAACCAAAATATCATCCAGATAAACAATCAAAAATTTATCCAGATACTTCCGGAAAATGTCATGCATAAAGGACTGAAAAACTGAAGGCGCATTGGAGAGCCCAAAAGGCATCACCAAGTACTCAAAATGACCTTCGGGCGTATTGAATGCGGTTTTCCATTCATCACCTTGCTTAATGCGCACAAGGTTGTACGCACCACGAAGGTCTATCTTGGTGAACCACTTGGCACCCTTAATCCGGGCAAACAAGTCAGACAACAGCGGTAAAGGATACTGAAATTTGACAGTGATCTTATTTAAAAGCCGATAATCAATACAAGGTCTCAAAGATCCGTCCTTTTTTGCCACAAAAAAGAATCCCGCACCAAGAGGGGAAGAAGACGGACGAATATGTCCTTTTTCCAGAGACTCCTTGATATATGAACGCATAGCGGTATGTTCAGGTACCGACAGATTAAACAGTCTTCCCTTAGGAAATTTACTGCCTGGGATCAAATCTATAGCACAGTCACAGTCCCTATGAGGAGGCAGTGCACTGGACTCAGACTCACTGAAGACATCCTGATAATCAGACAAATACTCCGGAACTTCCGAAGGCGTAGAAGAAGCAATAGACACAGGCAGGGAATCCTCATGAATACCACGACAGCCCCAACTTGAGACTGACATAGCCTTCCAGTCCAGGACTGGATTATGGGTCTGTAACCATGGCAGCCCTAAAACGACCAAATCATGCATTTTATGTAAAACCAGGAAACGTATCACCTCGCGGTGTTCAGGAGTCATGCACATGGTAACCTGAGTCCAATACTGCGGTTTATTTGCTGCCAATGGTGTAGCATCAATACCCCTAAGAGGAATAGGATTTTCTAATGGTTCAAGAGTAAATCCACAGCGCTTAGCAAATGAGAGATCCATGAGACTCAGGGCAGCACCTGAATCTACAAACGCCATGACAGGATAAGATGACAGTGAGCAAATCAAAGTTACAGACAGAATAAATTTAGGTTGCAAATTACCAACGGTGACAGGACTAACAACCTTAGCTATACGTTTAGAGCATGCTGAGATAACATGTGTAGAATCACCACAGTAGTAGCACAAGCCATTCCGGCGTCTATGAATTTTCCGCTCATTTCTAGTCAGGATTCTATCACATTGCATTAAATCAGGTGTCTGTTCAGACAACACCATGAGGGAATTTGCGGTTTTTCTATCACATTGCACCGAATTAGGTGTCTGTTCAGACAACACCATGAGGGAATTTGCGGTTTTGCGCTCCCGCAACCGCCGGTCAATTTGAATAGCCAGTGCCATAGTATCATTCAGACCTGTGGGAATGGGAAAACCCACCATAACATTCTTAATGGCTTCAGAAAGGCCATTTCTAAAATTAGCGGCCAGTGCACACTCGTTCCAATGTGTCAGCACGGACCATTTCCGAAATTTTTGGCAATACACTTCAGCCTCGTCCTGCCCCTGAGACATAGACAGCAAGGCCTTTTCTGCCTGAATCTCAAGATTGGGTTCCTCATAAAGTAAACCGAGCGCCAGAAAAAACGCATCAAGATCAGCCAATGCCGGATCTCCTGGCGCCAGCGAAAAAGCCCAATCCTGAGGGTCGCCCCGTAAGAACGAAATAACAATTTTTACTTGCTGAGCAGAATCTCCTGATGAACAGGGTCTCAGGGACAAAAACAATTTACAATTATTCACGAAATTCCTAAACTTAAACCTGTCTCCGGAAAACAGTTCAGGAATCGGTATTTTAGGTTCTGACCTAGGATTACTGATAACATAGTCTTGTATGCCCTGCACACGAGTAGCCAGCTGGTCCACACTTGTAATCAAGGTCTGGACATTCATGTCTGCAGCAAGCATAGCCACTCTGAGGTAAAGGGGAAGGAGAAAAAAAAAAACTCAGAATCTTCCTTCTTATAATCCCTCTTCTGCAATGCATTAAACATTTAATACTGGCCTGGCAAACTGTTATGACCCCAATGGCGAGGGTCTCAGAGGAACGTGGAAGTCTGCAGAATACAAAAATCCAGCTCATAGGGCAGTGGTAACTGGGTTGACCATATATCTACTCCTAACGCCAACACTAGAAGTAGCCGGGGATCATTCCTACGTTGATTCTAGATGACACGCGCCAGCCGGAGAATCTAGCTACCCCTAGTAGAGGAAAACAAAGACCTTTCTTGCCTCCAGAGAAGGGGACCCCAAAGCTGGATAGAAGCCCCCCACAAATAATGACGGTGAGGTAAGAGGAAATGACAAACACAGAAATGAACCAGGTTTAGCACAGACAGGCCCGCTTACTGATAGCAGAATAAAGAAAGGTAACTTATATGGTCAACAAAAACCCTATCAAAATCCACACTGGAAATTCAAGAACCCCCGAACCGTCTAACGGTCCGGGGGGAGAACACCAGCCCCCTAGAGCTTCCAGCAAAGGTCAGGATATAGATTTGGAACAAGCTGGACAAAAATACAAAACCAAAACAAATAGCAAAAAGCAAAAGGCAGACTTAGCTGATATAACTGGAACCAGGATCAGTAGACAAGAGCACAGCAGACTAGCTCTGATAACTACGTTGCCAGGCATAGAACTGAAGGTCCAGGGAGCTTATATAGCAACACCCCTAACTAACGACCCAGGTGCGGATAAAAGGAATGACAGAAAAACCAGAGTCAAAAAACTAGTAACCACTAGAGGGAGCAAAAAGCAAATTCACAACACTCATGCCCCCATACAGTGCTCAGCTCATGCCCCCATACAGTGCTCAGCTCATGCCCCCATACAGTGCTCAGCTCATGCCTCCATACAGTGCTCAGCTCATGCCCCCATACAGTGCTCAGCTCATGCCTCCATACAGTGCTCAGCTCTTGCCCCATACAGTGCTCAGCTCATGCCCCCATACAGTGCTCAGCTCATGCCCCATACAGTGCTCAGCTCATGCCCCCATACAGTGCTCAGCTCATGCCCCCATACAGTGCTCAGCTCATGCCCCCATACAGTACTCAACTCATGCCCCCCATACAGTGCTCAGCTCATGTCTCCATACAGTGCTCAGCTCATGCCCCCATACAGTGCTCAGCTCATGCCCCCATACAGTACTCAGCTCATGCCCCCATACAGTGCTCAGCTCATGCCCCCATACAGTGCTCAGCTCATGCCCCCATACAGTACTCAGCTCATGCCCCCATACAGTGCTCAGCTCATGTCTCCATACAGTGCTCAGCTCATGCCCCCATACAGTGCTCAGCTCATGCCTCCATACAGTGCTCAGCTCATGCCCCATGCAGTGCTCAGCTCATGCCCCCATACAGTGCTCAGCTCATGCCCCATACAGTGCTCAGCTCATGTCTCCATACAGTGCTCAGCTCATGCCCCATACAGTACTCAGCTCATGCCCCCATACAGTGCTCAGCTCATGCCCCCATACAGTGCTCAGCTCATGCCCCCATACAGTGCTCAGCTCATGCCTCCATACAGTGCTCAGCTCATGCCCCCATACAGTGCTCAGCTCATTCCCCCATACAGTACCCAGCTCATGCCCCCATACACTGCTCAGCTCATGCCCCATACAGTGCTCAGCTCATGCCCCCATACAGTGCTCAGCTCATGCCTCCATACAGTGCTCAGCTCATGCCCCCATACAGTGCTCTGCTCATTCCCCCATACAGTACCCAGCTCATGCCCCCATACACTGCTCAGCTCATGCCCCATACAGTGCTCAGCTCATGCCCCCATACAGTGCTCAGCTCATGCCCCCATACAGTGCTCAGCTCATGCCCCCATACAGTGCTCAGCTCATGCCCCCATACAGTACTCAGCTCATGCCCCCATACAGTGCTCAGCTCATGCCCCCATACAGTGCTCAGCTCATGCCCCCATACAGTGCTCAGCTCATGCCCCCATACAGTGCTCAGCTCATGCCCCCATACAGTGCTCAGCTCATGCCCCCATACAGTACTCAGCTCATGCCCCCCATACAGTGCTCAGCTCATGTCTCCATACAGTGCTCAGCTCATGCCCCATACAGTGCTCAGCTCATGCCCCCATACAGTACTCAGCTCATGCCCCCATACAGTGCTCAGCTCATGCCCCCATACAGTACTCAGCTCATGCCCCCCATACAGTGCTCAGCTCATGCCTCCATACAGTGCTCAGCTCATGCCCCATACAGTGCTCAGCTCATGTCTCCATACAGTGCTCAGCTCATGCCCCATACAGTACTCAGCTCATGCCCCCATACAGTGCTCAGCTCATGCCCCCATACAGTGCTCAGCTCATGCCCCCATACAGTGCTCAGCTCATGCCTCCATACAGTGCTCAGCTCATGCCCCCATACAGTGCTCAGCTCATTCCCCCATACAGTACCCAGCTCATGCCCCCATACACTGCTCAGCTCATGCCCCATACAGTGCTCAGCTCATGCCCCCATACAGTGCTCAGCTCATGCCTCCATACAGTGCTCAGCTCATGCCCCCATACAGTGCTCTGCTCATTCCCCCATACAGTACCCAGCTCATGCCCCCATACACTGCTCAGCTCATGCCCCATACAGTGCTCAGCTCATGCCCCCATACAGTGCTCAGCTCATGCCCCCATACAGTGCTCAGCTCATGCCCCCATACAGTGCTCAGCTCATGCCCCCATACAGTACTCAGCTCATGCCCCCATACAGTGCTCAGCTCATGCCCCCATACAGTGCTCAGCTCATGCCCCCATACAGTGCTCAGCTCATGCCCCCATACAGTGCTCAGCTCATGCCCCCATACAGTGCTCAGCTCATGCCCCCATACAGTACTCAGCTCATGCCCCCCATACAGTGCTCAGCTCATGTCTCCATACAGTGCTCAGCTCATGCCCCATACAGTGCTCAGCTCATGCCCCCATACAGTACTCAGCTCATGCCCCCATACAGTGCTCAGCTCATGCCCCCATACAGTACTCAGCTCATGCCCCCCATACAGTGCTCAGCTCATGCCTCCATACAGTGCTCAGCTCATGCCCCCATACAGTGCTCAGCTCATGCCCCCATACAGTGCTCAGCTCATGCCCCCATACAGTGCTCAGCTCATGCCCCCATACAGTGCTCAGCTCATGCCCCCATACAGTTCTCAGCTCATGCCCCCATACAGTGCTCAGCTCATGCCCCCATACAGTGCTCAGCTCATGCCCCCATACAGTGCTCAGCTCATGCCCCCCATACAGTGCTCAGCTCATGCCTCCATACAGTGCTCAGCTCATGCCCCCATACAGTGCTCAGCTCATGCCCCCATACAGTGCTCAGCTCATGCCCCCATACAGTGCTCAGCTCATGCCCCCATACAGTGCTCAGCTCATGTCTCCATACAGTTCTCAGCTCATGCCCCCATACAGTGCTCAGCTCATGCCCCCATACAGTGCTCAGCTCATGCCCCCATACAGTGCTCAGCTCATGCCCCCATACAGTGCTCAGCTCATGCCCCATACAGTGCTCAGCTCATGCCCCCATACAGTGCTCAGCTCATGCCCCCATACAGTACTCAGCTCATGCCCCCATATATGATCTGGTAGGTAACAATGCTGTTTTACGGCACAATATAACATTATGAGGCATGGAGTTTCAGTTTGTAACACAAAATTACATTCTATGATAACAGAAAATTACTTTGTATCACGAAACGCAAGCGATTGCAAAGAACAGAATTTTTGGAATTTAGTATCACTTTCTGCGAAGAATTCTGTTACCTATTAAACATTACTGCGCCCAATTATTTTTTGCTTCCAAAATGCATTTTTAATCTTTCAGAAGACCAAGTTCTGCGGCTCAGGGTGATACACCTGCGGCTGATATGAGCTGCTGTAGAATTGGTCGGGCAGCAGTTGGCCCCAGCTCACCGGGCGACTCATTCATTATCCGTGAAATGACCGTTATTATGATACAATGTAACGTTTTGTGACACAATGCACCGTCCTGTTATATAAAATTATTACATTCTGTGACTTAGAGCGACAATTTGTGACATACAATGCAGTTGGTGGCACAGAACAGTAGTTTTGGCATTTAGTATCGCTACAATTAGCATTTAGTATATTTCCCCAGAAATAAAAACTTCTCATTTTGAGGGTCTTCTGAATGTGATAAATCTGTTTTTTTCGTACAGTATCCCTCCCACTCCTTCCTGTTGACAAAGCGGCTTTCATATAAGATCTGAGAAGTCTTCTTCGTATTCAGGAATGAGAGAAGGATCCTTTATAACGAGGTCTTATCGAGCGAGGATCTCACCCGCAGAAGCCGCTCGTCTCCGGGCCCAGACCTCATAAACACTGAGCTCAGGATGTTCTCCCAGGTGTACGAACCACAAGGGGACGGCTCTGTTCTTCTGCTCTCGCTACATGATGCGAGAAGTTCTGGAAAGCTCCACAGTCCGGCATCACTAAGGGATTTGGGTCAAGTTGGATTTGCCCCTAATGTCAAATTACTCCCTTTAATTTTTAGTTCAGAGTCATATAACCTCATCAGTTGTGATTTTCTGATGCGGAGTATAGTGGTATTATATCAGCACCATATGGCAGTATTAGTTATAATTGCTGCAAAGTGGTATTATTGTACTGCTACCATATAGTGGCATTTGTGAACATTAAACCCATAAATTCACCAATAAATCTTGGTGAAAAAGTAGTGCTAAATGCCAAAAAAACACTGTCCTGTGCCGCCAAATGCATTTTGTATCACAAAATAATATTTTTTATTTTTTTATTATTTTATTTATATAATTTTTTGTGCAACAAAATTGCGTTTTGCAATGTAAATTGGTTCTTTGTGTTTCAATAATGTAAAGGGAAGTCGTCATCGGGTTATTATGCTCCCGACTAATGACATCTATATAAAAGTGCTGGAATACTGTTTGTATCTATACATTTATTTTAGAAATCTGGGTTTATGTTTTCGCAAATGTATTTTTGTGTTGCTATGTAAATAAGCCGCAAGTGCACTTACAGCTCCGCTGCCTCTCTTCTCCATTCCCCGCCCATTGCCTGTCTCCTCCCAGTGATTGACAGGTCACTCTTCTTTCAGTAACCTGCCTCGCCATTATTTCTTGGGGTCGTGCATTGCGCAGTAAGACCCTAATGAAGAAGACTGGCAGTTTCTGGCATGATCTGCCTAGTTTGCAGATCACACGAGACATTTAATGTCTTCTTCACTAGGACGACTGGTGCTGGAGCGAAGAGCAGGAGTGAGGAAAACGGTCAACATCTGGCGCCATCTGTGAACTATGTATATCAAGCCAGACACTGACCGTCTTCTTCATCAGGATTTTAGTGCAAAATGCACTTCCCCAATAAATGACGACGCTTGCACTAGATCTCGGGTGAGAGAGGCAGGTTACTGAAAAAAAGAGTCAAATAAATAAGGCAGCACATCGTAGAGCCAAAACTTGAAAACATGAAATATGAAACCTCTTCCCCTCCACAGAGAGAGATTTTAGTCTGAGAGGACTCACATTAGGTTCCCATTCAGATGAAGACTTTATTCTCAGAGAGGAAAGGCATTGTTAGGCCCTGGTTTATGAGAAACGCCTTATCGTGGCTGCCAGGTACACACGAATTGGCCAATTTATGCACTAAACTTTCTCAATTTTTCATATTTCTAGTGCAGTAATGCAGTTCATTTTTCTTATTTCGTGTTTCCAAGTTTTGGCGCCGCAGTGTGATGCCTTATTTATTTGACTGTATGAGTTGGTAGTTGTAGGTTCAGCACCTGTTCACACTTAGTCTTTGTTTGGATGTGACTGTCAGTTTTTTAAAACTGTATAAAAGAGTGACCTGTCAATCAATGTCAGGCAATGGGCGGGGAATAAGAAAGGAAGGCAGTAAAGCTGTAAGTGCACTTCTGGCTCATCTGCATAACAGTTCAAGAATAAATTTCTCTAAAACATAAACCCAGATTTCTAAAATAAAGGTATAGATGGAATCGGTATTCCAGCACCTTTACATAGATGGCATGAGTTTGGGGCATAAAAACCTGCCGACAGGTTCCCTTTAAGTTGTGTCCTGAACCAGTAACTTCATAGATAATTATATAGGAGTTTGTTATCCGACCAATTCTACGGAAGATTATATTATGTAATTTGGTATTGTCAAAGAGGAGATTTATTTTTCGTGTTTAGTATTTTGTTTTTGCAAGTAAGCTCCATAAGTATTTTAACCTGCCACGTGTAAACTTAGCATCAGTCGGAGCTGCGGCAATGACAGTGCGGCTGAGGGTCTCGGGAAGGAATGGGGTGGGGGTGGGGGATATGAGTGCGACGTGTGTGATATTCGGAAGCGAGTGGTAAATCAGAGTACATCTATGGTGAACATCAAACCTGCCAGGAGCCCACCACATCCCCCCGAGAGAGGCACAATGTGATGTATACATCCACCTACACACAACGGCACTGCATGGTTCATGCACAATCCAACACCAATCTGCAGAGGGTGCAAGTACCACCCAAAATCAAGTGATTGCAGAAGGATCCACTGGCTGCAGATCCCTGGATCTACTCCTACAAGAATGGGAATAAGTCATTTCCCCTACAAGGGAGCATTGATTGATCCCACTGAGGTTCCCAAAAGTCCTCAATAGTACCCATTATAATAAATGGCAATATAGTAAGTAGTCCTGCAAGTCGCACAGCACCACTATTGTGCAAGGTATTGCCACGTGACCTCATTTAATTGAAGATGCAATACCAATGTTAGCCTATTGACAAGAGTGGCACTGTTTCTGGAAAAATTGTAAATGAATGTTAGGGGAGGTTTCCTGAATAGAGGTTTGTCCATGACTTGTGTAGGATTAGTGCTAGAGCCAATCAATGTGATCATAAGATAATATACTCCTGCTTTTCATACAATGCCTCATTCCTACAAAGAATTGGAATACCCATATAAATATATGGTTCAAGTACAACTGCATAAAATAGCTTTGTCTCAGCAAAAATCATATGGTTGCCTTCACCTTTAAATATTCTGATGAAATTTTGTTTTCTAGAGTTACCCTTTAAATTTAGAAAGAGCAAGATTGTTATACCCGAACTGACCAGAAGAGGGCACCAGATACAAGTCAGTAACTGCCAGCAGTAAGAGGTAAAGTGAAGCTCCGATACTGCAGCCGATACTGCATCGCAGGAGAAAGGGACAGTCGTATTTTTATATTCATTTTTTTTAAATTAAATTATATTTCTTTTCTATTATTATTACCTCCTTCATAATGTATCGGTGATATAAGGCCACACTTTCAATCCATTTCCATTGGATATGATATTATGGGCAATGTCAACAAAGGAATGCTAAGACCTAACATATTATTATTATTATTGTTATTTTACTACCAATCTATTTTTGCACACTTTTTTAAGATTATGGAGTGCTGTTTCAATATCTTCAGTATATATATATATATATATATATATATATATATATATATATATATATATATATATATATATACACTTCTTATTTGGGTTTTCATTGGCTGTAAGCCATAATCATCAACATTAACAGAAATAAACACGTGAAATAGATCACTCTGTAATTACTCTATATAATATGTTAGTTTCACTTTTTGTATTGAAGAACTGAAATAAATAATTAAATTGGAATAAATTAGCCTTTTGATGATATTCTAATTTTGTGAGAAGTATATATATATATATATATATATATATATATATATATGGAAAAAATTGGAACAGCATCCAGTACTCCAGTACTACCTCAATAACGTGCAGAGCTATCCCAACCAGCAGTCCAATAGCCTCCAGTTATAGTGTCAAAAAAAGAAAAGCAGCAGAAAAATAATAGAAAAAAGTGGACTTTATTGCCTGAATATATATATATATATATTGCATTGCTTATATACTTTCCATTATGGAATAAAGTAAAATTTTCCATGCAATCTGTTCCACTATATTCTGCCTGCGCATAGAAATATATGCAGCGCCCCAGAGTCCTGGTCGTTGCAGTGCTGTGGCTTCGCCGCTAAGGGGAGCCATGGTACGTTCGATGGCACCGAAGGAGTTCCTCCAATCAGGTATCACAGACACCAATATGTTTCACAGCTGGGCCTCCGGGGGGAGCTAAGGGTGCTATTCATTAGGCCACTCCCCACCATAGTGGGTAAACTGGGGGTCAGGCAGGAAGTTAGTAGAGAACGCTGACGGGATTGAACGGAGCAACACCCTGTGGCAGGGGGTGTTGTGAAGGGAGAGACTGTAGGGTCTCTGCCAGGGGTGGGATCCTGGCAGAGGCTTGGCATTGAAAGAACGTAACGGGTCCGCGCAGGCTCCTGGAAGCGGCGGGACTCAGGAAAGGACTAGAAGCGAGATAGATTGTGCTGAGTGAGAAACGAGATCAAGCAGAAGGAGAATACCAGCAGGGGTTTTGTTGAAAGAGGCAGCACCCTGCTGAGGCGCAACACCGGTGGCCGGAACGCCGAGGGAGTGGATTAGAATACAGCTTCAAGCCATACTCCAAACAGCGGCAGGACAGTCGGTCTCAGGCGGGCTGTCTACCACATATCACCTATGAAGTCTTGGGGGGCAATTGCGGGAGAGGGGCGACTCTAGGGTCCCGGAAGAACTCCAGGCCTACCTGACAAACGGGTGCCATTCCAACCTGAATACAGGGAAGGGGTGGATTACAGAGGAACATCAAATCGAGTTGTGAGGGAACTTAAGAAACAGACACAACCGTTGTGGGGTTACTTTCCGTAAGCACAGCAGGGAAGGACTACAACACATAGCGCTAGAAGGAAGGCACAGATTTCCACCTGAGAGGAGAACTCTGGAGGTGCCATTGGACCGGCCGGACTTGCGTAGCCTGGTGAACCGTGTTCTGGACTGAGGACTCAGAGATCTCCAGTAAAGAGGTAAAGAGACTGCAACCTGGTGTCCTCGTTATTTACCGCGACTTACACCCCACAACCGCACCGCTACATCGCTACCATTACTACTACCTATCTCACCGGACGTCCCCCACTGACGGACAGGGCCACGGACCGGGCCTAGCCACCGTGACAACCCCGAGACTGAGAACTAGAGGCCCGGCTCCGGGTACCCCTCGGCCCTGCGGCGGTGTGGGGGCGCTCCAACTTGGCGTCACGAACAGGATCTACTTAAGCCTGAAGAATCAGGTCATGTGTGCCTAGAGACTGTGATTTACTGTGCTTGGACTGTATTTTATTGCAAGACTGTGTGCTGCGCCATTTGCCGCCAAAATCCGCCGCCATTGCAGCGCTGAGGAGAGCGCAGGAAGAGAAGAGGGGCGTGGAGTGGGCGTAGACGAGCTGGAGAGCGCGAAGAATAATGGCCGCCCAGTCTAAATATTTTTGTGCAGTGAGGACGTGTCCGTCAGCAGCAGAGATCCGCCTCCTAATCCTTAATGGGGGGCAGAGGCAGAGAAAACGAAACTGTTCACGCAGGAGAGACCGGGAAAAAGACCAGGAAGCGACCCACGTGGAGGACGCTATGGCCAGCAGCTCCGAACCCGACAGCGGGGTTGAAGTGGAAGTCTCCCCTGACTACCCGGGTGAGCCCAGCAGCCTGTCCTCCGTGGATAACACCAAATTCCTGAGAGCCGAGATGGAGGATTTATATAACCAGCTCCTCCAACTGCATGTAAGAGTCCAGGCCCCGCATCAGGTGGGACCGGCAGTGGATTCCCGGACATCGGAAGAACCAGCGGGACCTGTTGCGGAAAGTGGAATCGTACCAGTGGGTGAGTCCGCCGATCCTGCCCCACCAGCAGAGGGTGTGTTAGTGGGTCCCGTAGCAGCACCACCTCTCCCGGGGACCCATAGACTTCAGCGCCTGTTACCATGGGAGGAAGCCACGGGCATGGAGCACCGTATGCGGGCCCCAATCACCCCTACTCCCTTGCCGTGTGAGGTCAGCGCGGAGCGCACGGTGTGCCGCTGGGTGAACCCTGGATCCAATCTCATGGGGTTCCCCGGGGTGGAGACTCAGAAGGGAGAAATGGTACAGGCCCTAAGCTGGGGAGAATACCAGATCCAGCTAGAACAGCGGTGGCGAGAGGAAGAGGAAACACATCAGGCTAAACGGGAGGCCTACCATCAAAAAGATTTGGCGGTCAAGGACCGGGCCCGTAAGGACCCCACCACTCACCAGGCCCCGCGCAGGCAGGGCATCATCACCGTCTTTAAACTCCAAGGAGGCTGGGGCTTCATTAAAGAACCGGGGCTATACGCGGAGGTCTTTGTTAACCGACGGGATGTCGAGTCACACCTGAGAGAGGGTCACCCCGATCGAGACCTCTATCCGGGAGACAGTGTTACCTACACCCGGCATCTTGGGGAAAAGGGGTGGTTCGCTCTGAACGTCTACAAGAAAGAGAAACCAGCCCCTGTGGCCAAAGTGCCGCCGCGTGACCGATCTGTAACCACCCTGGTCGGCCCTACCTGCCTGACCACAGAACTTGCGATCTGCCACCCGATCGCCGCCACCACCGTCGTGCCTAAGGAGGTGCCCCTTCGAGTGACCGATGTTTCGGATGTACCAGCACAGAGAGAAGTGGGGACACAGACCTTGATCGCCGCGCACGACCTGGTCGTGCAACAGACCCGAACCCATGGGGTGTATCTGGCAGCGGGAGTGGACCTGAAACCTGAATTGCAGGGGTCCGCCCGCCAGGTGGCGCCTCATGGAAACTTCTGAAAGAAGAGTAAGATTTCGCTTTGTGAAGATGTAAATAGTTTTCCTTTAACTGTTCCTGTTTGCTGCTAAAACCCGTCCAGGGTTAATGGATCCCTCTGTTGATCCGGGATCCCCTTTGTTTGTTTTCCTTTTTCTGAAATTTTGCACAAGTTTAAAGAACTGCAGAAATCATGGACTGTGCATGATTCGAACTTCCTTTGTAAATAGTTTGCACCTTCTTAAAGGTGCTTCCTACTGGTTTTAGCCAAAGACACTTTGCGAAGATATTTGCCCTATTGGTTTGAGCCAGAGACACTTTGTGAAGATACCTTTTCTACCGGTTCTAGTTAAAGACACTTTGCGAAGATACTATACTGGAACCTTTGCGTGGGCTGGTAGGCTGAGAGAACGAGCTACCTCAGAGAGACTTGGTCCCCTCTTAAAGGGGATGTGAAGAATTGAACTTGAGAGAGATACTGTTGCAGAACAGTAAAGCTATAATAATGCTTTGAAAAGAAATGTAACTGTTTTACATGAAAAGTTATATGTGTTTAAATTGTTTGAAATGTGAAACCTGAATAATGTTTTGAAAGGTGCAGAGAGCCCGTAGGGGTAGAAGTAGAGATCTGCATAGTTGAAAGTAAAGAAGTAATGATGAAGGTGAGGATAGAAGGTAAACCCCGCGTCCCCATAGAAAGTTACTTTGTTACTAAGGACAGAAAGTGAACCCGTAGGGGTTAGAGAGTGAGTCCTTAAAGGAGCCGAGAAGAGCGGGCTCAGAGTTCTTTAAACGAAAGGAATGTTATGTCTATACTATGTATAGTAGCGAAAGGCAGTAGGCCCTGGCTGAACGGGGCGGTCCTGTAAAAGAAAGGAGAGGCAGTAGGTCTGGTGCCATAGGGACAGGCGGTCCTGCAGGTTCAAAGTAGGAGAATGTGAAGTTACCTTACCCTGTAATGTGATTATAGGAAGGCCTTTGGTAAACTAAGAGTGTATGTTTCTTAAAGGCAATGTTAATTTATTGTTCCAGAATTTGCACTAAGTAGAATACCCGGTTGGGTAACAGGAGTTATGTATAGCCTGTAATTTATAATGTTGACTATGTTTGTAACGTTAAAAGTGTCCTCACCTCCCATAAAGGGAAGCCTGTTCAAGTATACTTATTGTTTTGCACTCAACAAAATTGTATGTCTTTTTGCTAATCTGTATTGTTGTTTTTCTTCCCAGTCCCGGAGTACTGTGTTTAACCAGGGGGGAGTGCAGCGCCCCAGAGTCCTGGTCGTTGCAGTGCTGTGGCTTCGCCGCTAAGGGGAGCCATGGTACGTTCGATGGCACCGAAGGAGTTCCTCCAATCAGGTATCACAGACACCAATATGTTTCACAGCTGGGCCTCCGGGGGGAGCTAAGGGTGCTATTCATTAGGCCACTCCCCACCATAGTGGGTAAACTGGGGGTCAGGCAGGAAGTTAGTAGAGAACGCTGACGGGATTGAACGGAGCAACACCCTGTGGCAGGGGGTGTTGTGAAGGGAGAGACTGTAGGGTCTCTGCCAGGGGTGGGATCCTGGCAGAGGCTTGGCATTGAAAGAACGTAACGGGTCCGCGCAGGCTCCTGGAAGCGGCGGGACTCAGGAAAGGACTAGAAGCGAGATAGATTGTGCTGAGTGAGAAACGAGATCAAGCAGAAGGAGAATACCAGCAGGGGTTTTGTTGAAAGAGGCAGCACCCTGCTGAGGCGCAATACCGGTGGCCGGAACGCCGAGGGAGTGGATTAGAATACAGCTTCAAGCCATACTCCAAACAGCGGCAGGACAGTCGGTCTCAGGCGGGCTGTCTACCACATATCACCTATGAAGTCTTGGGGGGCAATTGCGGGAGAGGGGCGACTCTAGGGTCCCGGAAGAACTCCAGGCCTACCTGACAAACGGGTGCCATTCCAACCTGAATACAGGGAAGGGGTGGATTACAGAGGAACATCAAATCGAGTTGTGAGGGAACTTAAGAAACAGACACAACCGTTGTGGGGTTACTTTCCGTAAGCACAGCAGGGAAGGACTACAACACATAGCGCTAGAAGGAAGGCACAGATTTCCACCTGAGAGGAGAACTCTGGAGGTGCCATTGGACCGGCCGGACTTGCGTAGCCTGGTGAACCGTGTTCTGGACTGAGGACTCAGAGATCTCCAGTAAAGAGGTAAAGAGACTGCAACCTGGTGTCCTCGTTATTTACCGCGACTTACACCCCACAACCGCACCGCTACATCGCTACCATTACTACTACCTATCTCACCGGACGTCCCCCACTGACGGACAGGGCCACGGACCGGGCCTAGCCACCGTGACAACCCCGAGACTGAGAACTAGAGGCCCGGCTCCGGGTACCCCTCGGCCCTGCGGCGGTGTGGGGGCGCTCCATATACAGGTACTGATCTGTCTCCAGATTTCATCTTGGCACTGGAGGGGTTAGCTGGTACCCAATCTGCCCCAGACCCTTAATGTAATATTATATCAAAGCTTGCAAAGGGTTAAATCAATGAAGGAAAAGTTCCAGAAAGAGTGAAGAGACAGTTAGAAGAACCAAGGGACTAATGGAAGAGTTATACAATGATAAATCGATGAGTTTGGTAGACGCAGAAGGGGTCTTACGTTGTATATATTTTTCCTGTACCACAGATGTATAAAGCTAGGGGGCGCTGTGAGGGTAATTCTGGGCTGCGGGGCCCTGTAGCTGTTGGTGAGAAGTGTTTTGTGACAAGTTACAAGCGTCCGGTCATTATTTCCTATATGGTGACGGATTCAGTTCACTGCACACGATATTATTAGTCGCTTCCCCAGAATTACAGATCAGCACTTTCCACGCAGCAAATAACTGAGAAATATGTGATTTACCGTCAGCGCCATTATAAGTGCTTGTTAGCCAGATTTAGGGGGGGGTTCACTATTTTACAGTAAGTGAAGTTGTCAGATACAGACGAGGCAACACATGAAAAAAATAAACATTCCCCATCATAAAGAATAAAGAACTTTATAAATGCACATTCTATATTCTAATCACATTCAGAGCTGCAATCAAAATTCTGCTGAACCTGATAGTACTAAAGGGGTTGTCCACTACTTTTATATCTATGGCCTATTGGTATCATATAGGCAGGGGTCCAACAGCGGGAACCATCACTGATCACCTCTGCTGGCGGTAGCCGGTACTGCGGAGTGGGTCAGAACCGCACAGCTCCATTCACTATGTAGTGGCCATTCTCAGGTACTGCAGCTCAGCTCCTGCTGAAGTGAATGTGATTAGAGCCGAGAACAGCCCCTGCACAGTGTAATAGAGGTGTCTGCACCTGCCCCCCAAAAAATGCAATAAAAAGTGATCAAAATGTTGTATATACCCCAAAACGGAAACAATGAAAGGTAAAACTCGGCAAGGAAAACGACAACATCAACTGAAAACTGAAAAAAGTGATGGGGCTCAGAAAATGGTGACACAGAACAAGCCGCAATCTAAATCATAGAGCAGGATAATCGTGCTGCGGAGCTGACACCATCGAGACAACAGCTGCCCGGGGTCTGAATCCACCGGCTGCTGCTGGTACATCAATTATTCCAGCAGCTCATCCCTCTCGTCTGCCTCCATGGCTCCAGATTGACCAGAATCAGGCTATTCATCTTCAGCATGCATACTTGTAAACCACACGCAGGTGTAGCAGAGCCGGGTTTGTCAGATGAGCCAGAGACAAGTTTGTCATGTGGTACAGCGCAACAGTTATCTTTGGTTTTACATAGGACTGCAGGTTAAGCTACTGCATAATCCTAACACATGGTAATAATAATCTACAAACAATGCTGAGAAAATGACAAATTCAGCTCTGCTGCTCCTCTATGTTGAGATCTGTTCCATTCTTGCAAAATTACGTCCTATTGAATTATATTGAATATTTGCTTTGCTCCATGTGGGAATGATAATGCTGTATTATCTTTAGGATAGAATCAGATTTGTGGGGGTCCGACTCCCATCTCCCCTCACAGTCAGTTGATCGAAAGTGCCAGAAGTGGCACGACTCTGTAAATTCTGGAGCTTGGATACCATTCATGGCCACTACTCAATGCATGGGGCCGTGCCAGGTCAGGTGCACCAGCAGATGATCGATGGAGATGCCCAAAGTATCATAACATTAAAGATAAAAAAAAAAACCTTTAACAAATATACTTACTTTCTGATCACTTCACTTTTTTGGCTCTTTGTAGTCAGAAAGCCAGCAGAATTTTGATTGCAGCTCTTGATGAATTCAGAGTATTGAATGCAAGATAAATAAAACAAAGTATTGGCGAAGTCTCTCTTTTTATGGTGGCGCTTCTGCTCTGCAGGGATCTCCTCCTGTTCACCGTGAACCTGCTCACATCCTCTGATTAATAATTACTCATCGTCGTAAGAAAAATAAGCAAAAGGAAATCTCACAACGACGTCACGAAGAAAGTGATACGTTGTAACAATTTTACTAAGTATTTGTCACACTGTGACAGTTTTCGGTAAGGAAGAAGGGCCTCAAACTGTCCATGGAACTGGTACCCTAACTATCTCTGACCAGGGGGTACTCTTGAAGGTTGAGAGGTCCGGGTCTCTGACCTTACTAGTCTCCTGTTAAACCGTAATCTGTCCTTTCCCCCACCCCATGAGACATGGGACCGAAATGTAAGGTAAACCAGACACAAAGACAAAACATGGATAACAGAAAACCTCTATCATACAAAAGCACCAACCAACAATAGGGAGGAGGATAGGGACTGGGAGGAATAAACTAAATGGGAACAGGGATCAAGAGCTAAAAATACATGCACTATAGCAAACCAGAAAACACCACTACAACAACTCCACTCCAAGCACTTAGCTTTAAAACACAGCACAGGAAGACAAATCTTTCACCAGCAGGGACTAACTGCCCAGAGCCATTATATAAAGAAGGAGTAAATGATAAGCAGTTGCAGCTGAGAACAACCAGGCTTTATGTTCTCAGCCAGCATGGAAAGAGTCCTTAACTCCCTCAACACCAAAGGAAAGGAAATTCATTTAAAGTAAGGCATGAATCACACTATCTCTAAAGAAGAAGTGCGATTCATTACCCAACGTGACCGTCTAACTCCAGGTCTTCCACCCTCATGTCAGTATTTAATTTTTTGGAACTGCAGGTTTGTTTCCTCCATGATAACGCTAGGGCGATTTGGTCCAATGCCTTACGCCTGGGTGATTCCTGCACATCCAGTAGAAAAGGGAGAAACCATGGTTGACCCCCGCTCTCTAAGGACCCCATAGTCTGGCTCTGGATGACCTTTCATATCACAGTTTAGGATCATAGCTTCCTAAATCATCAAAATGTTAATTTATTTCAATCCTTCTATACAAAAAGTGAACTCCTATATTGTATAGAGTCATTACAGACAGGGTGATCTATTTCACGTGTTTATTTCTGTTAATGTTGGGTAATGACTTTTGGGTTTTCATTGGCTGTAAGCCATAATCATCAACATTAACAGAAATAAACACGTGAAATAGATCACTCTGTGTGTAATGACTCTATATAATATAGGAGATTCACTTTTTGTATCAAAGAACTGAAATAAAATAACTTTTTGATGATATTCTAATTTACTGATAAGCACTTGTATATTTTTGCAACATTTTGAAATCATCCCTTGATTTAAAAATTAAACTTACGGTATATAGTTGCTTCATTCTGATTTTATAAATACACTTAAGCATTAGAGGAAAAAGACAAATGCAAAAGTATTCACGTGCATGTTGCTGAAACAAATGTTTTCTGATTTATTCCATGGTAAATTGCTTTTTGAACCTGGTAGATACCCGGCGTTGAATGCCCCTTTAATAACCACCGGATTTTCAGGATGCATGAATTAAAATCCGTGAATGACTGCATCAACTCTGCTACATCTCAGTGTTGGAGGTGTTAATTAGTTTTGATGGAAGTTACCATTACATAGTACAAGTGGCTTTTTTTCCCTATGGACTGTGAGACGCTCTGTTCTCTAGAGTTGGCGCCGGTCGCAGATCTGCAGGAAATCAGTAATACTCTAGTTATTCAGACCATCTCAAAACTTCAACCATTTCACAAATCTGAGAATTTCTTCCTCAAATTGAAGTTACTTTGTGATCAACTTCTTCTTTCCGTGCAGCACTAAGACGTCTACACCATCAGAAATCAGTACCTTTTTGTGCTTGATGACGTGAATGTAATTTTTTTTCATACATTTTATCATTTTAGAATCACATTTAGGTTTTTTATCATAATTTTTAATTATAACTTAACACTAATATTTTAAGATTTTTTTTAAGCATATCTCCAGTAATGCAAGAAAAAAATCAAGATAATCATTTTTCTAAATCCTTATATGAGAGTATTTGGTATTTTATCTGCTGTGGGGGGCACTTACTTATCTCTGCGGTCCACCATCTACGGAGTCTACTGCAGGTCCGTGCTGCGGCTGAGCAAAATACTCCCATCTGATGATTATATTATAACGCCCTGAATTATAATCCTTTTTCTTTAGTAAAGCTGGCAATGGAAACTTTAAACATTGCATGTCATTAATTTTATATACTTTTTATAATAATATTTATGATTTTTTTTATCATTTTGGAATGATATTTCATGTTTTTTTTAATATTGTTTTTATAGTTTTAATCAGATTTTGTAAATTTTTCAACAATTTTATTTATTTTTTTGTAATATATTTTATTTAGAATTTATTTTTTTAAAGTTTATTTTATGTCCTTTTTTAATCTCGTCTCACTCCTAAATCAATACCGTTTAATATCTTGACCTTGGCGATGAGCGATACAGCTGCTCCTCCGCCCCCCCCCCCCAGCGAGTCGCTGATGAGTTCCCGCTGTGCTAATTGCTTCATGAATATTGTTTGTTGCGGTGGAGCTGATTACGAGAGCGACGAGCATTAAACAAATGTTCTGTTTCCATCAGGGCATTAAATAATGTTTACACCCAGAACCATAACTCAATTATGATATTTAACAAGAATTATGCTGGAAGTGGTAAAAAAAAGAAAAAATCTATTATATATTTCTAAATATTTTATTGTTATTCGGATACATTTTTATTGGAACTTTGCAATTTTCACACAATACTCAGTAAGTTTCTAAACAATTAATTAATATTGGATTCTCTCATTTCATTTACTACTCAGTGATGGATGACCATGGTTGTATGCGTGTGAATCAGACGTGAGTTGTCATTTGGAGCTGTGCCTGGTGATTTTATGTTTTATCAGTGGTCTGTAATGGGACTGCATGCAAGCTGACTTAAAGGGATTTTTTCCACGAATAAAGTTAATATTAAAATTGATTTTAATCACTAGATCTTGGAATAATAATAACTTCCACAATTGGATGTGTTTTTAAAAAATGTTCCTGTGCCGAGATAATCTTATAAATGTTTCCCTGCTGTGTACTGTGTAATATCTGACCGTACAGGAACCTGGTCTGATCATACCACAGCTCCTGGACAGGGGAAGAAGCAAAAGTATACAGACATTACAGCACAGGATCACAGCCGATTCTTTGCGAGATAAAGCATTTCCCTGCTTTGTTTTAAACAATATTTTACCTCAAAGATAGAATTTTTTGCGATCCCTGCTGTACTGTCTGTATTCTCTCTTTTGCTCCCCCCGTCCCGCCCAGGAGATGTGGTATGATCAGACCGTGTTCCTGTACGGTCAGACACGGCCATTACACAGTACAAAGCAGGGGCACATTTATAAGATTATCTCAGCACAGGAACATTTTATTTAAACACATCCAATTGTGGAATTTATTATTATTTCAAGATCTAGTGATTAACATGAACTTTGTTCATGGGACAAAATCCCTTTAAGTTTTTAAAGGTCCAACTATAATTGGTCTTTAACCCCTTACTGACGTTGGACGGGATAGTACGTCCAACGTCAGGTCCCCTGCTTTGATGCAGGGCTCCGCGGTGAGCCCGCATCAAAGTCGGGACATGTCAGCTGTTTTGAACAGCTGACATGTGCCCGCAATAGGCGCGGGCAGAATCGCGATCTGCCCGCACCTATTAACTAGTTAAATGCCGCTGTCAAATGCAGACAGCGGCATTTAACTACCGCATCCGGCCGTGCGGCCGGAAATGACGGCATCGCCGACCCCCGTCACATGATCGGAGGTCGGCGATGCTTCTGAATGGTAACCATAGAGGTCCTTGAGACCTCTATGGTTACTGATGCTGGCGTGCTGTGAGCGCCACCCTGTGGTCGGCGCTCACAGCACACCTGCATTTCTGCAACATAACAGCGATCTGATGATCGCTGTTATGTAGCAGAGCCGATCGGGCTGTGCCTGCTTCTAGCCTCCCATGGAGGCTATTGAAGCATGGCAAAAGTGAAAAAAAAAAGTTTTAAAAAATGTGAAAAAAATACAAAAAACATAAAAGTTTAAATCACCCCCCTTTCGCCCCAATCAAAATAAATCAATAAAAAAAAAATCAAATCTACACATATTTGGTATCGCCGCGTTCAGAATTGCCCGATCTATCAATAAAAAAAAAGCATTAACCTGATCGCTAAACGGCGTAACGAGAAAAAAAATCGAAACGCCAGAATTACTTTTTTTTGGTCGCCGCGATTTGCATTAAAATGCAATAACGGGCGATCAAAAGAACGTATCTACACCAAATTGGTATCATTAAAAACGCCATCTCGGCACGCAAAAAATAAGCCCTCAACCGACCCCAGATCATGAAAAATGGAGACGCTATGAGTATCGGCAAATGGCGCAATTTTTTTTTATTTTTTTTTAGCAAAGTTTGGAATTTTTTTTCACCACTTAGGTAAAAAATAAACTAGTCATGTTAGGTGTCTATGAACTCGTACTGACCTGGAGAATCATAATGGCAGGTCAGTTTTAGCATTTAGTGAACCTAGCAAAATAGCCAAGCAAAAAAACAAGTGTGGGATTGCACTTTTTTTGCAATTTCACTGCACTTGGAATTTTTTTCCCATTTTCTAGTACACGACATGGTAAAACCAATGATGTCGTTCAAAAGTACAACTCGTCCCGCAAAAAATAAGCCCTCACATGGCCAAATTGACAGAAAAATAAAAAAGTTATGGCTCTGGGAAGGTGGGGAGCGAAAAACGAAAACGAAAAAATGGAAAAAGCTCCGGGGGTTAAGGGGTTAATAGTATCTTTTTGGGGCCCCTAGACTCCAAGGACCCTGCGTATAGTTACCCCCTACTGATATGCCGTCTCATTACTAAGAGATATTCTTCCTTTTTCCTTCTTGAGGTTTCATATTTGATCTAATATTTTCCTATATCATATGCAATGTTTTGAGACAACTGTGTGTTATTGGTAGTATATGGAGAAAGGCCTAATATCTAAGAAACTCTCATAACTTGTTTGTGAGAAGAGGGCAGCTGATGGAAATTTCCAATGGGAACTCCGTTTGCCTGTAAATGGTAGAGGAATCGGGCTCATGTGGTTAATAAACAGAATTATTTATGCTCGTACCGGAGGGCAAGTCTTCTCTCCGAGCGCTCATGACTGAAAGGGCCGAATCCCACAATTTGGCCTCACCGGTGATCCCGTAATCTGACTTTGAGTCAGAATACATATCTACAATACTAGGAGTTCTGGATCTGCCCAAAGATACCTCCCTAAGAAATCCTAGGTAGAGTAGGGCGCCATTCACAAGCCTAGCCGTAGCACCAGATAAGGTTGGGGGTCCCCTAGAAGGGGTAGGCACCGCTCGCTGAGATTACTGTCCTGGGTAATTGCTCTTACATAAGACAGAAGGAAAAACTGCAGAGGACGAGTCTGTGTTCTTATGTCATGTGTGGGATATTATGTCTGTGGGGGATCTCAAACTTCCCAGGACTTTACAGACCTACAGGGAAACCTCTATATATGTAATTACATCTCAGTCTCTTTTTTAAGATCATCACTGTCAGGTTGTAATTTTAGGACCCCAAAATAAACTGTAAACCACAGTCTTCACTTCTGTCTATGGGAAGATTTCCTCTACCTAAAAATCTCAATAGTATTTCTCATCACTTAAATATTTTAAGCGGACGAACAGATACTGTATATCGGTATATAACAGTATGATATAGGTAGGGAAAAAAGGGCTGAAAAGTTATATATTTTTTCAGTAAAGTTACTAAAAATACTAGGAATTATAATATACACACTTTTAATTTTCTATATTAAATAAACAAGCAAAAATAATAGAGACGTATTTAGGTTGATGTAACTACTTGTGCAATATAATGAGCATGGAATTTATGGTTAGGGATAAAAGTGGGAAATCAAAGCGAAATAATTCCTTTTATTCTGCGTTTAACCCGTCATAAACATCATATACCGTCATATACGTGTATGGCAAAATGACACCTAAAAAATCAAGACCTCACGCAGTGACGGTGATTATAAAAGTCTAAAAGTTATGGCTCTGAATGGGTTAAGGGGGACTTTAAAAAGTTCTTCTTGTCTTAACAAGTACATACAGAAGTTATAGGCGGTATATTTATATAGTTTACTCTCTTGAAAAAAAAGTTAACATTCTTTTAGCGTTTTGTATAATTCCATTTTTGCTTTGATTTTTCATTGTAGAATGAGAAGTGTCATTCATAATGATAACTGCAAAAAAATACAAACCCTCATATGTCTGCGATGACTAAAAAATAAAAAAAAAGATAACGAAGAAAAAAATAAAGTCAAAACAAACAAATAATGTCCGCATCTCCAAGGGGTTGAACAAAAAGATTACTTCTAAGGTTGTGCCCATTTACCAAACCGCCGTCCACTTTGCAAGCCCAAGTTTGGAATGACTGTAAAGTCTCATTTAAAATGTATCCAAAAGTGCAACTTTTTTCGGGACTGATTCCATAGACTTTGTATAGGATCGTTCACATTCGTCCGGGGCATCAGATATTGCGCCACATTGGTGTTAGAGTAGGATTAGAGTAGGATCCGAAAAGGCTAGATGCTGGACTGGTGCATAAAGCGAACAACTTCACATCGGCCGTGTACGACTCAAGTTGAAAAAGCTCCTGGGTTTTATGTAGATTTACGCTTGGGTCGGTAGACCGTAATGATCATCGTAAATTCTACAGTAAAAACTTGTATTTTTTTCAGCTAAATATGTAATTTGCTTTTTATAGGGCAAAATTGTTTTGTGGGTTAGGTTGGATTTTAGCACCTGTATTAGAGCCCTAGCATTAAAAGGCTGGATTTTAGCACCTGTATTAGAGCCCCAGCATTAAACCTAAAAGTCTTCATCTAAGCCACACTCACCCTTCCGTATAGTAAGATGTCCTGCGTGCAGATGATAATTTACTTACCATATATTCCCAAGATATACTGAAAGGGAATTTAGATTGTGAACCCCAATAAGGACAGTGCTGACGATGTCTGTACAACGCTGCGGAAATTAATGGGGCTTTTTTACCTTTACTTTACTTTTTCTATGGGTCAGTACAGTTATGTTAGTATTAAATTTATAGAATCTTTTTTCAACTGCTTGAAAAAAATAATTAAAAAAACTTTGAAAGAAAAATTTGGTTTTAGCTGCTATGATCTGAGAGCAGTATTTTTATTTATCTGTTGTATCTGGGAATTTTTTTTGTGGTTCCAGCTATAATTTTTGTTGGTACAATTTGGGGGGGGGGGTGTTACATTCTATGTTGGGATATCTTTTAATTTTATTTTTTGGGGAAGAAACAAAATGTCAAAATAAAAACAACAATTTTGCTATTTTAATTTTTTTGGAGGGTTGTTTCGGCTTTTACTGTATTGGGTGAATAATTTGATATTTTATTAGTTTGGGCGATTATTTTACCTTTTACATTTAGTTATTTCTGTTTGGGGAACAAAGGGCCGCCTTCCATTCTGTCGGCCATCAGTGTGATGTGATTGCAGTGTGCCGATGAGTTGCCTTGCAGTCGGGGATTACAGAAGTTCCCCGTTTCTGCAATCTTAGTGTGTATGAAGCCCAGCCAATGGCTTGGCTTCATTGGAGATCACTAAATTCACAATACACTGCAATACTATAGTATACTATAGTATTGCGGTGTACTGTATACGCATCCAAGTGATCACAGGTTCAAGTTCCTTAAAGGGACTAATTCAAAATGTAAATAACATTAAAAATGTGTATTAAAAATTAATAAAATTGCAACATATAAAAGATTGTGCACTTAAATCTATTTATCATTTATTTTAAATAAAAACATTTTTTATGTTTCTATATGTTCAAAACCTTTTAAATGCCACGGTCGTGCTTTACAACGACATTTAAGAGGTGAAACTTTTGTTCACAGCCAATTTAGAGCAGATACTCTTAGGTGCCTGGTGTATAACGCAACTGGCACCGGCATCATATGGAGATGGTTCGGCTCCTGAGATCGCAGTGAGCGCATCCATCATACAGGTATATCACAAAAACAGGGGCAGTATCAATTCAACTAAAGCTAGCCATACTCCTTAGATGGCTCATTTATCTGACAGCTAGCCCTTCCGACCTAGCGAACATGTGTTCTCAATCATGAGAGGGGAGCGGGCAGCTGACAGTCATTTTTGCCTTGAAATGAAAAGGATTGGGCATATTGAAACCCAACTGCCTGACCCTTCACTTTAGGAACATATTTTATTAGCAAAAATCAGGACACCCCCATACTCATTGGATGGCGGCTTCTGCCCTTGAGATCGACGAGTTCAGCAAACATTTATGACCACCTAACCATATTGTGCTATCTGCTGAATTTCTTTCCTACCTGGTATAATCACACGCTGGAGATTAGTGCAATTTTTGTTTTACCCTAACGAGTGTCGATTGATGATATAACATGCCTGTCGGTGCCCTTTACTCCGGGTGATGCAAACAGCAGGTACCATCATTCAGAGTGGGAATATTGTCGGCAGCACATTCCCAGTTTACATCGCCTCCAATATATTCACCAACGACTCTGACCCAATAAGACCACCCTATACCTACAGATTTATTATGGCCCGATTTAATCTTTTGGCCAAAGGAAAGGTTTAATTATTTTTTAGTTTTAAATCTGCACCAATTTTGTAAAGAAAAAAAAAGAGATTCTAATTTGACCAAAATTATGGCCGTTTACAGGAATCAAACTGGTAGCCAATGAATAATATCAGGGGCACGTAGAGGAGCAATAGGGGTATACTCGCCTGTAAGCGCTGGGCTTCACAAAACCATGTCATGAAATGCACACTCACCAATGAAGAGTGCTCCCTGGGAGTTCTCATTGGGCACCGTCCTACTCCTCAATATGACCGATAATAAGCAAGCGACAGTAATAATATCAGCTAATTATCGGAAGATAATGCTCTGATATAAAGCACTATTTGATCTCATGCAAAGTGAATTCACAGTTTGGAGGCGCAGGGAGTCCCTTTGGTATCATGTTATAGAAACATGGGTGCTTTCCGTGCCACCGCATTGCGCCTCCACACGGCACTATATTACAGACCTGTAGACGCTCGTTGCCACCATATAGTGCCGGAACTGTGTTAGAAAACTGGACTCTCTTTGTGCCGCCATATAGCACCATATTACAAAACCATACACTCTTTGTGCCTCCATATGGCACCATATTACAAAACCATACACTCTTTGTGCCGCCATATGGCACCATATTACAAAACCATACACTCTTTGTGCCGCCATATGGCACCATATTACAAAACCATACACTCTTTGTGCCGCCATATGGCACCATATTACAAAACCATACACTTGTGTGCCGCCATATGGCACCATATTACAAAACCATACACTTGTGTGCCGCCATATGGCACCATAATATAGAACTATAAGCACTTTATGTGCTGCCACATAGAGCCCCCGGACAGCACTATATTGAAAAACCATACACACTCTTTGTAGCGCCATATGGTACCATAATATAGAACCATAAGCACTTTATGTGCTGCCATATTGAGCCTCAGAACAGCATCGTATTGAAAAATATAGACACTCTTCTTGTTGCCATATAGTGCTGCCACATTATAGAATCATAGGCACATTATGTACCATCATATAGAGCCTCCATACTACAAAACCATAGGCAATCTGAAGTGCCTCAGTACTACCCTGTTATATAACCGTATGCACTCTGTCTGCCATCATACAGAGCCTCTGCACCATTGTGCAAAGCTATAGACACTCTGTGTGCTGCCATATAGTGACTCCGTACGGCAACATATTAAAAAAATAGGCATGTTTCTATATAGTACCTCCATAGAGCACCGTATTACGGAACCATAGGCACTTGGCACTCTGTGTGCCGCCATATCAAGCCTGGGAAGAGGACGCTATTACAGAGCCATAAGCAGTGTTGCGGTGTCGTACAGGGGACCTATATGGCAGCACCCAGAAATATTCTTCCCTAGAAGCTTCGCTTATTGAGTATCCCAGTAATTTGGTATCTGATGGAACATTTCAGTTGGGAGCAGACGATCACTTCTTTTACATTATTTTTTAATAAATTGTATTTTTTATGTTATCGTAACAATAGTATAAAACATCAGGACCGGACCTGTGCGTTTTTGGCCATTTTTACACCATTACCATAGCAAGTGATGAAATACTGATCATCTATTACTTCTTGGTGATACCAAGTTTCCTCAATGTGGTTTTACAGAATTATCCAAAACTGTCCCTAAGATACAGAAAAATCAATCATTTACACCATCAATCCCCACTTCTCCAGCACTCACTCCGGTGGTCCCTGCTGGTCTGGTTGTCCATCAGTCCCCTGACCACTGCAGACAATCACTGGTGTCAGCGGTCACTAGCTCTATATGTAAGTATCACTGAGTCCAATTTTTGGCTGTAGCGGTCACATGAATGATGGATGGGACATCATCACTACATGACCGGCAGGGACTACCGGAGTGCCAACATCGAGGTAATGGGGGACAGAAAGAGTAATTATTTCTTTATTTTTTAACATTCCCTTTTCTAGGGGAAGCTCCAAGAAATATATATGACAAGGTAGTCACAATTGCCAAAAATGTACAAATGGAGAACCAATAGTGCAACATGTAATTATACCTTCCTGGAGATCTTGGTAAAGTCTGTAGTAGAAACAGAAGTGCGTAAAGTCACCGATACTGATAAGAAAATCTTCTCAGAAGGTTCTCTACTTTCCTCGATCCTTACAATATCGTGTCTGGACAGGTAGACAACCACCAGATAATGTCTGGAGGGCCATTGATAAGCAGCTCCCAAAATTTCAGATCGAGTCCCTTATGAGATGGTTGCACACCAAGTTACCAGAACTGTAAGAGCTACCACCCTGGACCTTCTCGATGTGACTCTCGAAAAGTTGTCTGTCGATACCTCAAAAAAGGACTGAGTAGAGAAGGCAACCAACGCCCCTGACTAAACACAAGTGAACACACAACCATGGCGTGATAGCAGCTCCATGCACACAATGTAGACATACCTTATCCTACTGTGACCACTGGCAAAAATTTGAAGTCCTCTTTGGTAATTGCTCACGTTGACTTGCGTTCGATACCAACCTATTGCTGTTGAGCGGATTTTTGGCTTTTTCCAAAATTCAAAGTATTAAGCTACTTTTCCTAAAATACCAATGGAGTCCCATGTGCCTTTTCGGGTGTTTCTTTCCTAACATTATTGCATGGTGCCTCGGTTGATAGCACCGCAGCCTTCAGCGCTGGGGTCCTGGGTTCAAATCCAACTCAAGGACAACATCTGCAAGGAGTTTCTATGTTCTCCCCGTGTTGGCATGGGTTTCTTCCCACACTCCAAGGACATACTGATAGGGAAATTTAGATTCTGAGCCCCAAATGGGGACAGTGGTGATGACATCTGTCCATCGCTGAGGAATATGTTGGTGCAAGCAAAATAAAGTATCACCTGCTGTTAATTTTTTTGTTTTTAATAACCCTAAAGAGAATCTGTGAGGAAAACCCAGAAGTTTCTGAATGAATTCCCCCACTTTATATGTAAGACTTTCCACCCTGAACACCCCCTCTCTTCAATCTATCTGTTCAATCGCATCAACAAACAGTAACGTAAAAAGTGAAATAAAACAAAAATAAACAAAAATATTAAAAAAAAGTCAAAGTAAAGCAAAAAGAATAAAAAAATTCAAACAAGATAAATAAAAAGAATGCATGGAGACAATTCATATCAGGGCTTCTTAAAGTAACCAGGAAGAGGACATTAATCTGTTTCACTTTTAAATTCAATCATGTAAAGAAAAAATAACCTACAGAAAGAACGAAAAATACAGGGAGTCCCAGGCCCGATAGGTGTCGTACGGTGGAGTAACTAAAGGGGTGCAGAGATCGCAGTAACACACGAACCCCGGAGACTGAAGGGGCCACAAAGGTTCCTCTGCCCCTTCTGAAGATGTTACTACAAGGCCTGTGACATCAGCAGGACCTGAGTTGCATCAGCTCTATGGTCACACGATCAGGATTTGGTCAGTATTTTACATCAGTATCAAAGATTATAATGCTGGCAGTAGGAAAAAAAATATCTGTAACTTTGTAAAATGAAAAATTTATTTTAGTTTCTTATAGATTTTCCATATTGCATTTTACATCTAATTTAAATTATAATAAAATTATATATATATATATATATATATATATATATATATATATATATATATATATATATATATATATATACTATAAAGGGCTAAGAAATAGTTAAAAAGTCAAATATACCCAAAATTATGATAATACGCAACCACAGAGGAGTCCACACATATCAGGTCACATAACCCCCTTTATACATTATATTGAAATTGTGAACTGACCTACATTTCCTTTATGGAGCCACGTTAGACTCTTAGTTCCTAATTATATTTTTTTTGGGGGGGTGAAATCTAATAATAAAAATACATAATATTGCTTACTTGTAAGTCAATTTTTACAAAAACATAGGAACCTATGTAATTATTCAATAATAATTGCAAAATGTTATCGAAAAGTTGACTCAATACTTCTATGAAATTTCCACTGTGTTTGAGGCTCAGTTCTGAATTATCCATCATTATTCTAAATTTTGTAATTTTTCTAAATTGTTTTTCTAATAATAAAAAAAATCATGAAATGAAATAAATTTACATCACTTTTCATTTTTAATCCACTTTTATAATGCCAAGATGGACAATGGCGTTGCACTCGCAAATTTATCAAAATGACTTGAAATATGGTTACGGCGCAAAATATAAAAAAAGTACGTATTTATGACTTTTATTATAATGAATTATAATAATTATTATTATTGATGAGTAAATTTAATATTTTGTAAAATCACTGTCCACCTTTGTATTTTACAATTTGACATTGCCATGTTCGGGCGGTCATTCACTGTATTCAGGATGTCAATGAAAGCAAATTTATTTTTTTTTTCTTTGCAAAATTTATAACTTTTTTCACTTTTTATTTTTTAAAGTTAAATATTTTTTTTTATTAATTTTGATTGAAAATAAAATACAAAAGGCCGAAGTTTATTTAATTTGTAAGGCCTATTATACAAATAATATGGACTTTTTTGACCCCCATGTAATACTGGGTTTCCTAACAAGGAAGGACCTTTTGGGATCTTTCAGGCTCTTGATTGTGATTGCAATTTTTGCTCTCCCATCAGTTATGCTGCGGGATCTATACATCTTTGGCCATCCTTGATGTAGGCCGGATCTGTAAATTTGCAGAGAAAAATTACTTTTTTGTGTTCATTTCCTCTGATGGAGAACTGATGCTCATTTATCACCCTCGCCTCCTGTGCTATAAACTTGCTTGGATTACATCATGCTCATGCCACGCAAATTCCTTATATTAAGAATCAATTATAAGCAAGAAAATTACTAAATTCTTGTAGATTTAAAAAAAAAAAATGTGAAAAAATGAAAAAAATTGCATACATAAAGTGCATCATCATCATCCTCAGTTTATGAATTATATATATTTTGTGTAAAATCTCAAAACTTTGACAAAAAGTATAAAAAAAAGTTAAAATACCAAAAGCATCAACTACATTGATTATTATTACAGTTAAATTCTACATTTTTTTTTTATCTGGCATGGAACTGAAAATTTTGAGCAAAATTAAAAAGTAAACATAAAATGATAGGTAGTAATTAGAAAATAAAGTAAAATTAAAATAAATAAAATGAAACAAAAAATGGAAAGAAATTTGCATAAAAATTACCAAAAGCAAAACAAAACCTGAACTAGTAATAAATTTGATATAAAGTAACTGTCAAAGTGTTTGTACATCTTACCTGTAGGATCTGGGGCACAGATGTCTCTGCTCCTGGCGCTGCGCGTTCTCCTTGGGTTAAGATCTGGTATCCTCCTCCCACCGCACACAGGAAGCTTCTGATCTGGGGCAGCATCAAATCATTTGGTGAAAGACACAGAACAGCTGAGACATAAGTAGTGAAATGTACAAAGCCGATGACAACAGGTAAACTCGCAGAACGACGAGTCGCACAACAACTCTGCCATCACAGGGAGAGAGAGACCTTCGTATTTGTAAGAGTAAATAAAGTTGAAAAACTTTTTAAAAAGTTTACAAATAGTAAAACTTTTTTCCTCTTCTCTGAGAAAGTATCATTTTAGAACCACTGACTCAGCAAACAGTACCACCTATGATAGGCTTAGATACATCAACTCGTCAGACAGTCTCATGTATGAAATGCTTAGATACACCAGCTCCACAATGTAACACTACGATACTTCATCTCAGCAATAAACGATCTTATGTAAGGGATGAAAGTAAATCTGTGGCCCCCGTTATCACTAGTGCTGTATACATCCTACCCCAGCACAGCATGGGTTAATGATACTTCCTCTAATCACAAGCAGAAGAGACCATTAACAATATAATAGATTAACTCCTTAAGGATGGAGACAATTTTTGCCATTTTTGCGCTTCTGTTCTTTTCCTTCCCTCCTTATAAGAACCATCACTGTTTTATTTTTTCTGATGACTGTCATGACAGTACTCACATGTTGATGGAAAAAATAAAAAAGTTATAGCTCTTGGAATAAGGTAAGAAAAAAAAAATAAAAACTTAAAAAACGAAAAATCACCCAGCCTTTAAAGGGTTAAAGTTAGCTTGTGAGTGGACTTCCTCGGAATTCCAAGATTGCAGTGATGTGGGCCTTTAAAAGGAAACCCAATGGCACCCCATGATCATCTCAGGGAAGGACAATGGGCACCCGAACAACTTTGATAGCCCTAAATGCCCGTGTCAGATTGAGTGTAGGCTCTATTATTTTCCCAGGTCTGATAGTAAAACATTTCTCTGCCTCCTTCATTGATATCTTGGTTCGAGATGGGTGGGAAAAAGACGTAGAACAAAGTCAACTTGGACTCTAGTTTCAAGATGGTTAATAAAAGGAATCCAGTGGTTTCTGAAGTGTGGGAAACATGTCCAAGAGTGGATATGGTTCTGGCCAAGCTGGAAAAAAAACATCTATCTTCCTTTCTGAAGATTCCGATTGTTAAAAGACCCACAAAAGGTTGACTTTTTAATTAAAATGTCTTATACAGCTCCTTCTGCGATCTGAAGGCATCTATGGCTACATTTAGGCGTAGCAAGAACCCAGTGTATTTGGTTGAGTCAATATTCAATGATCTACAAAATTATATTCCAGAGAAGAAATTCTGAGTAAAATTCCACTTGTAAGATCGGCTTCAGAGTTTTCGTTAGATGGCCCATGTTGGACATTCTCGGGTTCTCATCTAGGTCCTTCAAGAAGCATCCACGCGAAACGCGCGTCAAGAGGTTCCAGTGGGAGGACTTATATTCTATACCGGCTATTATGGGTGAGTTTTAGCTAACCTCTGAGATTTGTGGGGTTCTTGGGGGTTTGCTTTATTAGGCAGCATCTATGGCATTTACTCACAGCTCCTCTACTTTTACCTATTATGGTTTTATGGACCCATATGTACCCGCTTGATTGGGGTTTGCGATTCTCACCCTTAGCTATTCTACCTGTGACACTTGTTCCTCCTGCTGTGCCAGCAGGTTCCCTACACTTCCTCCCCTGTTGTGAATTCCGTTCTCGGGCTCCCTCCTGTGGTCATGAGTGGTACTTTGTGAGTTCTGTTCTTGGGCTCCCTCTGGTGGCTTTGAGTGTTACGGCTGGCTTTAGCTGGACCCCAGCTGCCTCGTTTCCTGCTAGGCTTGCTGCCTATTTAACTCCATCTGGACCTTTACTTGTTGCCTGCTGTCGTTGTATTCAGTACTGGTTCAGATCTCTCTGGGACTTCCCTTGTGACCTGTCTCCTCGTGGAGAAGCTAAGTTTCATGCTAGTCTATTTTTGCTCATTGCTATTTGAAAATGTTTCTCATTATATGATGAGTTCAGTCCAGCTTGCTTATATGCTATTTGATTGCTAGCTGGAAGCTCTGGGGTGCGGAGTTGCGCCCCTCACATCGTGAGTCGGTGTGGGGGTCTTTTTGTATTCTCTGCATGGATAATTTTTGTAGTATTTTATACTGACCGTACAGATTCCTTGCTATCCTCTTACTATTTAGTTATTAGCGGGCCTCATTTGCTAAAACCTATTTTCATTTCTGTCTGTGTTTTCCTCTTAACTCACCGTCATTATTTGTGGGGGCTGCTCTCACTTTGGGGAAAATTTCTCTGAGGCAAGTGAGGCTTTGTTTCTCTCTAGGGGTAGCTAGTTTCTCAGGCTGTGCAGAGGCGTCTAGGCCGAGTTAGGAACGCTCCACGGCTGCCTATAGTGTGTGTTGATAGGATCAGGATTGCGGTCAGTAAAGTTCCCACATCCCCAGAGCTTGTCCTATGTTTTGGTTTACCTATCAGGTCAGTTCATGTGTTCTTACCACCAGAACCATAACAGTACAGCAGGCCAGTAAAGTGTTAATGCATCGCAAAAGAGGGATAAGAGAAGCTCTGAGTTTTTTTTTTTTCCTCTGCAGTGTGTTTAGCCTCTCTCCTCCCCTTAATCTCTGGGTGGTTCAGGACTCAGATGCAGATATGGACATTCAAGGTCTGTCCTCTTGTGTGGATCAGCTCGCTACAAGGATACAAAGTATTCAGGGTTATGTAATTCACAGTCCTATGTCAGAACCTAAAATACCAATTCCTGAGCGGTTCTCTGGAGATAGGTCTAGGTTTTCGAATTTCAAAAATAATTGCAAATTGTTTCTTTCTCTGAGACCTCGTTCCTCTGGTGACCCTGCTCAGCAAGTTAAAATTATTATTTCTTTGTTACGTGGTGACCCTCAAGATTGAGCATTCTCCCTGGCGCCAGGAGAATCTGTATTGCTAAATGTGGACGCGTTTTTTCTGGCGCTTGGATTGCTTTATGAGGAACCTAATCTAGTGGACCAGGCAGAAAAGATTTTGCTGGCTCTCTCTCAGGGTCAGGATGAAGCAGAGGTTTACTGTCAGAAGTTTAGGAAGTGGTTTGTGCTCACTCAGTGGAATGAGTGTGCCCTGGCAGCGATTTTCAGAAAGGGTCTTTCTGAAGCCCTTAAGGATGTTATGGTGGGGTTCCCCACGCCTGCGGGTCTGAATGAGTCAATGTCTTTGGCCATTCAGATTGATCGGCGTTTGCGGGAGCGCAAACCTGTGCACCATCTGGCGGTGTTTTCTGAACAGAAGCCTGAGTCTATGCAATGTGACAGGATTCTGACCAGAATTGAACGGCAAAATCACAGACGTCAGAATGGGTTGTGCTTTTACTGTGGTGACTCCACTCATATTATCTCTGACTGTTCTAAGCGCACAAAAAGGTTCGCTAAGTCTGTCACCATTGGTACTGTACAGCCTAAATTCATTTTGTCTGTTACTTTGATTTGCTCTCTGTCATCCTACTCTGTTATGGCTTTTGTGGATTCAGGCGCTGCCCTGAATTTGATGGATTTGTCATTTGCCAGGCGCTGTGGTTTTATCTTGGAGCCATTGCAATTCCCTATTCCACTAAAGGGAATTGATGCTACGCCATTGGCCAAGAATAAGCCTCAGTACTGGACTCAAGTGACTATGTGCATGACTCCTGCACATCAGGAGGTTATTCGCTTTCTGGTGTTACATAATTTGCATGATGTTGTCGTGTTGGGTCTGCCATGGCTGCAGGTTCATAATCCAGTCCTGGATTGGAAAGCAATGTCTGTGTCAAGTTGGGGTTGTCAAGGGGTACATGGCGATGTTCCTTTGGTATCAATTGCTTCTTCTACTCCTTCTGAAGTCCCTGAATTTTTGTCGGATTACCAGGATGTATTTGATGAGCCCAAATCCAGTGCCCTACCTCCTCATAGGGATTGTGATTGTGCCATAAATTTGATTCCTGGTAGTAAGTTCCCTAAGGGTCGACTTTTTAATTTATCTGTACCAGAACATACCGCTATGCGGACTTATATAAAGGAGTCTTTGGAGAAAGGGCATATTCGTCCGTCCTCGTCACCTTTGGGTGCAGGGTTCTTTTTTGTGGCCAAGAAGGATGGTTCTCTGAGACCCTGTATAGATTATCGCCTTCTAAATAAAATCACGGTCAAATTCCAGTACCCTTTGCCTCTGCTGTCCGATCTGTTTGCTCGGATTAGGGGGGCTAGTTGGTTCACCAAGATAGATCTTCGAGGAGCTTATAATCTTGTGCGTATAAAGCAGGGCGATGAATGGAAAACAGCATTTAATACGCCCGAAGGTCATTTTGAGTACTTGGTGATGCCTTTTGGGCTTTCTAATGCCCCTTCCGTATTTCAGTCCTTCATGCATGACATCTTCCGAGAGTATCTGGATAGATTTATGATTGTGTACCTGGATGATATTTTGGTCTTTTCTGACGATTGGGAGTCTCATGTGAAGCAGGTCAGGATGGTGTTTCAGGTCCTGCGTGCCAATGCCTTGTTTGTGAAGGGCTCTAAATGTCTCTTTGGAGTCCAGAAGGTTTCCTTTTTGGGCTTCATTTTTTCCCCTTCTACTATCGAGATGGATCCAGTTAAAGTCCAGGCCATCTATGACTGGACTCAACCTACATCGGTGAAGAGTCTTCAGAAGTTCTTGGGCTTTGCTAATTTTTACCGTCGCTTCATCACTAATTTTTCTAGTGTGGTTAAATCTTTGACGGATTTGACTAGAAAGGGTGCTGATGTGACGAATTGGTCTTCTGCGGCCGTTGAGGCCTTTCAGGAGCTGAAACGTCGGTTTTCTTCGGCTCCTGTCTTGCGTCAGCCTGATGTCTCTCTTCCCTTTCAGGTCGAGGTTGATGCTCCTGAGATTGGAGCAGGGGCTGTCTTGTCACAGAAAAGCTCTGATGGCTCGGTGATGAGACCATGTGCTTTCTTTTCTAGAAAGTTTTCGCCTGTCGAGCGGAATTATGATGTTGGTAATCGGGAGTTGTTGACAATGAAGTGGGCATTCGAGGAGTGGCGACATTGGCTTGAGGGAGCCAAGCATCGCGTGGTGGTCTTGACGGATCACAAGAATTTGATTTATCTCGAGTCTGCCAAGCGGTTAAATCCTAGACAAGCTCGTTGGTTGCTGTTTTTCTCCCGTTTTGATTTCGTGGTTTCGTACCTTCCGGGCTCAAAGAATGTGAAGGCTGATGCCCTTTCTAGGAGTTTTGTGCCTGACTCTCCGGGAGTTTCTGAACCGGCTGGTATCCTCAGAGAAGGGGTGATCTTGTCTGCTATCTCCCCTGATTTGCGGTGGGTGCTGCAGGAATTTCAGGCCGATAGACCTGACCGTTGTCCACCAGAGAGACTGTTTTGTTGTGAATTTACTTTTTGGCTCCCTCTAGTGGCTACTAGTGATTTGACTCTGGGGTTGTCAGTCATTCCTTTTATGCTCACCTGGGTCGTTAGGTCAGGGGTGTTGCTATATAAGCTCCCTGGACCTTCAGTTCAATGCCTGGCAACGTTGATATCAGAGCTAATCTGTAGTGCTCTTGTCTACTCATCCTGGTTCCTGCTTGATTAAGCTAAGTCTGCTTTTTTGCTTTTTGCAATTCGTTTTTGTTTGCATTTTTTGTCCAGCTTGTATATTATCTGTATCCTGACCTTGCTGGAAGCTCTAGGGCGGCTGGTGTTCTCCCCCCGGGCCGTTAGACGGTTCGGGGGTTCTTGAATCTCCAGCGTGGATTTTTGATAGGGTTTTTGTTGACCATATAAGTTATCTTACTATATTCTGCTATTAGTAAGTGGGCCTCTCTGTGCTAAACCTAGTTCATCTCTGTGTTTGTCATTTCCTCTTACCTCACCGTTATTATTTGTGGGGGGCTTGTATCCTACTTTTGGGGTCCTTTCTCTGGAGGCAAGAGAGGTCTTTGTTTTCCTCTTCTAGGGGTAGTTAGCTCTCCGGCTGGCGCGAGACATCTAGCGACCAACGTAGGCATGTTCCCCGGCTACTTCTAGGGTTGGCGTTAGGAGTAGATATATGGTCAACCCAGTTACCACTGCCCTATGAGCTGGATTTTTGTACTTTGCAGACTTGCTGATATCTCTGAGACCCTCGCCATTGGGGTCATAACAGTTTGCCAGGCCAGTACTAAATGTTAAATGCATTGCAGAAGTGGGATTATAAGAAAGAAAGTTCTGGGTTTTTTTTTCTCTCTCTCATTTTTTTTTTTTTCTTTTCCCCTTTACCTTTGAGTGGCTTGTGATTGCTGCAGACATGAATGTCCAGACCTTGATTACAAGTGTGGACCAGCTTGCTGCTCGTGTGCAGGGCATACAAGATTATGTTACCAGAAATCCTATGTCAGAACCTAAGATACCGATTCCTGAACTGTTTTCCGGAGACCGATTTAAGTTTAGAAATTTCAGGAATAATTGTAAATTGTTTTTGTCCCTGAGACCCTGTTCCTCTGGAGACTCCGCTCAGCAAGTGAAAATTGTTATTTCTTTTTTACGGGGCGACCCTCAGGATTGGGCTTTCTCGCTGGCGCCAGGAGATCCGGCATTGGCTGATATTGATGCGTTTTTTCTGGCGCTCGGTTTGCTTTATGAGGAACCCAATCTTGAGATTCAGGCAGAAAAAGCCTTGCTGGCTATGTCTCAGGGCCAGGACGAGGCTGAGGTGTATTGCCAAAAATTTCGGAAATGGTCCGTGCTGACCCAGTGGAACGAGTGTGCATTGGCTGCAAATTTTAGAAATGGCCTTTCTGAAGCCATTAAGAATGTGATGGTGGGTTTTCCCATTCCCACAGGTCTGAATGATTCCATGGCCCTGGCGATTCAAATTGACCGGCGGTTGCGGGAGCGCAAAACCGCAAATTCCCTCATGGTGTTATCTGAACAGGCACCTGATTTAATGCAATGTGATAGAATCCTGACTAGAAATAAGCGGAAAATTCATAGACGCCAGAATGGCTTGTGTTACTACTGTGGTGATTCTGCACATGTTATCTCAGCATGCTCTAAGCGTCTTACTAAGGTTGTTAGTCCTGTCGCCATTGCTAATTTGCAACCTAAGTTCATTCTATCTGTAACTTTGATTTGCTCACTGTCATCGTATCCTGTCGTGGCGTTTGTAGATTCAGGTGCTGCCCTGAGTCTTATGGATCTGTCATTTGCCAAGCGTTGCGGTTTTGTTCTTGAGCCATTAGAAAATCCTATCCCTCTTAGGGGTATTGACGCTACGCCATTGGCAGAAAATAAGCCGCAGTTTTGGACACAGGTTACCATGTGCATGACTCCTGAACATCGGGAGGTGATACGTTTTCTTGTTCTGCATAAGATGCATGATTTGGTTGTTTTGGGGTTGCCATGGTTACAGACCCATAATCCAGTCTTGGACTGGAAGGCAATGTCAGTGTCAAGTTGGGGCTGTCATGGAATTCATGGAGATTCCCTGCCCTTGTCTATTGCTACTTCTACGCCTTCGGAAGTTCCGGCGTATTTGTCTGATTATCAGGATGTCTTCAGCGAGTCTAGGTCAAGTGCATTGCCTCCTCATAGGGAATGTGACTGTGCAATAGATTTGATTCCAGGCAGTAAGTTTCCTAAGGGAAGACTGTTTAATCTGTCGGTACCTGAACATACCGCGATGCGTTCATATATCAAGGAGTCTCTGGAGAAGGGGCATATCCGTCCTTCTTCTTCCCCTCTTGGTGCGGGATTCTTTTTTGTGGCTAAAAAGGACGGATCTTTGAGGCCTTGTATTGACTATCGGCTTTTGAATAAGATCACTGTCAAATTTCAGTATCCTTTGCCGTTGTTGTCAGACTTGTTTGCCCGGATTAAAGGTGCCAAGTGGTTCACCAAGATAGACCTTCGCGGTGCGTACAACCTTGTGCGCATTAAGCAAGGAGATGAATGGAAAACCGCATTCAATACGCCCGAAGGTCATTTTGAGTACTTGGTGATGCCATTTGGGCTCTCTAATGCACCTTCAGTTTTTCAGTCCTTTATGCATGACATTTTCCGGAAGTATCTGGATGAATTTTTGATAGTTTATCTGGATGATATTCTGTTTTTTTCTGATGATTGGGACTCGCATGTGGAACAGGTCAGGATGGTTTTCAAGATTTTGCGTGAAAATTCTTTGTTTGTTAAAGGCTCAAAGTGTCTCTTTGGTGTACAGAAGGTTCCCTTTTTAGGGTTCATTTTTTCCCCTTCTGCTGTGGAGATGGACCCAGTCAAGGTTCGAGCTATTCATGATTGGACTCAACCCTCGTCAGTTAAGAGTCTTCAGAAGTTCTTGGGTTTTGCTAACTTCTACCGTCGTTTTATCGCTAATTTTTCTAGCGTTGTTAAACCGTTGACGGATATGACCAAGAAAGGCTCTGATGTGGCTAACTGGGCTCCTGCTGCCGTGGAGGCTTTCCAGGAGTTGAAGCGCCGGTTTACTTCAGCGCCTGTTTTGTGCCAGCCTGATGTCTCACTTCCCTTTCAGGTTGAAGTGGATGCTTCGGAGATTGGGGCAGGGGCCGTTTTGTCGCAGAGAGGCCCTGGTTGCTCTACTATGAGACCTTGTGCCTTTTTCTCTAGGAAGTTTTCGCCGGCAGAGCGAAATTATGATGTGGGCAATCGGGAGTTGTTGGCCATGAAGTGGGCATTTGAGGAGTGGCGTCATTGGCTCGAGGGTGCTAAGCATCGTGTGGTGGTCTTGACTGATCACAAAAATCTGATGTACCTCGAGTCTGCTAAACGCCTGAATCCTAGACAGGCCCGCTGGTCATTGTTTTTCTCCCGTTTTGACTTTGTGGTTTCGTATTTACCAGGTTCTAAGAATGTGAAGGCCGATGCTCTGTCTAGGAGCTTTGTGCCTGATGCTCCTGGAGTCGCTGAACCTGTGGGTATTCTTAAGGAAGGAGTTATCCTGTCAGCTATTTCTCCAGATCTGCGACGTGTGTTGCAGAGATTTCAGGCTGGTAGGCCTGACTCTTGTCCACCTGACAGATTGTTTGTGCCTGCTAAATGGACCAGCAGAGTCATTTCCGAGGTTCATTCCTCAGTGTTGGCAGGGCACCCGGGAATTTTTGGCACCAGAGATCTGGTGGCCAGGTCCTTTTGGTGGCCTTCCTTGTCTAGAGATGTGCGGTCATTTGTGCAGTCTTGTGGTACTTGTGCTCGAGCTAAGCCTTGCTGTTCTCGTGCCAGCGGGTTGCTCTTGCCCTTGCCTGTCCCGAAGAGACCTTGGACACACATCTCTATGGATTTCATTTCGGATCTTCCGGTGTCTCAGGGCATGTCTGTCATCTGGGTGATATGTGATCGTTTCTCCAAGATGGTCCATCTGGTTCCTTTGCCCAAACTGCCTTCCTCTTCTGATCTGGTTCCTGTGTTCTTCCAGAACGTGGTTCGTTTGCACGGCATTCCTGAGAATATTGTGTCGGACAGAGGATCCCAGTTTGTTTCCAGGTTCTGGCGATCCTTTTGTGGTAGGATGGGCATAGATTTGTCGTTTTCGTCCGCTTTTCATCCACAGACTAACGGACAAACGGAACGAACTAATCAGACTCTGGAGGCGTATTTGAGGTGTTTTGTCTCTTCTGATCAGGATGATTGGGTGACCTTCTTGCCGTTGGCTGAATTTGCCCTTAATAATCGGGCTAGTTCTGCCACCTTGGTTTCGCCATTTTTCTGCAACTCTGGTTTCCACCCTCGTTTTTCCTCGGGACATGTGGAGCCTTCTGACTGTCCTGGGGTGGATTCTGTGGTGGATAGGTTGCAGCGGATCTGGAATCATGTGGTGGACAACTTGAAGTTGTCACAGGAGAAGGCTCAGCGTTTTGCCAACCGCCGCCGCGGTGTGGGTCCCCGACTTTGTGTTGGGGATTTGGTATGGCTGTCTTCTCGATTTGTTCCTATGAAGGTCTCCTCTCCCAAATTTAAGCCTCGCTTCATTGGTCCTTACAAGATATTGGAGATCCTTAATCCTGTATCCTTTCGCCTGGATCTTCCGGTGTCGTTTGCCATTCACAACGTATTTCATAGGTCCTTGTTGCGGCGGTACGTTGTGCCTGTGGTTCCTTCTGCTGAGCCTCCTGCTCCGGTGTTGGTTGAGGGAGAGTTGGAGTACGTGGTGGAGAAGATCTTAGATTCTCGTCTCTCCAGGCGGAGGCTTCAGTACCTGGTCAAGTGGAAGGGCTATGGTCAGGAGGATAATTCCTGGGTGGTTGCCTCTGATGTGCATGCGGCCGATTTAGTTCGTGCCTTTCACGCCGCTCATCCTGATCGCCCTGGTGGTCTTGGTGAGGGTTCGGTGACCCCTCACTAAGGGGGGGGTACTGTTGTGAATTTACTTTTTGGCTCCCTCTAGTGGCTACTAGTGATTTGACTCTGGGGTTGTCAGTCATTCCTTTTATGCTCACCTGGGTCGTTAGGTCAGGGGTGTTGCTATATAAGCTCCCTGGACCTTCAGTTCAATGCCTGGCAACGTTGATATCAGAGCTAATCTGTAGTGCTCTTGTCTACTCATCCTGGTTCCTGCTTGATTAAGCTAAGTCTGCTTTTTTGCTTTTTGCAATTCGTTTTTGTTTGCATTTTTTGTCCAGCTTGTATATTATCTGTATCCTTACCTTGCTGGAAGCTCTAGGGCGGCTGGTGTTCTCCCCCCGGGCCGTTAGACGGTTCAGGGGTTCTTGAATCTCCAGCGTGGATTTTTGATAGGGTTTTTGTTGACCATATAAGTTATCTTACTATATTCTGCTATTAGTAAGTGGGCCTCTCTGTGCTAAACCTAGTTCATCTCTGTGTTTGTCATTTCCTCTTACCTCACCGTTATTATTTGTGGGGGGCTTGTATCCTACTTTTGGGGTCCTTTCTCTGGAGGCAAGAGAGGTCTTTGTTTTCCTGTTCTAGGGGTAGTTAGCTCTCCGGCTGGCGCGAGACATCTAGCGACCAACGTAGGCATGTTCCCCGGCTACTTCTAGGGTTGGCGTTAGGAGTAGATATATGGTCAACCCAGTTACCACTGCCCTATGAGCTGGATTTTTGTACTTTGCAGACTTGCTGATATCTCTGAGACCCTCGCCATTGGGGTCATAACACTGTTTGTCCCGGATAGATGGACCAGTAGAGTTATTTCCGAGGTTCATTCTTCGGTGTTGGCGGGTCATCCTGGGATTTTTGGTACCAGGGATCTGGTGGCCAGATCCTTTTGGTGGCCTTCCTTGTCGCGTGATGTGCGTTCCTTTGTGCAGTCCTGTGGGATTTGTGCTCGGGCCAAGCCTTGCTGTTCTCGTGCCAGTGGATTGCTTTTGCCTTTGCCTGTCCCGAAGAGGCCTTGGACGCATATTTCCAAGGATTTTATTTCGTATCTTCCAGTCTCTCAGAGGATGTCTGTCATCTGGGTGGTTTGTGATCGTTTTTCTAAAATGGTCCATTTGGTGCCTTTGCCTAAGTTGCCCTCCTCCTCTGATTTGGTTCCGCTGTTTTTTCAGAATGTGGTTCGTTTGCATGGTATTCCGGAACATTGTGTCTGACAGAGGATCCCAGTTTGTGTCCAGATTTTGGCGGTCCTTTTGTGCTAAGATGGGCATTGATTTGTCTTTTTCTTCGGCCTTCCATCCTCAGACAAATGGCCAAACTGAACGAACTAATCAGACCTTGGAAGCTTATCTGAGATGTTTTGTTTCGGCTGATCAGGATGATTGGGTGACTTTTTTGCCATTGGCTGAGTTCGCCCTCAATAATCGGGCTAGTTCTGCTACTTTGGTTTCGCCTTTTTTTTGTAATTCTGGTTTTCATCCTCGTTTTTCCTCAGGTCAGGTTGAGCCTTCTGACTGTCCTGGGGTGGATTCTGTGGTGGATAGGTTGCAGCAGATTTGGAACCACGTAGTGGACAATTTGACGTTGTCACAGGAGAAGGCTCAGCGCTTTGCTAATCGCCGTCGCTGTGTGGGTCCCCGACTTCGTGTGGGGGATTTGGTATGGTTGTCATCTCGTTACATTCCTATGAAGGTTTCCTCTCCTAAGTTTAAACCTCGTTTCATCGGTCCTTATAAGATTTCAGAAATCCTCAATCCTGTGTCATTTCGTTTGGACCTCCCAGCATCTTTTGCCATTCATAATGTGTTCCATAGGTCATTGTTGCGGAGGTATGTGGTGCCTGTGGTTCCTTCTGTTGATCCTCCTGCTCCGGTGTTGGTCGAGGGAGAATTGGAGTATGTGGTGGAGAAGATCTTGGATTCTCGTATTTCGAGACGGAAGCTTCAGTACTTGGTTAAATGGAAGGGTTATGGTCAGGAGGATAATTCCTGGGTTGTTGCCTCTGATGTCCATGCTGCCGATTTGGTTCGTGCCTTTCATTTGGCTCGTCCTGATCGGCCTGGGGGCTCTGGTGAGGGTTCGGTGACCCCTCCTCAAGGGGGGGGGTACTGTTGTGAATTCTGTTCTCGGGCTCCCTCCTGTGGTCATGAGTGGTACTTTGTGAGTTCTGTTGTTGGGCTCCCTCTGGTGGCTTTGAGTGTTACGGCTGGCTTTAGCTGGACCCCAGCTGCCTCGTTTCCTGCTAGGCTTGCTGCCTATTTAACTCCACCTGGACCTTTACTTGTTGCCTGCTGTCGTTGTATTCAGTACTGGTTCAGATCTCTCTGGGACTTCCCTTGTGACCTGTCTCCTCGTGGAGAAGCTAAGTTTCATGCTAGTCTATTTTTGTTCATTGCTATTTGAAAATGTTTCTCATTATATGATGAGTTCAGTCCAGCTTGCTTATATGCTATTTGATTGGTAGCTGGAAGCTCTGGGGTGCGGAGTTGCGCCCCTCACATCGTGAGTCGGTGTGGGGGTCTTTTTGTATCCTCTGCGTGGATAATTTTTGTAGTATTTTATACTGACCGCACAGATTCCTTGCTATCCTCTTACTATTTAGTTATTAGCGGGCCTCATTTGCTAAAACCTATTTTCATTTCTATGTCTGTGTTTTCCTCTTAACTCACCGTCATTATTTGTGGGGGCTGCTCTCACTTTGGGGAAAATTTCTCTGAGGCAAGTGAGGCTTTGTTTCTCTCTAGGGGTAGCTAGTTTCTCAGGCTGTGCAGAGGCGTCTAGGCCGAGTTAGGAACGCTCCACGGCTGCCTATAGTGTGTGTTGATAGGATCAGGATTGCGGTCAGTAAAGTTCCCACATCCCCAGAGCTTGTCCTATGTTTTGGTTTACCTATCAGGTCAGTTCATGTGTTCTTACCACCAGAACCATAACACATCTCCGTGTGCGGTTCAATCATTACTCCAAAGCAAGATGCCCGCTGCCTTGGGGTCATCCTTGATTCTGAGCTTTCATTCACCCCCCACATCCGATCACTGGCTCGCTCTTCTTATCTGCATCTCAAAAACATTTCTAGAATTCGCCCTTTTCTTACTTTCGACTCTGCAAAAACTCTTACTGTTTCTCTTATTCATTCCCGTCTGGACTATTGTAACTCTCTACTAATCGGCCTCCCTCTTACCTCCCTCTTACCAAACTCTCCCCGCTCCAATCTGTCCTGAATGCTGCTGCCAGGATCATATTCCTCACCAACCGTTACACCGATGCCTCTACCTTGTGCCAGTCATTACACTGGCTACCCATCCACTCCAGAATCCAGTACAAAACTACTACCCTCATCCACAAAGCACTCCATGGCTCAGCACCACCCTACATCTCCTCTCTGGTCTCAGTCTACCACCCTACCCGTGCCCTCCGCTCCGCTAATGACCTCATGTTAGCATCCTCAATAATCAGAACCTCCCACTCCCGTCTCCAAGACTTTACACGTGCTGCGCCGATTCTTTGGAATGCACTACCTAGGTTAATCCCCACAGTTTTAAGCGTGCCCTAAAAACGCATTTGTTCAGACTGGCCTACCGCCTCAATGCATTAACCTAACTATCCCTGTGTGGCCTATTAAAAATAGAAAAAAAAAAACAGGAGGAGGAAACTCGAGCATCTTGTCTCAACTGGAGGTAGCCGCGATGAGATCTCCAGAGTGAAATCTTTGCTTATGAGGTGTCAGTACGATAGACACGCATCTTTGGTTTTTGAGAGGGATTACGGGAAGTACCGCTCGCCCGACCCTTACAGAAACTGCAAGATGTCAGTGAATAGTAAAGTAGTTACAGGACTGGTCGACACTATGGGCTCCCTGAGACGATCCAGATCAGGGATCCTGGAGGTTGTCAGATCCTTCTACTCGCACCTCTTGGGGAAGAGGGATCTTGATTGGGATGAGATGCCGGCTTTCCTGGCTGAAGCAGTCCCCGAACCAGGGGTAGACCCCTCTCTTGACGTTTTGACAGAAATGATCAGGGAAGAGGAAGTTCAGTTGGCGATTGAAGGGCTTGCCCCAAAAAAATCGCCTGGTCCAGATGGCTTAACATCTGAATTCTATAAGACCTTTAAGGACGTTTTGGTTCCCCTCTTGACTGAGGTATTCAATGAGTGTCTTTCCGCGGGCACTCTGCCGAAGTCAATGAGGAGGTCTGCTCTGATCATCCTGTCAAAGGGTAAGGACCCATTTTGCACTGAGAATTGGCATCCCATAGCGCTTCTCAATGCAGACAGGAAGGTTCTGGCAAAGGTGCTGTTTAATCGGCTGGTGAAATTTGCACCCCGACTCCTTTCGGAGGCCCAGCATTGCTCTGTTCCAGGCCGCAGCACATTTAGTGCTGTGCTCTGTGTCCGAGACGCAGTGGAGCAGGGTAGGGCTGGTCACTGGAAGGGGTATATGCTGTCACTGGACCAGGCAAAAGCGTTTGATCGGGTTAATCACGAGTACCTCTGGTCCGTCCTTCTGAGATATGGCCTGCCGGGGGGGTTTGTTGATTGGCTTAAGACCTTGTACAGTGGGGCAGAGAGTTTCCCGCTTGTGAATGGTTGGATTGGCAGCTCTTTTGAGGCTGGGTCCGGTGTTCGCCAGGGTTGTCCCTTGAGCCCGCTGCTGTACGTGTTTGCGATTGACCCTCTTCTTAGGAGGGTGGAGCGTGGACCGTTGGCCGGGATCGGGATGGACCAGGCAGCACCGGAATCCACTCTGAGGGTGGTGGCGTATGCCGATGATGTCACTGTGTTTGTTTCCTCTCACGAGGAGGCAGGGTGGCTGATGTCAGAGGTAGATCGCTACTCAGAGGCATCCGGGTCCAAGATCAACCGGGATAAGTGTGAGAGTCTCTGGCTGGGAGGAGGAGATCCTAGTTTTGATCTCCCGGACACCCTTCCAGGACCCAAAGTCTCTGCAAAAGTCCTTGGCATCGAATTTGTCCAGGGGGATTACCCCAAACAAAATTGGGACAGCAGGCTAGAGATCGCCACTCAGAAGGTGAACCAATGGAAGGGTTGGTCTTTGACCCTAAGGGAAAGGGTAAACCTGATCAAAACTTACCTGCTCCCTTTACTGATTTATCTGGGCAGTGTGTGCATCTTGCCGGAATCTCTCTGGACTCGGGTCTACAGTTTGTTCTTCCAACTGTTATGGGGGAATAGACTGAACCTGGTCAAGAGGGAGGTTACTTACCGTACGAGGAGAAAAGGGGGGAGGTGGGTTTATCTTGTGGGACTATGGGACACTGGGTTGTTTGGGGGAAAAACTGGCACTGCCTGATCTGGCCTATGGACGTTGGACATGAACTGAGGCATGAGACGCAGGACAAGCTCTCAGGTCAGTGCGGGGGGTTGGGAATGGTGCGCTTGAGTGTGGGGTGGTGGTTAGCTTAGTATTGTATGTATTTGCATAGTTTTTGGTTATTTTATTTTTAAAAAATAAATAAAATAATAAAAAATAAATAACAATAAAAAAAAATAAAATAAAAAAATAAATAATAATAATAATAAAAAAAATATGTATGTGTATATAGTCTTTGTTTCCTATTGTTTATATTGTTTGCTATTATTTAGTTTGGTGACCGAACCAGAAGGTGTAAGTACTTAATGTTAGTTATTATTAGTTATTATTCTGTATATATAATATGTGTGAGAGGAGTGGATGAGCGGCTGGACCAGTGTTCATTATACTGATTATTTTCTGGCTGATATTTCTGTTTTGTTTCTGTTATTATTATTGTTATGTTTTTCATTTTTATAATAAAAGATCTACAGGATGTAACTCAGGATCAGTAATGTAATGTATGTACACAGTGACTGCACCAGCAGAATAGTGAGTGCAGCTCTGGGGTATAATACAGGATGTAACTCAGGATCAGTAATGTACAGTATATATATAAAGTATCTGATGAGCTTGTGAAGGTGATGCCTTGAGGGTTTTACTTTCAGATAACATACATTACTATAAAATACATTTAACCACTTGGGGTGTCAGAGAGTAGATCACCTCCACCATTCCTACAATTCCATGAACTGAACAAAATAATCTGGAGTAATGTGCATCACTGTTTTAACCATATCAATGAAATTAAGTTTTCACCCCTCTCAGTTTTTTCTCTCACTCTGCAGTTTTGGTCTCTTCACTCCTTGTTGTCGGGCATTAGATTGTGAACAAAAAGATAATCTCATTCTTTCTTTTCTCATGTCCTCCTCCCCTAACCTGCAGGCAGAGAAAATCTATCTATCTATCTATCTATCTATCTATCTATCTATCTATCTATCTATCTATCTATCTATTATCTATCTATCCATCTATTATCTATCTAGCTATCTAATATCTATCTATTATCTATCTATTTATCTATTATCTATCTATTATCTATCTAATATCTAGCTATTATATATCTAGCTATCTAATATCTATCTATTATCTATCTATCTATCTATCTATCTATCTATCTATTATCTATCTAGCTATCTAATATCTATCTATTATCTATCCATCTATTATCTATCTATCTATTATCTATCTATTATCTATCTACTATCTATTATCTATTTATTACCTATCTATCTATAGGAGGGACGTAAACATTGATATACTATCATCAGTAATGCAACAGTATGTATCAAACCTCCCACCTTCGCATTTACGGAAACCACCAAAAACACATCATGTCTCACCTCATAGTGTTCAGTGATGAGCAAAAACAGAATTTCACTTTTACGTAAGGGAGGAAAACACGCTGCAGGGGTTCCTCCACATGACTACAGCCAATGTGTAAAGCTCAAGGAGATTCCTCTGGGGCTGCAGTTTAGCGTAGACAGGGTTAATTGTAACGACCGGCCCAGATTAGGGAGGGGGAACTGAGTGAGTGCCTAGTTTAGGAAGTGTCAAGTTCAGTTGGAGAAAGTGTGGTGAAGTGACAGCAGTGGTCATAGACAATAGGCTGCTAGGGACAATGTCAGCCTGTTACTCGGGGCAGTGGATTGCCATAGAACCCTTCTGTGCAAATCTGTCTCACCTGGGAACCTCCAGGTGGACTTTGGGGCCCTTAGGCGCAATTAGCGCTCAGAGTTGTAGGGAAATATGGATTCAAACTCTCAGAGTCAGGAGGTGATGGAATCCGGGTGCACTGCTTGTGGCGGAGAAGAATTTCTAGTGCTAGAGAAGTTAGTAAGAGGGAAGCTCTACCCATACCGAGAACTAGAGCTGAAGTTATCTCTGGTACCCGTGGAAAAGGCTGTAACCCATTGTGCCCTATCCTATATGCCTGATTGTAATAACCGTAAGCTGCCAAGTCAACATTTGACTGTTTTAACGAATTTAGTGTCCCCTGGATTGTTTGCTGCTAAGGTTCTGGAAGGTGAAAGCCTGGAGCCAGTGGAGGCCTATGGGCCACAAGTCCGTGTGATGCACCCCACACACAGTAGCACGCCGGGACAGGGACACATTTTGTCTGTAGAGTGTCAGAGAGCGAAGAAGCAGCAGCTGCCCATGACTTCCTCTCCCAGGTACCTTACAGATTATCACCTGAATGTTGGAAGTGCTTTGTGAACAGTGGGCACGTGGGTTGTCTGAGGTGATGTGTGGACTATACAGTGTGTTGCCTCTTCCCCAGGTGGAGACAGAATATAAGGAGGAAGCTTTCATAGTAATTAGTGAGTGGATATGCTGCAGAGTGTGACACAACCATTGCATACCGGCGCTTGTGCAGTTAGAGGTTCTATGGTTGGCCATGGCCATGTCAAGAGGAGTAGTGACTCTGTAAGCCGATGGAATGATGGCGGTCCTCTATGTACAGCTTTGGACTGCAATGTATATTGGACCTGCTAGCGTCAATGCTCTGGAGCAGAAGCTGCCCAGGATACTGTGAGTGGTAGACGACCACATTCTGTGATGGGCATCTTTGCCTGGTACAAGGCAGAACTCAATGGAGAAGTAATTACAGGTTATGAGCTCGCCAACCACCTGCAATAACTAGTGAGTATGTAATACTGTAATCTGTACTAAACATGCTGAGTTATACACAGAAACTGTTGTGGGTAGCTACCACCTTCTGTGCATTATTCTAGAAAGCTATTTTTGTTGTTAATGCCATGCTACCTGCCTTTACTCAGATGTATAATCGATGTGTAACCATTAAGGTCTGTACCTCTACTTTGATGTGTAACTGCCAAGCTGTGTGCCCTAAAGTCTTTTATATATATCAGCGCGACAAGGAGACAATGATGGGAGCTGTATTCAGCATCAGCTGTGTAACTCCTGTGTAATAAAAAAATTAAATTAAATAAAACTGTGTGGCTTCCGATCAATTTTCATAATCAGCAGGGGAAAACCCAGGGCTGGGGGCTGATGTTAATAATCTGGGAAAAGATGGAATAATACCCCATAAGGTTCACAGGCTATTAATAAAAGCTCACAGGTGTTTGCTTAACCTTTACTGGTGAATTTACGGGGGACCACAGAAAAAAAATCACGTAGTATCCCCCTATAAATTCAAACCAGCAAAGGATAAATACACAGCAGTGGGTTGATATTTAAAGACTGGGAAGTGGTCAGAGATATTGCTCCCCCTCTCCCAGGATACTAACATGGGCCATCAGCTGCCCCAGAAATGTCACATCCATAAGATGCCCCACTTGCCCTGTGGTGGTGGCAAGTGGGGTAATATTTGTGGGGTTGATGTCAACTTTGTATTGTCAGGTGACACCAAGCCCAAGGGTTAGTAATGGAGAGGCGTCTATAAGATGCACACATTACTAACCCTGTAGTAAGTATTGAAATAAACACAGAGCAAGAATAAAATTCTTTATTGGAAATAAAACAAAACACCCTGCCTTACACATTTATTTAAAAAACAAAGACAAAGTTCTACTCACATTATGCCTATTCCATTGAAGCCCTTGTCCCCTGTAAAAAAAACAAAACAGAAAATAATAAACATCCATTATTCTCACCTTACACCTAATCTACCAATACTCATTCCCCAAGTAAGAAAAACATAAATAATAAACAACAAACCAGGATAGCGAACATATATACCAGGATGAGGGACAAATATACCAGGTTGTGCCCCAGGATGGGGAACATATATATCAGGATTGAGGTCAAGTATACCAGGATGGTGGACATATATAGCAGGATGGGGCCCAGGATAAGGGGCATATATTCCAGGATGGGGAACATATATACCAGCATGTGTCGAAGATGTGGGACACCAGGACGGGGAACATATATGCCATGATAGAAGGTATATACCAAGATTGTGAACATATATACCAGGATGGGGAACATATATAGCATGATGGGACCAAGATGAGGTTCATAAAGTGAGGAAAATAAGTATTTGATACACTGCTGACTTTGCAAGTTTTCACCCCTACAAAGAATGGAGCGGTCTGTAATTTTTATCGTAGGTACAATTCAACTGTGAAAGACAGAATCTAAAAAAATTCCAGGAAATCACACTGTATAATTTTTACATGCCGTAATTAATTTGAATTTTATTGCATGAAATAATTAATAAGTATTTGATACAATAGAAAAACAGAAGGTACAGAAACGTTTGTTTGTAATTGCAGAGGTCAGACGTTTCCTGTAGTTCTTGACCAGGTTTGCACACACTGCAGCAGAGATTTTGCCCCACACCTGCAGATCATCTCCAGATCTTTCAGGTTTCGGGGTTGTCGCTGGGCAACATTGAGTTTCAGCTCCCTCCAAAGATTTCCTATTGGGTTCAGGTCTGGAGACTGGCTAGGACACTCCAGGACCTTGAGTTGCTTCTTACGGAGCCACTCCTGAGTTGCGCTGACTGTGTTTTGGCTCATTGTCAGGCTGAAAGACCCAGTTACGACCCATCATCAATGCTCTTACTGAGGGAAGGAGGTTTTAGTTCAAAATCTCGTGATACATGACCCCATCCATGCTTCCTTAAATACGGTGCAGACGTCCTGTCCCCTTTGGAGAAAAGCACTCCCCCAAAGTATGATGTTTCCCCCACCATGCTTCATGGTTGGGACGTTGTTCTTAGGGTTGTACTCATCCTTATTCCTTCAAACACGTCGAGTGGACTTGATACCAATAAGTTCTATTTTGGTCTCATCTGACAACATGACCTTTTCGCATGCCTCCTCTGGATCAACCAGATGGTCATTGGCGAACTTCAAAAAGGCCTGATCATGTGCTGGTGTGAGCAGGGGGATCTTGTGTGCCCTGCAGGATTTTAATCCATGACAGCATAGTGTGTTACTAACAGTAATGTTTGGCTGTGATCCCAGCTCTCTTCAAGTCATTGACAAGGTCCTACTGTGTAGTTCTGGGCTGATTGTCCCTGGTGTCATTAGACAGCTCTTTGGTCTTGGCCATGGTGGAGAGGTTGGAGTGTGATTGATTGTGTGGACAGGTGTATTTTATACAGGTAACGAGGTCAAACAGGAGCAATTAATACAGGTAATTAGTGCAGAGTAGGAGGCTTCTTAAAGAAAAACTAACAGGTCTGTGAGAGACAATTCTTGCTGGTTGGTCAGTGATCAAATATTTATTTCATGCAATAAAATGCAAATTAATTATGTAAAAATCATAGAATGTGATTTTCAGGATTTTATTTTTAGATTCTGTCTCATAGGTGAAGTGTACGATACGATAAAAATTACAGACCTCTGTATTCTTTGTAGGTGGGAAAACTTGCAAAATCAGATCAAATATATTTTCCCCACTATATTTACCAGGATGGATGATATATATATAAATATATATATATACATATATATATATATATATATATATATATATATATATATATATATATATATATATATATACAGGTCCTTCTCGAAAAATTAGCATATAGTGTTACATTTCATTATTTACCATAATGTAATGATTACAATTAAACTTTCATATATTATAGATTCATTATCCACCAACTGAAATTTGTCAGGTCTTTTATTGTTTTAATACTGATGATTTTGGCATACAACTCCTGATAACCCAAAAAACCTGTCTCAATAAATTAGCATATCAAGAAAAGGTTCTCTGTTGTGAATTTATCTGTTTGGCTCCCTCTGGTGGTTACTAGTGATTTGACTCTGGGAATGTCTGCCATCCCTTGTATGCTCACCTGGGTCGTTAGGTCAGGGGTGTTGCTATATAAGCTCCCTGGACCTTCAGTTCAATGCCTGGCAACGTTGTAATCAGAGCTAATCTGTTGTGCTCTTGTCTACTGATCCTGGTTCCTGCTAAATTAAGCTAAGTCTGCTTTCTTGCTTTTTGCTATTTGTTTTTGTTTGCATTTTTGTCCAGCTTGTACACAATCTGTATCCTAACCTTGCTGGAAGCTCTAGGGAGGCTGGAGTTCTCCCCCCGGGCCGTTAGACGGTTCGGGGGTTCTTGAATCTCCAGTGTGGATTTTTGTTAGGGTTTTCGTTGACCATATAAGTTATCTTACTACATTCTACTATTAGTCAGTGGGCCTCTCTTTGCTAAACCTAGTTCATCTCTGTGTTTGTCATTTCCTCTTACCTCACCGTTATTATTTGTGGGGGGCTTGTATCCTACTTTTGGGGTCTATTCTCTGGAGGCAAGAGAGGTCTTTGTTTTTCTCTTCTAGGGGTAGTTAGTCCTCCGGCTGGCGCGAGACATCTAGCGACCAACGTAGGCATGTTCCCCGGCTACTTCTAGTGTTGGCGTTAGGAGTAGATATATGGTCAACCCAGTTACCACTGCCCTATGAGCTGGATTTTTGTACGTCGCAGACTTACTTGTTTCTCTGAGACCCTCGCCATTGGGGTCATAACAGTTCTCTAAACGACCTATTACCCTAATCTTCTGAATCAACTAATTAACTCTAAACACATGCAAAAGATACCCGAGGCTTTTAAAAACTCCCTGCCTGGTTCATTACTCAAAACCCCCATCATGGGTAAGACTAGCGACCTGACAGATGTCAAGAAGGCCATCATTGACACCCTCAAGCAAGAGGGTAAGACCCAGAAAGAAATTTCTCAACAAATAGGCTGTTCCCAGAGTGCTGTATCAAGGCACCTCAATGGTAAGTCTGTTGGAAGGAAACAATGTGGCAGAAAACGCTGTACAACGAGAAGAGGTGACCGGACCCTGAGGAAGATTGTGGACTGAGTCTGGTGTGGAAACATCCAGAGCCACCGTGCACAGGCGTGTGCAGGAAATGGGCTACAGGTGCCGCATTCCCCAGGTAAAGCCACTTTTGAACCATAAACAGCGGCAGAAGCGCCTGACCTGGGCTACAGAGAAGCAGCACTGGACTGTTGCTAAGTGGTCCCAAGTACTTTTTTCTGATGAAAGCAAATTTTGCATGTCATTCGGAAATCAAGGTGCCAGAGTCTGGAGGAAGACTGGGGAGAAGGAAATGCCAAAATGCCTGAAGTCCAGTGTCAAGTACCCACAGTCAGTGATGGTGTGGGGTGCCATGTCAGCTGCTGGTGTTGGTCCACTGTGTTTCATCAAGGGCAGGGTCAATGCAGCTAGCTATCAGGAGATTTTGGAGCACTTAATGCTTCCATCGGCTGAAATGCTTTATGGAGATGAAGATTTCATTTTCCAGCACGACCTGGCACCTGCTCACAGTGCCAAAACCACTGGTAAATGGTTTACTGACCATGGTATTACTGTGCTCAATTGGCCTGCCAACTCTCCTGACCTGAACCCCATAGAGAATCTGTGGGATATTGTGAAGAGAAAGTTGAGAGACGCAAGACCCAACACTCTGGATGAGCTTAAGGCCGCTATTGAAGCATCCTGGGCCTCCATAACATCTCAGCAGTGTCACAGGCTGATTGCCTCCATGCCACGCCGCATTGAAGCAGTCATTTCTGCCAAAGGATTCCCGACCAAGTATTGAGTGCATAACTGAACATTATTATTTGATGGTTTTTTTGTTTGTTATTAAAAAACACTTTTATTTGATTGGACGGGTGAAATATGCTAATTTATTGAGACAGGTTTTTTGGGTTATCAGGAGTTGTATGCCAAAATCATCAGTATTAAAACAATAAAAGACCTGACAAATTTCAGTTGGTGGATAATGAATCTATAATATATGAAAGTTTAATTGTAATCATTACATTATGGTAAATAATGAAATTTAACACTATATGCTAATTTTTTGAGAAGGACCTGTATATATACTGTATATAGAGAGTCCAAAAAGTCAGAGGCAGCACACCATTGCAAATTAGTTCAAAAAGTGCTCAAGTTTAATAGCCCATCATGGCGACGTTTCAGCTCATGGAGAGCCTTTCTATATATACTAGAATAAAGGTCATATATACCAGAATTGGGAACATATATACCAGGATGTATGACAACTTTCATATTACTTATGTTGTGTCCTGGATCACAGAAATGTTGGGCCACTGGTAAATGCTTTTTTTAATCTGTCATTATGTGACGATGAGACCTGATTCTTGCTCTCAATTTCTGCCGTTTCTCCCACATAGAGACCCCCAATAGGACATATAGTGCACAGAATTAAGTACACCACAAGTCTTGAAAGCTTATAACTACAAAAACACGGAGCATATCACCACAAGAAAGGTAATAAAAAGGTAAATTTTAATATCACAATGGGTTATGACAAACAATCAATAACATACCATAAAACAATTATATCAAAATAGAGCAACTTGAGTATGGTTAGGGGTGCACCACGAAATGGGTGTTATCCCTGTCATGATCCAGACCCAGTTTTGAGTTCTGTCTTCCCTTTTCCCAGTCTGATCATGTCAGGGGTTAACTTTTCTCAGCCTCAGTCTGGTCTCAGGTTTGCTATTTATCTCAGCTGTGTCCTGCAGATCATGTCAGTTATAGTTTCTGCCTAGTGCTGCTGTAGCTGACTCTGATTGCTCCCATTTGTCCTGCTGCATTTGCTGTCTGAACCCGTGTCTCTGTTTTCCCCTCTTCCCGTCTTGACTCAGTGTTTCCCTTTAGTGTGCAGACTCCCTGGTTTGACTTGGCGTGTATATTGACCTGTTTCTGTCCTTTGTCTTTTGGATTATCCGCTCCTGACCGTCACTGACTCCCTGGCTTGTCTCTGGCCGTGAGTTTGCTTATTCCTTTGGTACTGTGCTACAGTCTTGGATTTGACCCGGCTTGTTTGACTTTTCTGCTGCCACCTGTGGTAGTCTCGCTGTTGCAGTGCAGCTCAGCTCTGTTTAGGTGCAGACCTGCTTCCTCTCTACTGCCATCTTGTGAAGCCTGCACCTACTTGAATTACAGCAGCAGGACAATCCCAAAGACACACAAAATGAAGAGAAGAAATCTCACAGAACCAAAGCCCCTACTGTCATGTTCCCAATGGCAGGGAATTTAACACATAACACGGGCAAAAACAGGACGAGCTCTAGGGTGATGGAACCTGAGCTGACCGCGATCCTGAACCTCAACACTCAACTAACAGTAGCCGGGGAGCGTTCCTGGGGGGACTCTAGATGCCTCGCGCCAGAGATCTAGCTTCCCCTATCAGAAGAATCACAGACCTATCTTGCCTCCAGAGAAATATTCCCACAGAAATAGCAGCCCCCCACATATAATGACGGTGAAATGAGAGGAAGGCACAAACGTAGTTATGAAAATAGATTCAGCAAAATGAGGCCCGCTTTAAGCTAGATAGCAGAGGATACAAAAGGTGCACTGCGCGGTCAGCTTAAAAACCCTTCAAAATACCATCCTGAAATTACTTGAACTCATGTGCCAACTCATGGTACATGAGTGGTAATTTCAGCCCACTAGAGAAACCAGTAGCAGAGAATTACATATCTGCAAGCTGGACTAAAAACATGGAAGCAAACATGAAACAGGGAAATCAGAACTTAGCTTGTCTTGAAGGCTTTAGGAGCAGGTAACAGAGACACACTGATACATTGATAGCCGGCAAGGGAATGACAGGAAAGCCAGGTTAAATAGGAAACACCCAGCCTCTGATGGACAGGTGGAAACCAGAGACCGCAACCCACCAAAGTCACCCAGTACCAGTTGTAACCACCAGAGGGAGCCCAAAAACAGAATCCACAACAGTACCCCCCCCTTGAGGAGGGGTCACCGAACCCTCACGAGAACCCCCAGGGCGATCAGGATGAGCTCTATGGAAGGCGCGGACCAAATCAGTCGCATGAACATCAGAGGCGACCACCCAGGAATTATCCTCCTGACCATAACCCTTCCACTTAACCAAATACTGGGGTTTACGTCTGGAAACACGAGAATCCAAGATCTTCTCAACAACATACTCCAATTCTCCCTCCACCAGCACCGGAGCAGGAGGCTCAACCGAAGGAACAACGGGCACCTCATACCTCCGCAATAACGACCGATGGAACACATTATGAATAGCAAACGATGCTGGGAGATCCAAACGAAAAGATACAGGGTTAAGAATCTCCAAGATCTTATAAGGACCGATGAACCGAGGCTTGAACTTAGGAGAAGAGACCTTCATAGGGACAAAACGAGAAGACAACCACACCAAGTCCCCAACACGAAGTCGGGGACCCACGCGGCGACGGCGATTAGCAAACTGCTGAGCCTTCTCCTGAGACAACTTCAAATTGTCCACCACCTGATTCCAAATCTGATGTAGCCTGTCCACCACCACGTCCACTCCAGGACAATCTGAAGGCTCCACCTGACCAGAGGAAAAACGAGGATGAAACCCCGAATTACAAAAGAAAGGAGAAACCAAAGTAGCAGAACTAGCCCGATTATTAAGGGCAAATTCGGCCAGTGGCAAAAAGGCAACCCAGTCATCTTGATCAGCAGAAACAAAACACCTTAAATAAGTTTCCAAGGTCTGATTAGTTCGCTCCGTCTGGCCATTCGTCTGAGGATGGAATGCAGACGAGAAAGACAAATTAATGCCCATCTTAGCACAAAACGTCCGCCAAAATCTAGACACAAACTGGGATCCCCTGTCAGAAACGATATTCTCCGGAATCCCATGCAAACGAACCACATTCTGAAAAAACAAAGGAACCAACTCAGAGGAGGAAGGCAACTTAGGCAAGGGTACCAAATGAACCATCTTTGAAAAGCGGTCACACACAACCCAAATAACGGACATTTTCTGTGAGACAGGGAGATCTGAAATAAAATCCATGGAAATGTGCGTCCAAGGCCTCTTCGGGATAGGCAAGGACAACAACAACCCACTGGCCCGGGAACAGCAAGGCTTAGCCCGAGCACACACTTCACAAGACTGCACAAAGGTGCGCACATCCCTTGACAAGGAAGGCCACCAAAAAGACCTGGCCACCAAATCTCTAGTACCAAATATTCCAGGATGACCAGCCAACACAGAAGAATGGACCTCGGAGATGACTCTACTGGTCCAATCATCCGGAACAAACAGTCTTTCTGGTGGACAACGATCAGGTTTATCCGCCTGAAACTCCTGCAATGCACGTCACAAGTCTGGGGAGACGGCGGACAATATTACCCCATCCCTAAGGATACCAGTAGGCCCAGAGTCTCCAGGAGAGTCAGGCACAAAACTCCTGGAAAGAGCATCCGCCTTCAAATTCTTTGAACCTGGCAGGTATGAAACCACAAAATTGAAACGAGAAAAGAATAACGACCAACGAGCCTGTCTAGGATTCAGACGCCTGGCAGACTCAAGGTAAATCAGATTTTTGTGATCAGTCAAGACCACCACACGATGTCTAGCACCCTCAAGCCAATGACGCCACTCCTCAAATGCCCACTTCATGGCCAAAAGCTCCCGATTACCCACATCATAATTGCGCTCGGCGGGCGAGAATTTTCTAGAAAAGAACGCACATGGCTTCATCACCGAGCCATCGGAACTTCTCTGTGACAAAACCGCCCCCGCTCCAATCTCGGAAGCATCAACCTCAACCTGAAAGGGAAGTGAAACATCTGGTTGACATAACACAGGAGCAGAAGAAAACCGGCGCTTAAGTTCCCGAAAGGCCTCCACAGCCGTAGGAGACCAATTAGCAACATCAGCACCCTTTTTAGTCAAATCAGTCAAAGGTTTAACAACACTGGAAAAATTAGTAATGAACCGACGATAAAAATTAGCAAAACCCAAGAACTTCTGAAGACTCTTAACAGATGTAGGCTGTGTCCAGTCACAAATAGCCTGAACCTTGACGGGATCCATCGCAATAGTAGAAGGAGAAAAAATGTACCCCAAAAAAGAAATCTTCTGGACTCCGAAGAGACATTTTGAGCCCTTCACAAACAGAGAATTGGCCCGCAGGACTTGAAACACCTTCCTGACCTGTAGAACATGAGACTCCCAGTCACCAGAAAACACCAAAATATCATCCAAATACACAATCATAAACTTATCCAGATATTCACGGAAAATATTGTGCATAAAGGACTGAAAGACTGAAGGAGCATTAGAAAGTCCAAAAGGCATTACCAAATACTCAAAATGGCCCTCAGGCGTATTAAATGCGGTTTTCCACTCATCACCCTGCTTTATCCGCACAAGATTATACGCACCGCGAAGATCTATCTTAGTGAACCACCTAGCCCCCTTAATGCGAGCAAACAAATCAGTCAATAATGGCAATGGATACTGATATTTGACTGTAATCTTATTCAGAAGGCGATAATCTATACAAGGCCTCAGGGAACCATCTTTTTTAGCCACAAAAAAAAAACCTGCTCCCAGAGGGGACGAAGATGGACGAATATGTCCCTTTTCCAAGGACTCCTTAATATAATTCCGCATAGCAGTATGCTCTGGCACTGACAGATTAAATAAACGACCCTTAGGGAACTTACTGCCAGGAATTAATTCTATAGCACAGTCACAATCCCTATGAGGAGGGAGCGAATTGAGCTTAGGCTCCTCAAAAACATCCCGATAGTCAGACAAAAACGCAGGGACCTCAGAAGGAGTAGATGAAGCGATTGAAATCAGAGGTGCATCATCATGAACCCCCTGACATCCCCAGCTTAACACAGACATTGTTTTCCAATCCAGGACTGGATTATGAGTTTGTAACCATGGCAGACCAAGCACTAGTACATCATGTAAATTATACAGTACAAGGAAGCGAATCACCTCCTGATGAACGGGAGTCATGCGCATGGTCACTTGTGTCCAGTACTGCGGTTTATTCATAGCCAATGGTGTAGAGTCAATTCCCTTTAAAGGAATAGGAACTTCCAGAGGCTCCAGACTAAAACCGCAGCGTTTGGCAAATGACCAATCCATAAGACTCAGGGCAGCGCCCGAATCCACATAGGCATCGACGGAAATGGATGACAGTGAACAAATCAGAGTTACAGACAAAATGAACTTAGACTGCAGAGTACTAATGGCAAAAGATTTATCAACCTTTTTTGCGCGTTTAGAGCATGCTGATATAACATGAGCTGAATCACCACAATAAAAACACAATCCATTTTTCCGCCGATAATTTTGCCGTTCACTTCTGGACTGAATTCTATCACATTGCATAGTCTCAGGTGCCCGTTCAGAAGACACCGCCAACTGGTGCACAGGTTTGCGCTCCCGTAAACGCCGATCAATCTGAATGGCCATAGTCATAGCCTCATTCAGACCTGTAGGCGCAGGGAACCCCACCATAATATCCTTAATGGCCTCAGAAAGACCATCTCTGAAGTTTGCAGCCAGGGCGCACTCATTCCACTGAGTAAGCACCGACCATTTCCGAAATTTTTGACAATATACCTCCGCTTCATCATGCCCCTGAGAGAGGGCTAATAAAGCCTTTTCAGCCTGAATCTCCAGGTTAGGTTCCTCATAGAGCAATCCCAGTGCCAGAAAAAACGCATCCACACTGAGCAATGCAGGATCCCCTGGTGCCAATGCAAATGCCCAATTCTGAGGGTCGCCCCGCAGGAAAGATATTACAATCTTGACCTGCTGAGCAGGGTCTCCAGAGGAGCGAGATTTCAAAGAAAGAAACAATTTGCAATTGTTCCTGAAATTCAGGAAGGTAGATCTATCTCCAGAAAAAAACTCTGGAATAGGAATTCTAGGTTCAGACATAGGAGTGTGAACAACAAAATCCTGTATGTTTTGAACTTTTGCAGCAAGATTATTCAGGCTGGAAGCCAAACTCTGGACATCCATGTTAAACAGCTAAGGTCAGAGCCATTCAAGGGTTAAGAGGAGGTAAGAAGCAGCTAGACAGCAATTAAGGGCTAGGCAGCAAAACTCTGAGGGAAAAAAAAAAAAATTACCCTTCAACACTTCTTTTCCTCCTGCTTCAGCCCAAACAATTAACACTTTGTAGGCCGGCTATTCTGTCATGTTCCCAATGGCAGGGAATTTAACACATAACACGGGCAAAAACAGGACGAGCTCTAGGGTGATGGAACCTGAGCTGACCGCGATCCTGAACCTCAACACTCAACTAACAGTAGCCGGGGAGCGTTCCTGGGGGGACTCTAGATGCCTCGCGCCAGCCGGAGATCTAGCTTCCCCTATCAGAAGAATCACAGACCTATCTTGCCTCCAGAGAAATATTCCCACAGAAATAGCAGCCCCCCACATATAATGACGGTGAAATGAGAGGAAGGCACAAACGTAGTTATGAAAATAGATTCAGCAAAATGAGGCCCGCTTTAAGCTAGATAGCAGAGGATACAAAAGGTGCACTGCGCGGTCAGCTTAAAAACCCTTCAAAATACCATCCTGAAATTACTTGAACTCATGTGCCAACTCATGGTACATGAGTGGTAATTTCAGCCCACTAGAGCAACCAGTAGCAGAGAATTACATATCTGCAAGCTGGACTAAAAACATGGAAGCAAACATGAAACAGGGAAATCAGAACTTAGCTTGTCTTGAAGGCTTTAGGAGCAGGTAACAGAGACACACTGATACATTGATAGCCGGCAAGGGAATGACAGGAAAGCCAGGTTAAATAGGAAACACCCAGCCTCTGATGGACAGGTGGAAACCAGAGACCGCAACCCACCAAAGTCACCCAGTACCAGTTGTAACCACCAGAGGGAGCCCAAAAACAGAATCCACAACACCCTACTCAGATACAAATGTAAAGTGACAGTGCAGCAGATTCTATCCAAGCCATATAATTTTAGGGGGCCCCCCAGATGAAGCTTATGCGAAACGTGCGTAGGGGCACATGTTTATGCTCATGGACATCATAATTGTTTTATGCTATGTTATTGATTGTTTATCATAACCTATTGTGATATTAACATTTATCTTTTTATTACCTTTCTTGTGTTCATATGCTCCGTGTTTTTTGTAATTATATGTATATATATTAATTTTTTGTTATTATTTGTTTGGGAGCTCCATGGGGTAGAGCCCATATGAGTCATGGCTGACAACCTTAGGACTATTTTTCATATAATATGGTATCTGTAACTGAGATTTTGTATCTAAATCTTGAAAGCTTGCCTTGTAACATCATTTATTTTATAAAGAATGCTGCAAAGACCCATACATCAGACCAACCTGCGGGGGCGGGGTGGCAGGGCGGCAGGGCACAGGGCCAAATTTTGCAGTGCTGCCCATCGGACTCTACGTGTGCCACCGCTCCTGGCCGATCTTCGCCCTCTTTTAAAAAAGTTAGCGCATAAATATCAAAATTTGCTACATTTTTTGCAATTTTATTTTTGCTAGATATCAAGAGGTTTAGTTGTACCAATATTTTACTATATTAATAGAGATCATAAAAAAAACAACAGACCAGACGATAAATGTATTTAATCGCTAAAAATCCATGTCATATGTTATAATCAAGAAGGAAAAAATGTGAAATATTTTACATAAGGTTTACATAGTGCAAGAAGCTTCATGTGACAATAAGAAGCCACAAGGGTCTGTACACACAATGGATTTGATTCAATCTTCGATGTCGATTCCGCACCAAAATCAAGATGAAATCCGATGATGATCTGCATGATTGGAACGTTAGTACCGCAGGAGAAAAAACGTCAATATCGCCAGTTTGTATCTGTATTCTTTTTCATTGCACCGAGCAGTTTGACGTCACATTGCGGCCACGTGGCTCCCACCTAGTGCCCCTAATTAGTGGGATGAGCGGGCAGCACCTCCTGGAAACATTGCTCTAAGCGAATCCTCCGCTGAGGAAGGGCACAATGCTCTGCAAGTGACTGACACTCGAGATCTGTACAACTTGGTCTGAATGACCTTAGATGTAATCAGATGTTGTCTTGAGCCGCTGGGGTGCAAATCTGCAGGAAGAAAAATTGGAAATCAGAATCTGAGAGATAGGAAAAGAAATGGAATCTACATATTATTATTACGCTTACTTATATAGCGTATCCATATTCTGCAGCACTTTACAGTCTCCTGATTCCACCCCGTCCCCCAGCGTCATACAAATACAGGGATTGTCTGTCCCCCACTCCTGTAATTGGGTCCCCCACTCCTGTAATTGGGACCCCCACTCCTGTAATTGGGACTCCCACTCCCGTAATTGGGACCCTCACTCCTGTAATTGGGACCTTCACTCCTGTAATTGGGACCCTCACTCCTGTAATTGGGACCCCCACTCCTGTAATTGGGACCCCCACTCCTGTAATTGGGACTCCCACTCCTGTAATTGGGACTCCCACACTTGTAATTGGGACCCCCACTCCTGTAATTGGGACCCCCACTCCTGTAATTGGGACCCCCACTCCTGTAATTGGGACCCCACTCCTGTAATTGGGACCCCCACTCCTGTAATTGGGACCCCCACTCCTGTAATTGGGACCCGCACTCCTGTAATTGGGACTCCCACTCCTGTAATTGGAACTCCCACTCCCGTAATTGGGACCCTCACTCCTGTAATTGGGACCCCACTCCTGTAATTGGGACCCTCACTCCTGTAATTGGGACCCCCACTCCTGTAATTGGGACCCCCACTCCTGTAATTGGGACCCCCACTCCTGTAATTGGGACTCCCACACTTGTAATTGGGACCCCCACTCCTGTAATTGGGACCCCCACTCCTGTAATTGGGACCCCTACTCCTGTAATTGGGACCCCCACTCCTGTAATTGGGACCCCACTCCTGTAATTGGGACCCCCACTCCTGTAATTGGGACCCCCACTCCTGTAATTGGGACCCGCACTCCTGTAATTGGGACTCCCACTCCTGTAATTGGAATGCCCACTCCTGTAATTGGGACCCTCACTCCTGTAATTGGGACCCCCACTCCTGTAATTGGGACTCCCACTCCCGTAATTGGGACCCTCACTCCTGTAATTGGGACCCCAACTCCTGTAATTGGGACCCCCACTCCTGTAATTGGGACTCCCACTCCTGTAATTGGGACCCCCACTCCTGTAATTGGGACCCCCACTCCTGTAATTGGGACTCCCACTCCTGTAATTGGGACCCCCACTCCTGTAATTGGGACTCCCACTCCTGTAATTGGGACCCCCACTCCTGTAATTGGGACCCCCACTCCTGTAATTGGGACCCCCACTCCTGTAATTTGGACTCCCACACTTGTAATTGGGACCCCCACTCCTGTAATTGGGACCCCCACTCCTGTAATTGGGACCCCTACTCCTGTAATTGGGACCCCCACTCCTGTAATTGGGACCCCACTCCTGTAATTGGGACCCCCACTCCTGTAATTGGGACCCCACTCCTGTAATTGGGACCCGCACTCCTGTAATTGGGACTCCCACTCCTGTAATTGGAATGCCCACTCCTGTAATTGGGACCCTCACTCCTGTAATTGGGACCCCCACTCCTGTAATTGGGACCCCCACTCCCGTAATTGGGACCCTCACTCCCGTAATTGGGACCCCACTCCTGTAATTGGGACTCCCACTCCTGTAATTGGGACCCCCACTCCTGTAATTGGGACCCCCACTCCTGTAATTGGGACCCAAGCTCCTGTAATTGGGACCTTCACTCCTGTAATTGGGACCCCCACTCCTGTAATTGGGACCCCCACTCCTGTAACTGGTGAACTATGTGATATTTATTGAGATCTTTATGTCAACACTTGATTGTAAAGTGCTGCGGAATATTTGGCGCTATAGAAATGGAGTTGTTATTATTATTGGCACCGCTGTCCCCATCGGGGGTCACAATCTCAATTTCCTATTAGTCTTTGGAGTGTGGGAGGAAACCGGAGCAAATGCAAGTAAACCCTTTGAAGATGTTGTTTTCGGTGGGATTTGATCCCAGGACCCCGGCGCTGCCCAGTCTCGTACACCACTTACCCTTTACACTCACATCTTCTTTTCTGGTGTAAGTTCTCCAGCAGCCATGCCCGCTTCCGTGCCCGCCTCTGTAAAGACAAGCAGCAAGTGTCAGGCCCAATTTAGGCAGGACTGTTATGTAAAACGCTGGGACCAGGCATTCCTCATCCTAGCTGCCAACAGTCCTGAATTTGCACGGACTGTCCCAAATTTTTCCCATATAGATCCCAGTAAAGTCAGTGATACCCCTGAGAACAATAGGTGGACTTTGTGTAAGCCCTGCCCAAAAGCGGGTGTTCACTCCCACTTCGGGGTTATCCCAAGCAGGTGTGATGGGTGAGACGGGGGATGGGACAACAATGATAACCGTGCACCATTACGAAGTATAAGAAGAGGTTAAAGAAAGCAATCCTTATACTTTATAGGGGTTTTCCAGTGATTTTTAGAAAAATCTGATTACTGTAATAAGACCAAATGAGAGGGGAGATCGGCGGCACTTCGAGATTAGTAGGGTCTTCTTCCACAAGGTCAATGACTCCATACAATCACCGCGAAAATATAATAAAAACAATTTATTTTCTTTAGTGATTCCCCCAAATGGAGTCCTGACAATTTTATTTTGGAGCATTTAAAGGGGACAATTTGGACCCGGGCAACGTGTTTTGCAAAGTGACAGCGCTGCTCATGTGTCAGAGCCCAGAGCCGAGAAGGGTGCAAAAAGAGGTAATATAAGTGTGATGCCACTGTCAGCATGGTGCAAAGATCGTAGACGTGTAAATGTTTCTTACCATCCTGCGATTCCGAGCAATTACAAGAGTTATGATGACCACAATTAATATAAGTATGAAGATTCCCACTCCAACCGTCACCCAAAACATAGAGTTAGACAGATCCAAGAAAGCTGACTGCACCGCTACAAGAAGAAATAAATAAATACATTTATTATTTCAGGTGAAAAATAATTGTAACAGCTATTAAATAAATATAATATTAATGTCCTCTATGTATAAAAATATAACTATTATAATACTGCTCCTATGTACAAGAATATAACTACTATAATACTGCCCCTATGTACAAGAATATAACTACTATAATACTGCCCCTATGGACAAGAATATAACTACTATAATACTGCCCCTATGTACAAGAATATAACTACTATAATACTGCTCCTATGTACAAGAATATAACTACTATAATACTGCCCCTATGTACAAGAATATAACTACTATAATACTGCCCCTATGTACAAGAATATAACTAATATAATACTGCTCCTATGTACAAGAATATAACTACTATAATACTGCCCCTATGTACAAGAGTATGACTACTATAATACTGCTCCCTATGTACAAGAATATAACTACTATAATACTGCTCCCTGTATATAAGGATATAACTACTATAATACTGCTCCCTATGTACAAGAATATAACTACTATAATACTGCCCCTATGTACAAGAATTTAACTACTATAATGCTGCTCGTATGCACAAGAATATAACTACTATAATACTGCCCCTATATACAAGAATATAACTACTATAATACTGCCCCTATTTACAAGAATATAACTACTATAATACTGCTCCCTGTATATAAGGATATAACTACTATAATACTGCCCCCTATGTACAAGAATATAGGTACTATAATACTGCCCCCATGTACAAGAATATAACTACTATAATACTACCCCTATATACAAGAATATAACTACTATAATACTGCTCATATGTACAAAAATATAACTACTATAATGCTGCTCGTATGTACAAGAATATAACTACTATAATACTGCCCCTATGTACAAGAATATAACTACTATAATACTGCCCCTATGTACAAGAATATAACTACTATAATACTGCTCCTATGTACAAGAATATAACTACTATAATACTGCTCCCTATGTACGGGAATATAACTACTATAATACTGCTCCCTATATACAGTGGGGCAAACAAGTATTTAGTCAGTCAGCAATAGTGCAAGTTCCACCACTTAAAAAGATGAGAGGCGTCTGTAATTTACATCATAGGTAGACCTCAACTATGGGAGACAAACTGAGAAAAAAAAATCCAGAAAATCACATTGTCTGTTTTTTTATCATTTTATTTGCATATTATGGTGGAAAATAAGTATTTGGTCAGAAACAAAATTTCATCTCAATACTTTGTAATATATCCTTTGTTGGCAATGACAGAGGTCAAACGTTTTCTGTAAGTCTTCACAAGGTTGCCACACACTGTTGTTGGTATGTTGGCCCATTCCTCCATGCAGATCTCCTCTAGAGCAGTGATGTTTTTGGCTTTTCGCTTGGCAACACGGACTTTCAACTCCCTCCAAAGGTTTTCTATAGGGTTGAGATCTGGAGACTGGCTAGGCCACTCCAGGACCTTGAAATGCTTCTTACGAAGCCACTCCTTCGTTGCCCTGGCGGTGTGCTTTGGATCATTGTCATGTTGAAAGACCCAGCCACGTTTCAACTTCAATGCCCTTGCTGATGGAAGGAGGTTTGCACTTAAAATCTCACAATACATGGCCCCATTCATTCTTTCATGTACCCGGATCAGTCGTCCTGGCAGAGAAACAGCCCCAAAGCATGATGTTTCCACCACCATGCTTTACAGTAGGTATGGTGTTTGATGGATGCAACTCAGTATTCTTTTTCCTCCAAACACGACAAGTTGTGTTTCTACCAAACAGTTCCAGTTTGGTTTCATCAGACCATAGGACATTCTCCCAAAACTCCTCTGGATCATCCAAATGCTCTCTAGCAAACTTCAGACGGGCCCGGACATGTACTGGCTTAAGCAGTGGGACACGTCTGGCACTGCAGGATCTGAGTCCATGGTGGCGTAGTGTGTTACTTATGGTAGGCCTTGTTACATTGGTCCCAGCTCTCTGCAGTTCATTCACTAGGTCCCCCCGCGTGGTTCTGGGATTTTTGCTCACCGTTCTTGTGATCATTCTGACCCCACGGGGTGGGATTTTGCGTGGAGCCCCAGATCGAGGGAGATTATCAGTGGTCTTGAATGTCTTCCATTTTCTAATTATTGCTCCCACTGTTGATTTCTTCACTCCAAGCTGGTTGGCTATTGCAGATTCAGTCTTCCCAGCCTGGTGCAGGGCTACAATTTTGTTTCTGGTGTCCTTTGACAGCTCTTTGGTCTTCACCATAGTGGAGTTTGGAGTGTGACTGTTTGAGGGTGTGCACAGGTGTCTTTTTATACTGATAACAAGTTTAAACAGGTGCCATTACTACAGGTAATGAGTGGAGGAAGGAGGAGACTCTTAAAGAAGAAGTTACAGGTCTGTGAGAGCCAGAAATCTGGATTGTTTGTTTCTGACCAAATACTTATTTTCCACCATAAAATGCAAATAAAATGATAAAAAAACAGACAATGTGATTTTCTAGATTTTTTTTTCTCAGTTTGTCTCCCATAGTTGAGGTCTACCTATGATGTAAATTACAGACGCCTCTCATCTTTTTAAGTGGTGGAACTTGCACTATTGCTGACTGACTAAATACTTTTTTGCCCCACTGTATAAGGATATAACTACTATAATACTGCCCCCATGTACAAGAATATAACTACTATAATACTGCCACTATGTACAAGAATATAACTACTATAATACTGCTCCCTATATATAAGGATGTAACTACTATAATACTGCTCCTATGTACAAGAATATAACTACTATAATACTGCCCCTATGTACAAGAATATAACTACTATAATACTGCTCCTATGTACAAGAATATAACTACTATAATACTGCTCCTATGTACAAGAATATAACTACTATAATACTGCTCCCTATATATAAGGATGTAACTACTATAATACTGCTCCTATGTACAAGAATATAACTACTATAATACTGCCCCTATGTACAAAAATATAACTACTATAATACTGCCCCTATGTACAAGAATATAGCTTCTATAATACTGCTCTTATGTACAAGAATATAACTACTATAATACTGCCCCTATGTACAAGAATATAACTACTATAATACTGCTCCTATGTGCAAGAATATAACTACTATAATACTGCCCCTATGTACAAGAATATAACTACTATAATACTGCCCCCTATGTACAAGAATATAACTACTATAATACTGCTCCTATGTACAAGAATATAACTACTATAATACTGCTCCTATGTACAAGAATATAACTGCTATAATACTGCCCCTATGTACAACAATATAACTACTATAATACTGCCCCCTATGTACAAGAATATAACTACTATAATACTGCCCCCATGTACAAGAATATAACTACTATAATACTGCTCCTATGTACAAGAATATAACTACTATAATACTGCCCCCTATGTACAAGAATATAACTACTATAATACTGCTCCTATGTACAACAATATAACTACTATAATACTGCTCCTATGTACAAGAATATAACTACTATAATATTGCTCCTATGTACAAGAATATAACTACTATAATACTGCTCCTATGTACAACAATATAACTACTATAATACTGCCCCTATGTACAAGAATATAACTACTATAATACTGCTCCTAAGTACAAGAATATAACTACTATAATACTGCTCCTATGTACAAGAATATAACTACTATAATACTGCCCCTATGTACAAGAATATAACTACTATAATACTGCCCCTATGTACAAGAATATAACTACTATAATACTGTTCCTGTATACAAGAATATAACTACTATAATACTGCTCCTATGTACAAGAATATAACTACTATAATACTGCTCCTATGTACAAGAATATAACTGCTATAATACTGCTCCTATGTACAAGAATATAACTACTATAATACTGCCCCTATGTACAAGAATATAACTACTATAATACTGCCCCTATGTACAAGAATATAACTACTATAATACTGTTCCTGTATACAAGAATATAACTACTATAATACTGCTCCTATGTACAAGAATATAACTACTATAATACTGCTCCTATGTACAAGAATATAACTACTATAATACTGCTCCTATGTACAAGAATATAACTGCTATAATACTGCCCCCTGTATGTAAAAATATGAAAACAAGACTGGTCCTGCTCAGGTAAAGCGTGGGGTGAGACATACTTAAGTCCGAGTCGCCTTCCCGACTTAGTGTCACGTTGGCGCTGATTATCCTGTTTTTCCCGTCAGTGACGCTGCAGGTCCAGGTGATCTTAGTCTCATTTCCAGCTGTATCTTCTACAATCAGAGAACTCTGCCCGTCTCGTCCACACGTCTCACGATTTGTCTTCATTTGATGCCAGCACAGCTTCTTGTTGCTGTCTATGCAGTTTATAGTACAGTGGAGCGGGACCTTGGTGTCCATGCTGACGGCACTTTCTGAATTGGACACTGTGAAAAAGAATGGTGACGTAGACATAAGGTCGTACACAAGGGCCAAGAAGAAGAGCAAAAGATGGAAAGAAGAAAGCAAAAATTCCTGACTGTATGTGACTTAATGGGATCTTCTACCCTTCTACATCTTTTTCTTTTCTTATCTAAAATACATAGAAAATTCCATTCTAATTAATTTATTAATGTATCTTCATAGCAGTTTCCGCTCCTTCTTTTCTGACACTGAGCTCTATCACCTTTACAAAGACATGGAGTTAAAAGATTGGAGTCTGATTACCTGCAGCCACTACTAGAGGGAGCTCACAGCATACAAACTCTTTAGCACCACCTAGTGGAGGCATCAAGAATATTTCACGCAGAAAATTTCCCAAAAAATCCTTTTTAAAATGCCCATGGTGTGAACATACCCCAAGTGTTTGATGTTCTCGTTTTCAATAACGAAAACATTGTTCTTACCATCGTGTTCTCCGTTTTCCTCTCTGTTCACCAATTATTGCACATGTAAGAAAATTGATTCTAGAAATAGAATTTCTGTCGGACAGTGACGGCCGCAGCCTAACCTCATCTTGCCATGTGAGGGATCGGATCTGCTGTTATTAATTATCTCTTTTCTCGTAACGGCCGTAACCATGGAAACGATAGAAGAGCAGCCATCATTTAATGGAAAATTCTTCTGTACTTCTTACATTTATTTTTGCTATGCAGGTAAGAATTGTGTTGTGTGTTTTTTTATTGTTCACATGATTTCCAATTAAAGTTATTATGACATTTTGAATTATAGTTTTAATTTTTGATATAGTCATGAAAAAAAAAAAAAAAAAAAATCAGCCGTGCCATTTAAAAAAAACAAATGAATAAAAAAATGCCCTAAAAATGGCTTTTTTTCTAGACTATTAAAAATAATCACAATAAAAAAGGTCTTTTTTGAGATACCAGATGGAAAGCTCTGAGATAATTTTTTATTTAATTTTTTTTTTATTATGAGAGACTTTATTATAGTAAGTCGGGATTTCTAAATTAAAGGGGTAGTTCCTATCTTATAATGATGAATGTTGTTATTCCAGTGGGACCACCTCTCAAGATCAACGCCCCCATCAATCATAAAGTGATGGCATTTCCTGGTAATATTACTATTATAAGATGGGAATATCCCTTTAAGGCCGGGGACACACTTAACGTATAAAAAAACGGTCCGTTTTTCACGGCCGAGAATCGCACAAATGTTTCAAAAACAGTGATCCGTGTGCAATGCGAGGATGCGTTTTCCTCGCATCAAATGATCCGTATGGCATCCGTATGCCGAGATTTTCTCGCAAGCTTGCAAAACCGACATCTAATGGATTTATGTGCTCAAATGTTCGGGAAAACATATATACAGTATATATATATATATATATATATATATATATATATATATGTCATTGTGACACATATATATATATTCTGTATTTAGATTTCAATCAGCGCGATATCTGTGAACAGCCGGTAATTCAATTGCCGGCTTTTCATTTCTCCTGCACAAACCCGACAGGATATGACACATGGTTTTCATACAGTAAACCATCTCATATCCCCCTTTTTTTTGCATATTCCACACTACTAATGTTAGTAGTGTGTATGTGCAAAATTTCAGCGCTGTAGCTGCTAAAATAAAGGGTTAAATGGCGGAAAAAATTGGCGTGGGCTCCCGCGCAATTTTCTCCGCCAGAATGGTAAAGCCAGTGACTGAGGGCAGATATTAATAGCCAGGAGAGGGTCCATGGTTATTGGCCCCCCCCGTGGCTAAAAACATCTGCCCCCAGCCACCCCAGAAAAGGCACATCTGGAAGATGTGCCTATTCTGGCACTTGGCCACTCTCTTCCCACTCCCTGTAGCGGTGGGATATGGGGTAATGAAGGGTTAATGCCACCTTGCTATTGGAAGGTGACATTAAGCCAGATTAATAATGGAGAGGCGTCAATTATGACACCTATCCATTATTAATCCAATTGTTGGAAAGGGTTAAAAAACACACACACACATGATTTAAAAATAGTTTAATGAAATAAACACAGCGGTTGTTGTAATAATTTATTGTTCTCTCAATCCATCAGCAACACCCTCGCTTGGAAAAATAATAAACGCACAAGATACATACCTTCTGGTGAACCGTCTCGTCCCACGAAGTAATCCATCTGAAGGGGTTAACTAATATTACAGGCAGGAGCCCTGCTAAATGCAGCTGTGCTCCGTGCCTGTAATCCCCGGCGAATGAATGAAATGTAGGTCATTGACCTACATTTCCTTCAGTCGCGGTGAGGCGCCCTCTGGTGGATGTTCTCATGAACTACAGCCTGGGAACTTTTTCCCACGCTCCAGGTCATATGAGGACATCCACCAGGGGGCGCCTCACCGCGACTGAAGGAAATGTAGGTCAATGACCTACATTTCATTCATTCGCCGGGGGATTACAGGCACGGAGCACAGCTGCATTTAGCAGGGCTCCTGCCTGTAATATTAGTTAACCCCTTCAGATGGATTACTTCGTGGGACGAGACGGTTCACCAGAAGGTATGTATCTTGTGCGTTTATTATTTTTCCAAGCGAGGGTGGTCCTGATGGATTGAGAGAACAATAAATTATTACAACAACCGCTGTGTTTATTTCATTAAACTATTTTTAAATCATGTGTGTGTGTGTTTTTTAACCCTTTCCAACAATTGGATTAATAATGGATAGGTGTCATAATTGACGCCTCTCCATTATTAATCTGGCTTAATGTCACCTTCCAATAGCAAGGTGGCATTAACCCTTCATTACCCCATATCCCACTGCTACACGGGAGTGGGAAGAGAGTGGCCAAGTGCCAGAATAGGCGCATCTTCCAGATGTGCCTTTTCTGGGGTGGCTGGGGGCAGATGTTTTTAGCCACGGGGGGGGCCAATAACCATGGACCCTCTCCTGGCTATTAATATCTGCCCTCAGTCACTGGCTTTACCATTCTGGCGGAGAAAATTGCGCGGGAGCCCACGCCAATTTTTTCCGCCATTTAACCCTTTATTTTAGCAGCTACAGCGCTGAAATTTTGCATACACACACTACTAACATTAGTAGTGTGGAATATGCAAAAAAACAGGGGATATGAGATGGTTTACTGTATGTAAACCATGTCTCATATCCTGTCGGGTATTGTGAAGGAGAAATGCAAAGCCGGCAATTGAATTACCGGCTTTTCTATAGAACACCGCTGCGTATTTCTCGCAATGCACACTGCTGGTCCGTGTGGAATCCGATTTTTTCTCGCACCCATAGACTTGCATTGGCGAGTCTCGGCCGAGATACGCTGACAATCGCAGCATGCTGCGAGTTCCCTCGGATCCGAAATACGGTGGAGAAAATATCGGATGATGGGAGCTGAACCATAGATTAACATTGGGCCGAGTGCTATGCGATTTTTTATCGCATAGCACTCGTCCGTATTACGGTCTAGTGTGACCCCGGCCTAAGGGGGTTATCTGCTACTTTTACGTTTCCTGAATGGATCCAAGGTGGTTAGAAAGTTAAAAAAAAAAAAAAAAAAAAAAAGACCGCTGCTGCCAATCACACTGTTTCTTCTAGCACAGACGATATGTCAAGGTTGCTGCCCACAAGCAGCTACTGATTGTCTGCAGCTGTCAAGTGACATCCCTTGCAGGAAGAAGTCAGATGTCCGAGAGTGGTCACAACAGGAGATCGGCACAGGGTCTTTTTCATAAATGATAGGTCAAGTTCAGATGATAGCATTTATATATATATATATATATATATATATATATATATATATATATATATATATATATATATATATATATAACTTGTCTCTCAAGATAATAGGTATGGCTGTGAGATGATAAGTCAGGTTGTCTGACATAATACGCTGGTATTAAACCAGGTATGAAACCAGAAACTAGATATGTAAGTTGGTCTCTGAGATAATAAGTGAAGATTCTGAGATAAAGAGTCAGGGCTATGAGATAACTTGGAGCTCTGACAGTATAAATCAGGACTATGAGATAATAAGACAGAGCTTTGAAATAATAAGTGACAACTGAAGTAATAAGTCAGGACTCTGAGATATTAAGTGAAGACTGAGATAATACGTCTGACTCTAAAATAATAAATCAGGCCTATGAGACAATAAGAGCTTTGAAATAATAAGTGAAGACTGAGATAATATGTCAGATTCTAAGATAATAAGTCAGGGCTATGAGATAACAAAACGGAGCTTTGAAATATTAAGTGAAGACTGAGATGTTAAGCAACGACTCTGAGATAATAAGTCAGACTCTGACATAATAAGTGAAGGCTGTGAGAAAATAAGTGAGGGCTCTGTGATAATAAATGGCGTTTCTGAGATAATAACTCAGAGCTCTGAGAGAATAAGTTAGGGCTCTGAAATAATAAGTCAGGACTCTGAGATAATAAATGAAGGCTGAGTCAAGAAGTCAAGCTCTGAGAGAGTAATTGGGGGCTCTGTGATAATAAGTGAAGCTCTACCATAGTAAGTCAGGAAACAAGAAATATAGCAGATGTTTTGTGATAAAAGTTAGCCAGATCTAAGTGTAGTCAGCTCCCAGCTCAGATCTCTGAGATAATAAGTAAGATTGTGGGATGATAAGTCAGGCTCAAATGTAATGAGTCAGGTCTGTCTTAGCTTGTCTTTCCCTGAGATAATAAGCCAGCTCTGACATATTAGACCACTCTTGAAAATGCCATTTCAAAGGGAATGTCTGTAGTGCGAGTATTATGAAAATTCAGGGCTTGATCTAAGAAATTAGGCATTGAAATGACATGTGAGGCTCTGTAGTGATCCTGTAAGTCACCTAGTACTTATAGCTGACCTTTCTTCTAGATAACAACTTGCAGTAGATCTAACATGGTAGGCTGCTCGCTATTAAACCAGGTCCAGGGACATATCTGAAGTCTGATATAATAAATCAGAGCTCTGAGATACTAAACAAAGACTCTGAGATAATAAATCTAAGTTCTTAAGTAATATATCAGAGCTAATAAGTCAGTGTCCTGAGATAAGTCAGGGGACTGAGATAATAAGCGAGGGGACTGAGATAATGAGTCAGGGATCTGAGATAGTAACCCAGCTCTTCAATATAATAAGTCAAGACTTTGAGAGAGTAAATCAGACCTTTGAGATAGTGTCAGTTCTATGTGATGCTATCAGGGCTCCGAAATTATAAGTCAGGGCTTCATGGTACTAAATCAGGGCTCTGAGATAATAAGCAAGAGCACTGAGATAGTAAGTCAGTGTCTTGTGATAATAAGTCAGGGCTCTTAGATGCTAAACCAGCCCTACGAGATAATAAATCAGGGCTCTGATAGAATAAATCAGGGACTGGAGAATATAAATTAGGGCTCCGAGATAATAAGTCAGAGCTTTAAGGCGCTAAATCAGGGATCTGAGATAATAAAACAGAGCTCGACCAGAATTTCACTCCTGGAGAAATATCTGTAAGTTTCTTACCCGTGAGGCCGGCCACACACACCTCCCTCCTTAGCTCCTTCCTCCTATTGCCGATCTTTAGAAGGATCTCCATCTGATATTTGCCACTTTTAGGCTTTGTAAGATGAACACTCAGGTCGTTGGCTTTCTCGGACGCCTCCTTCTCATCGCTCTTTCTGGGCCAGCTAGCAGCACCATCCGTGACACTGAGCTGATTGAGGATCTGGGACGAGTAACTGACGGATCCTTCTTCTACGTGGGCATCGGAGGACATGGGATTTTTCCGAATGTTAAAGTTGAAGATCCACGGAATGGTGACCGGGCTTTTATCTGAGGCGTAGACTATGGAAGGAAAGTCATGGAATCCTGCAAAAATCATCAAAAGGAGATCGAAGAAGGGTGTTATGACTTAGACTCTGAACTCAATCTCCAAATTATGGGTAAAATTGGGGAAAGGGGGTTTCTAGTACCCCAAAACACTCACTGGGCAGCTGAGGTTATTGGAGTTTATTGCATACTGATTTAATATTGAGTTTAATGAGAGCTGCTTAGAGCTCCCTCTAGTGGTGGTTACAACCGTAGGCAATTTTATCTTTTACCTGGATAGCCTTGAGTTTTTCCAACACTGGGGGTAGGAGGGCATGTGGACTTTGGGGGTTGGTTGGGAATATGGATCCTGAAATCCAATTTTTGCCCGGAGTAGACATGCTTATTCAACCAATCCAACATCAGTAATAGATCGGTGAGGGTCCTACACCCAGTACTCCCACCAGTCAGCTGTTAGCAGGTCGGATGTACACAGTCTACAGAGCTGTAATAGTACAGCTCCATATATTGTGTGTAGTGGCCGTTCTGGGTACTGCACCTCAGCTCCCATTCTATTCAATAGGAGCTGAGCTGCAGTACCACCACCGGCCACTATGCAGTGTATGGCGCTGTGCTGTTCTGGCTCTGCACATTGTGGTCACCCGGCCGCAGCCTATGGATAGAGATGGGAGAGTGTGGTTCCAATACCAAAAACTGTGATAGGTGTGGTGATGCTGAGCTCGTTTCCACCATCCATCGTAATGCGGCACACGTAAACGACGTTCGATTGCACATTGTTCTCCTCCAGTTTAGGATCATTCGACATCGCTATTCCATTCTTCTTCCACGACACTTTGAGTCCTGGAACTGATGACGGTGTCAGATTCAACTCAAGGTCTTCTGATGGGAGAAGATTGGCAGAAGGGAATATGGAGACTGCCGAAAACAAGAAATAAGATTGGATGAGAAGGAACACGGAGCAAGCAAACTCAGCACTGAAAAAGGCACTTTTGTGAAGGTCTAACTCCCAAATGACCTGACAGATGATCTGGGCCGGGAACGGTGCCACACATAGTATCTGCCATGTAGGTAAAGGGGCATCGGTCCCCCGACAAAATAAAGCCAGACCATAGATCCGACCTCAAAAAGAATTCTGACCCCAGCCCCAATAATGAATTCAAACCGGAGGCTAGACCTCAAAATTAATTCCCACCTAAAATATCCGACATAAAATCAACCCTCCGATCAGACCTCCAAATTAATTCAGATTAGAGACCAGACCCCCAAAAATTGATTCAGACCCCAGATCAGACCCCAAAATTAATTCACAACCACAGTAAATTCAGACCCCAAACCAGGTCCAAAAATTAATTCAGATGCTAGACCAAACACAAAATGAACCCAACCCAGACCCTAAAAATAAACCTAGACCTAAAGCCCTAAGCTTAGGTGAGTAGTCCCCTATCTGTAAATATTTGTCCCGAGCTGCAGGTTATTATAAAGAAACGAACTGTGCCGTGCTCGCGATCCCTGGGGCCATCGGCGAATGCTGCTGCTCCCAATAATGGAGGCGACGATGACATCACTTCGGCAGCCAATCAGTGAGCTCCTTTGGCTCTATCCCATGTTAATTTAGGCTTGGAAATTAAATCAGACCCTAGACCTAAAAGTAATAAATTTCAGACCCTAAACCAAACCCTTTACTCATGACGCACCTTGAAAGATGAAGAGTTCCACGGTTATGATCACGTTACTTAGATATTTACAAGTGTAAGTGCCTGAATCCGTGGTCCTAAGATCTGACACCACTAGCTCATTGGCTTCCTGGCATGGGTCGTTGTAACGTTGTCTATCTGAAATGGACAAGATAACTTCACTGTGAATATTGTCCCTGTCCTGTTGGGCAAGTTTGGAAAAAGTTTGAAAAAAGTTCTATTTAACAGCTTTTAAATGATGTCTAGCAACATCTAGAACATCTAGGAACATATTGCTTGACATCGTTCACCTTAAAATATTAACTTTTTTTTTTCATTACCCACATAGAATAAAATATTTAAGGATTCTCATTTTCACAAAGAATAGGTCGGTGCTTCCTGTTTTGAGCAGCTCACTATTGAGCTTTGCTGTGTAGACTGGGATAGCATATGTAGAGTCGCTTCATAGTCATTATCATTGGGTAAGATGATGACAACTCTACTGTACAGCTAGAGGACCTGAGGCAGCAGGATAGTAACACTATATAAACAGAGTTACTCCATAATTTCCTAGAGACTACAGTACAGACCAAAAGTTTGCACACACCTTCTCATTTAAAGATTTTTCTGTATTTTCATGACTATGAAAATTGTACATTCACACTGAAGGCAACAAAACTATGAATTAACACATGTGGAATTATATACTTAACAAAAAAGGGGGAAACAACTGAAATTATGTCTTATATTCTAGGTTCTTCAAAGTAGCCACCTTTTGCTTTGATGACTGCTTTGCACACTCTTGGCATTCTCTTGATGAGCTTCAAGAGGTGGTCACCGGGAATGGTTTTCACTTCACAGGTGTGCCCTGTCAGGTTTAATAAGTGGGATTTCTTGCCTTATAAATGGTGTTGGGACCATCAGTTGTGTTGTGCAGAAGTCTGGTGGATACACAGCTGATAGTCCTACTGAATAGACTGTTAGAATTTGTATTATGGCAAGAAAAAAGCAGCTAAGTAAAGAAAAACGAGTGGCCATCATTACTTTAAGAAATGAAGGTCAGTCAGTGCGAAAAATTGGGAAAACTTTGAAAGTGTCCCCAAGTGCAGTTACAAAAACCATCAAGCGCTACAAAGAAACTGGCTCACATGAGGACCGCCCCAGGAAAGGAAGACCAAGAGTCACCTCTGCTTCTGAGGATAAGTTTATCCGAGTCACCAGCCTCAGAAATTGCAGGTCAACAGCAGCTCAGATTAGAGACCAGGTCAATGCCACACAGAGTTCTAGCAGCAGACACATCTCTACAACAACTGTTAAGAGGAGACTTTGTGCAGCAGGCCTTCATGGTAAAATAGCTGCTAGGAAACCACTGCTAAGGACAGGCAACAAGAAGAAGAGACTTGTTTGGGCTAAAGAACACAAGGAATGGACATTAGACCAGTGGAAATCTGTGCTTTGGTCTGATGAGTCCAAATTTGAGATCTTTGGTTCCAACCACCGTGTCTTTGTGCGATGCAGAAAAGGTGAACGGATGGACTCTACATGCCTGGTTCCCACCGTGAAGCATGGAGGAGGAGGTGTGATGGTGTGGGGGTGCTTTGCAGGTGACACTGTTGGGGATTTATTCAAAATTGAAGGCATACTGAACAAGCATGGCTACCACAGCATCTTGCAGCGGCATGCTATTCCATCCGGTTTGTGTTTTGTTGGACTAACATTTATTATTCAACAGGACAATGACCCCAAACACACCTCCAGGCTGTGTAAGGGCTATTTGACCAAGAAGGAGAGTGATGGGGAGCTACGCCAGATGACCTGGCCTTCACAGTCACCAGACCTGAACCCAATCGAGATGGTTTGGGGTGAGCTGGACCGCAGAGCGAAGGCAAAAGGGCCAACAAGTGCTAAGCATCTCTGGGAACTCCTTCAAGATTGTTGGAAGACCATTCCCGGTGATTACCTCTTGAAGCTCATCAAGAGAATGCCAAGAGTGTGCAAAGCAGTCATCAAAGCAAAAGGTGGCTACTTTGAAGAACCTATAATATAAGACATAATTTCAGTTGTTTGACCCTTTGTTGTTAAGTATATAATTCCACATGTGTTAATTCATAGTTTTGATGCCTTCAGTGTGAATGCTCAATTTTCCTAGACATTAAAAATACAGAAAAATTTTTAAATGAGGTGTGTCCAAACTTTTGGACTGTACTGTATATTAGACTGTGACGTTTTCTGTTCCTTCACTCCCATTAATTGGAGTTAATACAGGACTGAAGTGTCTGTAATGTGACCACCCATGGGAAGTTTTGAAAAATAAAAATTGTACAGATAAAAGAGTTTTAAAACAAAGCAAACCTCTCATATCTCATCTATAAATATATAAATATCGTATTAACCCTTCCCTGACATGTGACGTTTCAGACAGTTTAACTCATACCACAGTCAATAGCGACTGCAGCATGTAAGTGGTCAGAGAGAAGGATGATCTCTCTATCTCCCCATCAGCCCCTCCATGAAGAAATCATTGGGTTGTTTATGGGCTGATGGGGAGATTACTAAAATGTCAATACAATAGTATTGCAGTGTATTGTACGTGCATTCTAGTGGTCACAGGTTCAAGTTCCTAGTGGTGAAAAAATTCTTAAATGTTAAACATCTTAATAAAAAAAAATTGTGATTCTTCCTTTTTTAATTCTATAAATAAAATTAAATAAATAAAACATATTTGAGATCAACGCATCCATTAATGTCTGAACTTTTAAAATAAATTATTTAATCTTTGTGATAAACGCTTTAAAAAAAACATAAAAAACACTAAATAAATGTAATATAATAATAACTGTAATTATCCTTGGAACAGAATAAACATTTAATTTTTTACTGTAAAAATGAAATCCCACAACAAATATTCTTTTTTTTTACGGCTATTTCACCCCCAGAAAATGGCTCTTGGAACATAGGATAAAAAAAAAACAAAAGAGGAAAAAAGCAACAGAAAGAAGAAGCAAATATTGTTTGTAACCTGGAGATGTATTACTATTTCTGAACTGTGGTTACCACCATACTAGTTTTACCTTTTGCTCCTGGACCGAAAAATCTTCTGTTGTTTCTACATCCAAGAAGTTTCTGCTCCTTGAACCATTCGATATCCCCACTGGGCGGTTTATTACAAGGGAAAGAAACGTGCTTTCCAACTTCAGCTAGGATTTTTACACGGAGCGCTGACGAGAGACCTGAAACAAAATAGCAATGAGTTAATATTTAATTTTTCTAATATTTTTGGTAACTTCAAGCCGACACCCTGAGCCCTCTGTGCTTGAGGGGTCCCTGAAAAGCTTAGAATGGGGTATACAGGAGGCCCACGTAACTATAGAATGGCAGGGAGTTACAGCTGACACTTGTAGTTTCCATCCACTATTTAAAAAGACACATCTGCAGGTTTTTCTCAATATCTGACATGAAATCAGAATAAACCTTTCCCATTTTAGAACATTTAGGATAATCATAATTATTAATACTTGTCAAATGCCAGAATAATGAGAGAGCGAGAATGATTTAAGGCCCAAGATGGGAAATATAAGTAACAGGATAGGGTCATTTTTATTACTTAATGAAAAGGCAAAACTTTACATACACTAAGATTACTATACCGTTAAACAATTATGGACTGGACATGATGATGTCATGTGTTTGGAAGCTTCTGATTTTGCTCTGTTTTTTTGGCAACATCTGAGTCAATTAGAGACACACCTGTGGATGTATTTTAATGCACACCTGAAACCAGGGCCAGTTTTAGAGAAAGTGGTGCCCTGGGCAAACTTTTAAAGTGGGGCCCCAAATGCTCACATATTCCACATCACACAAACATTTCAGCTGTATTTACAGGTGCAGAGTTCAAGCCGTTAAACACACGTGATCGACGACATTAAAGTTGTTCGACACTTGTTCCCAAGTTTCTTTACACCGACTGAGGAAGAATGATGGGGACAGATAGTCTTCAATACAGTATAATGCAGCTCCCCATGGTCCTTGATAGAGTATAATGCAGCCCCCTCAGGGTATAGTGCATCCCCCCTCATAGAGTATACTGCAGCCCCTTCAGAGTATATTGCAGCCCCCCCCTCAGAGTATACTGCAGCTATCCACACACACAGTATAATGCAGCTCCACTCCACACACAGTATAGTGCATCTCCCCCCAACACACAGTATAGAGCAGCTCCCTCCCAAACACACAGTATAGTGCAGCTCCCCCAACACACAGTATAGAGCAGCTCCCTCCCAAACACACAGTATAGTGCAGCTCCCCAAAACATAGTATAGTGAAGCTCCCCCAATATACAGTATAGTGCAGCTCCTCAACACACAGTATAGTGCAGATCCCCAACACACAGTATAGAGCAGCTCCCTCCCAAACACACAGTATAGTGCAGCTCCCCAACACACAGTATAGAGCAGCTCCCTCTAAAACACACAGTATAGTGCAGCTCCCCAACACATAGTATAGTGCAGATCCCCAATACACAGTATAGTGCAGCTCCTCAACACACAGTATAGTGCAGATCCCCAACACACAGTATAGTGCAGCTCCACCCAACACACAATATAGTGCAGCTCGCCCAACACACAGTATAGCGCATCTCCCCCAACACACAGTATGGTGCAGCTCCCCAATACACAGTATAGTGCAGCTCCCCAACACACAGTATAGTGCAGATCCCCAACACACATTATAGTGCATCTCCCCAACACACAATATAGTGCAGCTCCCCCAACACACAGTATAGTGCATCTCCCCCAACACACAGTATGGTGCAGCTCCCCAACACACAGTATAGTGCAGCACCCACCAACAAACAGTATAGTGCGGCTCCCCCAACACACAGTACAGTGCAGACACACACACAATAAGGCATACACACACTCGCACAATACTCGCCCCTCCTCCTTGTTCCACGTTCTGCTCCAGGCTCTGCTGCTCTGGTCTCATTGACTCCACTGCTGGTATAGCGTAGTGCACGATGAAGTGATGTGATTGCATGTCTGCTGAGTCACAGGCAGGGGGAGTGATGGGAGAGGGAGTGTCAGCTGACACTCTCTCCTCCACCCACGCTTTCAACTGTATCAGCATCTATGATGCCGATAAGTTGAATCAGTGATGGGGAGGTGGCGCCAGGCACCTCAACGGCCATGTGGTGTGCTGCTATTAGTGGAACGCCACTGGCTTAGCTGGGGGCCCCTGGAGGAGTGGAGGCCCTAGGCAGCTGCCTGGTCTGCCTGCCCCTAACGCCGGCCATGCCTGAAACACACTGCTTCTTTGTGTAGCATCATAGGAAAGTCTCAAGAAATCAGCCAAGATATCAGGAAAAAATTGTGGCCTTGCACAAGTCTAGCTCATCCTTGGGTACAATTTTAAGATACCTGAAGGTGCCTCGTTTATCTGTACAAGCAATTATACTCAAGTACAAACAAAATGGGAATGTCCAGCCATCATACTGCTCAGGAAGGAGACGAGTTCTGTGTCCCAGAGATGAAAGTGCTTTGGTCTGACATGTGCATATCAACCCAAGGACAAAAGCAAAAGACCTTATGAAGATGATGACGGAAGCTGGTAAGAGTGTGTCAATATCCACAGTGAAACGAATACTATATCACCATGGGCTGAAAGGCCGCTCTGCCAGGAAGAAGCCATTAGTCCAAAAAAAAAACATTAAAAAGCCAGATTAATGTTTGCAAATGTGCACAGGAACAAAGACCTTAATTTTTTGAGACATGTCCTATGGTCTGATTAAACTAAAATTGAACTTTTTGGGCATAATGACCATGATTACGTTTGGAGGAATAAGCGAGAAGCTTGGAAACCTAAGAACACCATCCCAACTGTGAAACACGGTGGTGGCAGCATAATGTTGTGAGGTTGTTTTGCTGCAGGAGGGACTGGTGCACTTCACAAAATAGATGGCATCATGAGAAAAGAAGATTATGTGGCAACACTGAAGAAGCATCTCAAGGCATCAGTCAGGAAGTTAAAGCTTGGGCGTAAATGGGTCTTCCAAATGGACAATGACCTGAAGCATACTGCCAAAATGGTAACAAAGTGGCTTCAGGATAACAAAGTCAATGATCTGGAGCGGCCATCACAAAGCCCTGATCTCAATCCTATTGAAAATGTATAGGCAAAGACTGGTGTGAGCAAGGCGACCAACAATCCTTGATCAGTTACAACAGTTTTGTCAGGAAGAATGGGCCCGAATTCCAACCAACTATTGTGAGAAGCTTGTGGAAGAATATCCCAAACATCTGACCCAAGTCATTCAGTTTAAGGGCAATGGGACCAAATACTAATGAAATAGATGGAAACTTTTGAGTTTGCAGTTAGTAATAAAAATGCCGTAAAACATTCTCTCTCTCTCTCATTATTCTGGCATTTGGAAAATATTAATAATTATGGTAATCCTAATTGACTTAAAACGGGAAAGGTTTATTCTGATTTCATGTCAGATATTGAGAAAAACCTGCAGATGTGTCTTTATATAGTGGATGGAAACTTCTGGTTTCAACTGTATGTACGACGTGACGACTTCATACTTACATGTTTTGAGATATAGGACGATAAAGCAGAATCCATATAATTTTTTCTTCATGGCACAAAGATGAAATGACTTTGTAAACTTTTTCTGTTGATCTGCAATGTGGCTGCAATTCGTTCCAATGTTCTGTAGATAGAAGAAGATTAATGCATAAGATACTTGATATTATCTCTTCCTACTATCATAAGGGCTGGACCGAGGTCTGTAAATGTCTTTGTGTGAAACATACAGTACAGACCAAAAGTTTGGACACACCTTCTCATTTAAAGATTTTTCTGTATTTTCATGACTATGAAAATTGTACATTCACACTGAAGGCATCAAAACTATGAACTAACACATGTGGAATTATACACTTAACAAAAAAGTGTGGTCAGGTTTAATAAGTGGGATTTCCTGCCTTATAAATGGGGTTGGGACCATCAGTTGTGTTGTGCAGAAGTCTGGTGGATACACAGCTGATAGTCCTACTCGATAGATAGAATTTGTATTATGGCAAGAAAAAAGCAGCTAAGTAAAGAAAAAAGAGTTGCCATCATTACTTTAAGAAATGAAGGTCAGTCAGTCCGAAAAATTGGGAAAACTTTGAAAGTGTCCCCAAGTGCAGTGGCAAAAACCATCAAGTGCTACAAAGAAACTGGCTCACATGAGGACCGCCCCAGGAAAGGAAGACCAAGAGTCACCTCTGCTTCTGAGGATAAGTTTATCCGAGTCACCAGCCTCAGAAATCGCAGGTTAACAGCAGCTCAGATTAGAGACCAGGTCAATGCCACACAGAGTTCTAGCAGCAGACACATCTCTACAACAACTGTTAAGAGGAGACTTTGGGCAGCAGGCCTTCATGGTAAAATAGCTGCGAGGAAACCACTGCTAAGGACAGGCAACAAGAAGAAGAGACTTGTTTGGGCTAAAGAACACAAGGAATGGACATTAGACCAGTGGAAATCTGTGCTTTGGTCTGATGAGTCCAAATTTGAGATCTTTGGTTCCAACCACCGTGTCTTTGTGTGACGCAGAAAATTTGAACGGATGGACTCTACATGCCTGGTTCCCACTGTGAAGCATGGAGGAGGAGGAGGTGTGATGGTGTGGGGGGCTTTGCAGGTGACACTGTTGGGGATTTATTCATAATTGAAGGCATACTGAACCAGCATGGCTACCACAGCATCTTGCAGCGGCATGCTATTCCATCCGGTTTGCATTTATTTGGACCATCATTTATTTTTCAACAGGACAATGACCCCAAACACACCTCCAGGCTGTGTAAGGGCTATTTGACCAAGAATGAGAGTGATGGGGTGCTACGCCAGATGACCTGGCCTCCACAGTCACCAGACCTGAACCCAATCGAGATGGTTTGGGGTGAGCTGGACCGCAGAGTGAAGGCAAAAGGGCCAACAAGTGCTAAGCATCTCTGGGAACTCCTTCAAGATTGTTGGAAGACCATTCCGGTGACTACCTCTTGAAGCTCATCAAGAGAATGCCAAGAGTGTGCAAAGCAGTCATCAAAGCAAAAGGTGGCTACTTTGAAGAACCTAGAATATAAGACATAATTTCAGTTGTTTCACACTTTTTTGTTAAGTATATAATTCCACATGTGTTAATTCATAGTTTTGATGCCTTCACTGTGAATTTACAATTTTCATAGTCACGAAAATACAGAAAAATCTTTAAATGAGAAGGTGTGTCCAAACTTTTGGTCTGTACTGTACATGAGTGGGGAGCAGACAGCGCTCACATTTTTGGGATAGACACAATTAGACTGTAAATACTGCTATATACTAACCAGATTATCTTCTGTACTTAATTAATGCTACATTTGAGTGCTGATTTACACCATACAGTGCCCACATAATACTGTCATATGATGCCTGTGTAATAGTGCAATACAGTGCCCACATAATACTGTCATATGAAGCCTATGTAATAGTGCTAAACAGTGCCCACATAATACTGGCCAATGATTTCTATATAATAGTGCTATACAGTAACCACGTAATACTGTCATATGATGTCTACATTCTTTTACTGTACAGTGCCCCCATAATACTGTCCAATGATTTATATATAATAGTGTTATACTGTGCCCAAATAATACTGTCCAGGGATTTCTATATAAAATACTGCTATACAATACCCACATCATACTGTCATATGATGCCTACATAATAGCACTATAATATGCCCACATAATACTGGCATATGATTACTTTTTCCCAGAAAAAGATTGCAATTGCGCATATTTTGTTATACACGTGCTCAGTTCATTTGTGTGTAGAACAACACAAAAAAACAGGAAAAAGGAAAATTGGCATCATTTCCGACAAAACCCTCAAAATGGGCCGGACAAAATTGTTGTCATCTTTCCAAAATTGTGGGCAAACAACTTTGTTTCAAGCATGTGATGCTACTTCAAACTCACCTGTGGCAAGTAACAGGTGTGGGCAATATGAAATTCACACCACAAACTGGATAAAATGGGGAGAAGTTGACTAAATCTTTGCATTGTGTTTCTGTGTGTGCCACACTAAGCATGGAGAACACAAAGAGGAGAAGAGAACTGTCTGAGGACCTGAGAGAAGAAGTTGAAAAATATCAACAATCTCAAGGTTACAAGTCCATCGCCAGAGATCTTGATGTTCCTCCAATACTCAAGAAGTTTACAAGCCATGACACTGTAGCTAATCTCCGTGGACGTGGACGGCAGAAAACAATTGATGAAAGGTTATAACGCAGGATAGTCCGGATGGTGGATAAACAGCCCTAATCAAGTTCCAAAGAAATTCAAGTTGTCCTGCAGGCTCAGGAGGAGTCAGTGTTAGCGCGAGCTATCCGTCCACATGTGAATGAAATTAAACGCTATAGCAGGAAACCAAGGAGGACGCCACTGCTGACACAGAGACATAAAAGCGCTGAAAAAAGAGCATGCACTGCACCTCCAAAAAATCATACATTGATCTAAAGGCGCTAAGCAAAAATATATATAAATGAATATGAGGTTCTTAGTTTAACATTCTGATCAGACTGCATGAAGCCCACTGTCACTTCACGGAAAACTTCTTAGTGGGTCCTAACTTATATTGCTGTAAAGGGCGGCGTCGTGCGCCAACCACAGCAGCATCGACAATGCACCAGTAGGGCGGACTGCCTGGTGCCTCACGCGCCCATGTTGCAAGACTGAGTCCCCATGACTCCAGACCACACTGTCCCACCAGCACAAAACCACAGCAACAGTAGCCGCTACACAGCACCTTTCATTTGGTCTTGGTGCTGTGTGGCAGCCACTGTTGCTGTGGTTTTGTAAACAATTTGTATAGCCAGTCGAGTCCTTCAGTTCTTGTTTGAGCGATTTTCCTCCATTCTTCCTTGGAGAATTCCTCCAGTTCTGTGAGATTCCTGGGGCATCTTGCTTCCTCTGCTATTTTGCGGTCTAGCTACAGATTTTCAATGATGTTCAGATCAGGGGACTGTGAGGGCCATTGTAAAACCTTCAGCTTGTGCCTTTTGAGGTCATCTGTTGTGGATTTTGACATGTTTAGGATCATTATCCATTTGTAGAAGCCATCCTCTTCCTCTCTTCAACTTCACCTTTTTTTACACATGGTGTTATGTTTGCATCAAGAATGTGTTAACATTTCATTGAATCCATTCTTCCCTCTACCCGTGAAATGTTGGCTGCACCACAACCCCAAAGCATGATTGATCCACCTCCATGCTTAATGGTTGACGAGATGTTCTTTTCCTGAAATTCTGTACCCTTTTTTCTCCACACACATCTTTGATCATTATGGCCATAGACTTCTATTTTAACTTTATCGGTCCACAGGACTTGTTTCCAACCTGCATCAGGCTTGATTAGATGTTCTTTTACATACATCTGATTCTGATTTTTATGGTGAGGGTGCAGGAGAGTTTTTCCTCTGATGACTCTTCCATGAAGGCCATATTTGTGCAGGTGTCTCTGAACAGTAGAACAATGTACCACAACTCTAGAGTCTGCTAAATCTTTCTGAAGGTCTTATACAGTCAAGCAAGGTTCTGATTTGTCTTTCTAGCAATCCTATGAGCAGCTCTCACTGAAATTTTGCTTGGTCTTCCAGACCTTATCTTGACCTTCTCTGTTCCTGATAATTGCCATTTCTTAATTACATTTCGAACTGAGGAAAGGGCAACTTGAAAACACTTTGCTCTCTTCTTATAGCCTTCTCCTGACTTGTGGGCCTCCACCATTCTCATATTAAGAATGCTAGGCAGCTGCTTAGAAGAACCCATGGCTGCTGTTTTAGGCACAAGGTTAGAGGAGACTGGGTTTTTCCAAACAGGGAATTTGCATCACCTGGCCATTCTTAACAATGATAGTGAAGAAGCCATAACCCGAACAGGCTAATTAAGGTCTGAAACCTTGGTCAAAGCTATCTGATCACACAAATCTCCAAGTGTGCACAAACTTTTGCATCAGCCCATATTCCTTTTTGGAATTTTTAACTGTTTACAATAGCAGTAATTTTGATATGGGGTGGCCAAACTTTTACATGCCACTGTATTCTGATCTACAATGCCCACAAAAAAGCTGTCATATAATGTCCAAATAATAGTGCTATACAGTGCCCACATAATACTGTCATATAATGTCTACGTAATAGTGCTATACAGTATCCACATACTGTAATACTATCATAAGATTTCCACATATTAGTGCTATTTGGTGCCCACATAATACTGTCATATAATGTCCACATAATAGCCCCATACAGTGCCCACATAATACTGTAATACTGTCATATGATGTCCACATAATAGTGCAATACGGTGCCCATATAATACTGTCATATGATGTCCACATAATTGTGGTGCCCACAATACTGTCATATGATGTCCACATAACAGTGCTATACAGTACCCACATACTGTAATACTGTCATATGTCCACATAATAGTGCTATACAGTACCCACATACTGTAATACTGTCATATGATGTCTACATAATAGTGCTATACAATAAATACAGAATAGCAACAGATATACAGTGTCTAGATTCTATCACATTTAGTCCCATGACATAAAACACACAGACCTATAAAGACTAAGTTCAGTGGACCTCTTATAGTGGGGAAAATTGGGTATTGGAGGTCACTAATTGAGAAGGACCCCAGTAATGTCCCCCAGGGGGATCAGAATGTTTTATAGAACTATTAAACTAAAGAAGTGAAATATTTGTTTACATGAGAACATGCGTCCTTCATCCTAGACGTACACGTATGAATGTACACGTGAAGCAAGACTCAGATACACCCGAGATACACTATGAATTCCCTTCATAGAAGATAAGAGAAGGAGATAAATGGTCTGATGTGGTTTGTGGGCTTCATCTGCCCCCAGCTTCCGCACTCGGTGTCCTATGTCTCCGTACACGGGGGATTCACATCAAATCTAAATTTCCTGCAGAAGCGGGGCGACCACAAGTAAAAGTGAAGGAGCAGAGAAGGTGTGCAAGGCATAACCATAAAAAAGTGAATCAATATGTGAAAAGAAATTATAGTATTATATTGTTATTACACATTAATAATATACAATATATGAATCCTGAAAATCATCTCCATGGCTACTTTGGTTCTGTCTCGAAAAGCCAGAATGCAGAGACGTCTATGTACGAGGGGCTTCTTCTCTGGTGGACCAATCTGGTTCATGGATAGGCACAAATGTGACTGGCAGCCATGTAATAAATACAGCTTTCCTGAGGTATATTTGGAGTCAGCTCAGCCCAAAGAACAACGTTATAAGTCAACGAGGTCCATCAGATGCTGCTGGTCCTCTTTGTACGAAGAGTCCAGATAAGGCTTAGACAGCCATCACTTCGTGGGTCACTGCTCCTATTGTAGATTGTCATTCGCAAGCATTTCACAGTAAGAAGATCTAGATGTTTCTCAGAATCTGGAGAAGACACATGAAAGCTAGAAGTTGATGGAATGTGGACCAGAAATATTCTAGTCCTCTATCTTCTGTCGCCTCATTGAGAAGAAAGCATCGATGTGGGTACCTGACCTGTTACCACCACTGAAGAGCACCCGGTCATACACATATTCATGTGTCACCTCATAGAGATATGGAAATCTAAGAACTAGAAGCTTAAAGAGTAAATAACTTTCCTTTTTAGTTTATTTAACAATCAACCAGTCTTTGCAAAGTTCTGAATCTTTGTAATATACTTAATCACCTCATTTATCTTTCTTTTCCCCCAAACTATAAGCTGTTTTATCTGCCTGGTTCATGCACTTACAGTAGCTGATTTGAACCTCAGATTTAACAAATATCCCTACTCGATTCTGAGCTTCTCTTCTCCCCTCCTGCTCAGACAGGGTGATATGGCGTCTGAGCAGGGAGGAGAGGAGCAGAGAACCTCACACTGGAGTACGGATTTTTGGAACAACTGCAGTTCAAATCATCGGCCCCAAGTGCATGAATCAGGCCATAAAAACAGCACTTTCAGCATGGAGATTGAGGGGGAAAAGGAAGCAAAATAAGGTAATGGAGTGTATTACAAAGATTCAGAACTTTGCAAATGCTGATCAATAATTAAATATAAAAGTTTAGTTACTCTTCAAAAAATGACCGTCCTTTTTTAGGAAACTTTCTCCAGTCTCAGATGAGAACAGCGTTTGCTGAGCGTTTCTTCTGCTTTGTTTTAGTCGAGTGGGAGTCTTGGCACCAACCAAGGCTTCTGACATAAGTTTTTTAAACAAGCTCTTAACTGGTGAAGGTGAGGAAGAATTATAGTTCGAACACTTTCAGAGTTGGCTTCTAGGGACCACTGAGCCAACAAAAGACTTAAGGAAGAATGAGATCTTGGCTAAAGAACCCTTTGTCTCCATATCCTCCTGCTTCTGTTCTAGAGCTCAACACTATGCAGAACTACAGCTTTAGCAGAGAGGTTTAGTAGGTGGCCGAGGTCTTATAAGAAGAACTTGGATGAGGACTCCAATTTGCTTTATCTAGGGGTCCCTTTCTTAGTGTATGCCACGCTTTCCCCTTTCCTTGTCTGTTTCATGTTATGGTGGGAGTGGAGAAATCATATGTAAATGGATCATTCATCACCAACGATGGAGGACGATAACATGTTTTCCTGTTCCTTATATCTTATTTTACACCCGAAGCTTCGTCGAGAATTTATTTTTGCCTCGAGGGGTCTTGGTTGCAATGAAAGCTGTGACTTTTGGAAGCGATGGGTAAATCAGAGCGTAGCTTTGGCAAACCTCAAACCTGCTAGAAGCCCACCACATCCCTCCAGAAGAAATCTTCTCATCCACCCCCAGAGGCATTAAAAATAGATGAATGTCAGCTGATTCATCTACGTATGAACATGATGTACACTGGCGCCCATCTATTTTCATACTTAAGCCTATTTTTCAGAAATAAAACACATTCACTAATAAAAGCCTCACACCTATAACTTGAAGGGGTTGTCCACTACTAGGAAAACCCCTTCTTGATGAAAATGTTTGGCCCTGATAAAATAATAAAGCCTATACTCGCCTCCCATGCTGGCACCGTTCCCACGTTGTCGGCACTCGGTCTCTCAGGGCTCACATGCTGTTGTTGTGACATGTGACGCCGGCACCCAATCAGCGCTGGCGTCACTGTCTCCGCCTTTGGACAAATAGAACATGAACAGGAAGTCCGGGCTGGAGCTGATCTTGGACTTCCTCTTCCTGCTCACTTCGTCAGAAGGCGGAGACAGTGACGCCTGTGCTGATTGGATGCCATCGTCACGTGTCACAACAACAGCACGGGAGCACCGGGAGAGCAAGTGACGACACCGTGGGAACGGTGCCAGCACGGGAGGCGAGTATAGGCTTTATTATTTTATCGGTGCTAAGCGAGGGGTATGAGAGGAAGTTGTCCAAGTAGTGGACAACTTCTTTAAAGGGAACCTGTCATCTCGTTTTCCAGCAGTGCCACCTCATTGATAGGGCTTGTAATAACGTTTTGAGCAATCCTTTTATTACAGCCCTTCAGCCTTGGAAAATACACTTTGAAGTTGTCTGATGGATGATCTTGCCGGAACCCCCATTGTGCATTCACATCTCCTACATCATCCACACAGCATTAGCAGGCACAGAGGAAGCCGCGATACTTGTCCGAAGAACCATTGGGTCACTCGGCACAGGGTCAGACAATTTCAAAGTGTTTCTTAAAACTTATATGAGACTGCATTAAAAGGGTTGTTAGACATTTATTACAAGATGGCCTCAGTTTTCATAGGGAAAAGCTGATGACATTCACTTTAATCATATGCTGCAAAAGAGCGCTTCTCCAGAAGGAAGAAAACGGTCTAATGCCACCTATAGGGCATGTGCACAAAACGTCTTAAATACGCGCGGCAGTGGTTTTCCTTTTTATTGAAGTGTCTTGATTCCAATCTATTGCGCAGTTTTTTTGCCACAGTCTTTGTCTCCTTTTACATTATGTATAACATATCAGAAGCAGAAGGCGCCTGAAGAATGGACCGATCAATTCTTTTAAGCTCTTCTTGGCCTTTGAAGCCTGATATGGTTAAAAAGAAGCTTGAGGACTCTGAAAACATGACAGAAAGACATTTCTGCATTGCAGTGTATGAGTTCATTATTTTTAGAAGCACTTTTTCTGGTGGGTTTCGGAGCAGACACATCTGAAAAACAGGTTGTGTTATATCTACTCTTAGTAGATAGAACCAGCACCTTCTACCCTTAGTAGATAGAACCAGCACCTTCTATCCTTAGTAAATATAACCAGAACCTTCTACTCTTACTATATAGAACCAGCACCTTCTATCCTTAATAGATAGAACCATCACCTTCTATCCTTAGTAAATATAACCAGCACCTTCTATCCTTAGTAGATAGTACCAGCACCTTCTATCCTTAGTAAATATAACCAGCACCTTCTATTCTTAGTAGATAGAACCGGCACCTTCTACCCTTAGTAAATATAATCAGAACCTTCTACCCTTAGTAGATTAGTAGATAGAATCAGCATTTTCTACCCTTAGTAAATATAATCAGAACCTTCTACTCTTAGTAGATAGAACCATCACCTTCTACCCTCAGTAGACAGAACCAGCACCTTCTACCCTTAGTAGATAGAACCAGTACCTTCTACCCTTAGTAGATAAAACCAGCACCTTCTATCCTTAGTAAATATAACCAGCACCTTCTACCCTTAGTAGATAGAATCAGCACCTTCTACCCTTAGTAGATATAACCATCACCTTCTACCCTCAGTAGACAGAACCAGCATCTTATACCCTTAGTAAATAGAACCAGCATCTTATACCCTTAGTAGATAGAACCAGCACCTTCTACCCTTAGTAAATATAACCAGCACCTTCTACCCTTAGTAGATAGAACCAGAACCTTCTACTCTTAGTAGATAGAACCAGCACCTTCTACCCTTAGTATATAGAACCAGCACAGTCTACACTTAGTAGATAAAACCAGCACCGTCTAGCCTCAGTGGATAGAACCAGCGCCTTCTACCCTTAGTAGATAGAACCAGCACCTATCAACAGTAACTTTGTGCAGTTTTAGTCACGTTCTACTAGGTAAAAAAACGCAAGAGAGCTGGAGAAAAGGCAGAATCAGGAGGCAAACACACACTAGGACTCCACTGTCATCAAGCACAATGTTGCTTGAGCAATGTCAGCCACGTGGCCTGTAACCCCTTTCGGTTTCAGTTATCTGTATGAATCTCTGTATCAGCCATTGCCTAGAAGGGGGCTGGCTCAGTTATACAAATGAGCCAGTCATCCAGACCCCTGCATACAAGTCACTGACAATGGGGAAGGGGGGAGCTTTCTCCTGCACTGAACAAGTGCAGACATTAATATACTGGGAGCCAGCACTGGCACCAATAGCAGGACATGATAATGAATGTAGATTCATAACTTTTATTCATTGCCAGCTTAAAAAATTATGGGGAACTGAAACACAAAATTTAGATGGAAGTTGCAAAGCATTTTTTATAAACATTCTTGATCTAAAACTGTGACAGTATTTAAAAAAAACATTAATTCTACAGCGGTATTGAAATCCAGAAATAATATATGATATTCTGACAACACAGCATGGCCTCAGAAACATGGATGACCAGAAAACTCAAGACTAAAGAAAAATAATAGATAAAATCACTGACTGTATATGAATATATGAATGTATGAATTCTCACGCTGTGATGTGTATGTATGGTGCAAGGATGTGTTCTCTGCGAGTGGTGGTGAGCTCCTGGCATTTTATATGTTTAGATCTATTGCGATTTTGAATTATTTCCAAATAAAAAGGTTAACCCAAATCAGACGTGTGTGCCATCGTAATACAGACGTAATCCAGCACAGTGGCTCAGTGGTTAGCACTGCGGCCTTCCAGCACTGGGGTTCTGGGTTCAAATCTCCAAGGACAACATCTGCAAGGAGTTTGTATGTTCTCCCCATGTTTGCGTCGGTTTCCTCCGTGTTCTTCTGTATCCTCCCCCTTCCAAAGACATCCTGATAGGGAATTTAGATTGTGAGCCCCAATGGGGTCAGCAATGATAATGTTAGTAAAGCACTGTGGAATTAATGGTACTATATAAATGAGTAAAATAAATAAAAATAGTATAATACTACTCCTATGCTTCCTAAGGCAGGGGTCACACTGGCGAGTGCGATGCGAGTAACTTGCGCGAGTCTCTTGCATAAAATACCCGGCATTGCCGCCGGCACTCAGGATCGGAGTGTACAGCTGCATATATTTCTATATGCAGGAATATAACTATTATATTACTGTCCCCTATATACAACAATATAACTACTATAATACTGCTCCTATGTAAAGAATATAACTACAATAATACTGCCTGTATGTACAAGAATATAACTACTATAATACTGCCCCTATATACAAGAATATAACTACTATAATACTGCCCCTATGTACAAGAATATAACTACTATAATACTGCCCTCTATGTACAAGAATATAACTACTATAATACTGCCCCTATGTACAAGAATATAACTACTATAATACTGCTCCTATATACAAGAATATAACTACTATAATACTGCCCCTATGTACAAGAATATAACTACTATAATACTGCCCTCTATGTACAAGAATATAACTACTATAATACTGCCCCTATGTACAAGAATATAACTACTATAATACTGCCCCTATGTACAGGAATATAACTACTATAATACTGCTCCTATGTACAAGAATATAACTACTATAATACTGCCCCTATGTACAAGTATATAACTACTATAATACTGCCTCTATGTACAAGAATACAACTACTATAATACTGCCCCTATGTACTGTACAAGAATATAACTACTATAATACTGCTCCTATATACAAGAATATAACTACTATAATACTGCCCCTATGTACAAGAATATAACTACTATAATACTGCCCTCTATGTACAAGAATATAACTACTATAATACTGCTCCTATGTACAAGAATATAACTACTATAATACTGCCCCTATGTACAGGAATATAACTACTATAATACTGCTCCTATGTACAAGAATATAACTACTATAATACTGCCCCTATGTACAGGAATATAGCTACTATAATACTGCCCCTATGTACAAGAATATAACTACTATAATACTGCTCCTATGTACAAGAATATAACTACTATCATACTGCACCTATGTACAAGAATATAACTACTATAATACTGCCCCTATGTACAGGAATATAAATACTATAATACTGCTCCTATGTACAAGAATATAACTACTATAATACTGCCCTCTATGTACAAGAATATAACTACTATAATACTGCTCCTATGTACAAGAATATAACTACTATAATACTGCCCCTATGTACAAGAATATAACTACTATAATACTGCCCCTATTTACAAGACTATAACTGATATAATACTTCGGATATAGGCAGGAGGGCTCTACAAGAGACAATCCAGGTATGATTTCCTGAGCTCAATGTTTTAGATGCCGAAGCGTTTGTGAGTTACATCCATGCAAGATAAAACATCATCATAAAGGATTCTTCTTTTAATCCTGAAGACATAGAAGGTTTCTTATATATGAGATAAAAGCAGCTTTCTCAGCAGGAAGGAGTGGGAGAGAAGAGTATGAGACAGATTTTTCAAACCTCCCCCTGATCCAGAAGACCCTTCAGAAAATAACAAGTTTTTATGTATATAGTATTTATTGTTGAGCAGCGTTAGTTTTTATGTCACATTCTGCTACCAGTGAGAACGTAATCTTTGGATCATTAAAACTCACAAGGAATCTGCAGTGACAGCGACCATAATATTATCATATTGTTGTATATCCCTGCACAACATATTGATCTAACCTTCCATTTATAATTTTAGCCTTCAACCGATTTTACATTTAATGAGCGATTTCAGTTTGTATAAATATTCAAATAGATGGTCTTGTTATTTGTATAAGGAAACAGGTCTGCTACAATATTCTAATGTATTCTTAATGTCACAGCCATCATGCCTCAGTACCAGAAGCTGTCCTTCTAAGCATTGCCAAGCCTGTTTAGCTCCAGCCCCGACAGAACATATTATACCAGCACTAACTAATAAATTCAGCAGTCAAGTTTTAGCCTGCCAAACTAAAAAAATACTGCCCCTATGTGCAAGAATTAACTACTATAATGCTGCTCCTATTTACAATAATATAACTACTATAATACTGCCTCTATGTACAAGAATATAACTACTATAATACTGCTCCTATGTACAAGAATATAACTACTATAATACTGCTCCTATGTACATGAATATAACTACTATAATACTGCCCCTATGTACAAGAATATAACTACTATAATACTGCCCCTATGTACAAGAATATAACTACTATAATACTGCCCCTATGTACAAGAATATAACTACTATAATACTGCCCCTATGTACAAGAATATAACTACTATAATACTGCCCCTATGTACAAGAATATAACTACTATAATACTGCCTCTATGTACAAGAATATAACTACTATAATACTGCTCCTATATACAAGAATATAACTACTATAATACTGCTCCTATATACAAGAATATAACTACTATAATACTGCTCTTATATACAAGAATATAACTACTATAATACTGCCCCTATGTACAAGAATATAACTACTATAATACTGCCCCTATGTACAAGAATATAACTACTATAATACTGCTCCTATGTACAAGAATATAACTACTATAATACTGCTCCTATATACAAGAATATAACTACTATAATACTGCTCCTATATACAAGAATATAACTACTATAATACTGCTCCTATGTGCAAGAATATAACTACTATAATACTGCCCCTATGTACAGGAATATAACTACTATAATACTGCTCCCTATGTACAAGAATATAACTACTACAATACTGCTCATATGTACAAGAATATAACTACTATAATACTGCTCCTATGTACAAGAATATAACTACTATAATACTGCTCCTATGTACAGGAATATAACTACTATAATACTGCTCCTATGTACAAGAATATAACTACTATAATACTGCCCCTATGTACAAGAATATAACTACTATAATACTGCCCCTATGTACAAGAATATAACTACTATAATACTGCTCCTATGTACAGGAATATAACTACTATTATTATCAGGCCCAGCAGTTTGACAGCTCGCTCTGCACAGATGTGCTTTAGAGACCGGTGCTCACTGTTGCTGCTTCTTTCACGTCCTCTTGAATGAAAGTCTGTGGCTGCTGTGAGGAATAAGTACCTTTTCTCCCAGTAGACACGCTTTTGTTATGGCGGCTTGGCAGCATTGTTACGCTATTACCTACAGAATAACACTGTATCTGCGGATAAACAGCTTTTTCCGAGGTGACAGGTTCCCGCTGAGTGTGAATTCTTTGAATGATTAATTGTGTGGAGGATTTACCTCGGTGTCGTCATCACACTGATGAGCTGAGCTCCAGCGTTTCTCCATATATGATGTGTAGATCTTCGGGTTCAGCCATCAGTGGCAGCGAGGGATTCTCTACAGTCATCATTTTACTCTGTGAGTCACAGACACCTACAGACAGTCGTCACCGGCGAGGTCTAATAATAGTGGAATCACTCAAGGTAAGAACTTTTCACCAAGTTTTTCTTCTTCTTGTTTTGCATTAGATCACCAGATAGGATTTCTTCTGGGACAAGTCCTAGTAGACAGGACTTCTCCACTCTTGGAGCACCACCACTTTTCCTGATATTAGACGCAGTCTTCAAGGGGTGTTCCCATCTTTTTATGGCACTTCCACCCCTGGGACCTCCCATCTAGCTCAAAAATGAGGCCCTATCACAGGCTAAACATGATTGCTAATTTGCAGATTTCCTACAGAAGAGAATGGAGAGAGCAGTTCAGTTTGGTGTCAATGCCCAAAAATAAGGTGCGGTCACTCTGTAAGGGTAAAACAACTCTTCTAGAAAACCGTACATAATAACATTTATTGGAACAGGCTTTTTATATTTTTGGGGGGACTGAGTGCGCTAGAACCCTGCAGCTCTCCTATACTTGGGCAGAGAACCTGCAATCATGTGATCGCCTGATCCTAATGAAGCAATGGCAAAGGAGAAGACAGAATCGGTAATTATTTTTATTATTAATAGTATTTATTTATATAGCACCATTAATTCCACGGTGCTGTACACGTGAAAAGGGGTTACATACAGGTTTATAGATAACAGTAAACAAATTTACAATGACAGACTGGTACTGAGGGGAGAGGACCCTGTCCTTGCGGACTTACATTCTTCGGGATAATGGGGAAGAGACAGGAGGTCGGCGTGCTGCAGCACTGGTGGTGGTGAGGCGGCAGCTCTGGTGGTGGTGAGGCGGCAGCTCTGGTGGTGGTGAGGCGGCAGCTCAGGTGGTTGGTGAGACGGCAGCTCTGGTGGTGGTGAGGCAGCAGGTTGGGTGGTTGGTGAGGTGGCAGCTCTGGTGGTGGTGAGGTGGCAGCTCTGGTGGTGAGGCGGCAGCTCGGGTGGTTGGTGAGGTGGCAGCTCTGGTGGTGGTGAGGCGGCAGCTCGGGTGGTTGGTGAGGTGGCAGCTCTGGTGGTGGTGAGGCGGCAGCTCGGGTGGTTGGTGAGGCGGCTGCTCTGGCGGTGGCGACGCAGCGGCTCGAGTGGTTGGTGACATGGCAGCAGCTCGGTTGGTTGGTGAGGCGGCAGCTCGGGTGGTTCCCTGGTTGTGTTTGGCAAACTGTTCCTGTAGAAGATTAAGCCTGTGGTGTAAATTTACAATGGCGCTGGGTTAAAGCCCATGACGAAGCTCCGTACATCTGTCGGGTTTGTACCAAGATTAGGAGTAATCCATAGTCAGGGATTACTGAGGTGACAATCAGTGACTAGGCACATGATGGCGGCAGCGATGGGGGATAACTTTTTAATCACTGAACTCCACTATTCTCGAGAATGGGGTATTGGAGCAGAGGTTGAGCTTGTGCACCTTCGCCTGATTCATTCGCGATCGAGGTGGTGGATACAGCTCTGCGTTCAGACAGGATAACGATGGTTATAGGATAACTTCCAGTCATAGTACAAACCATTTATGTGTTCCTCTAAAGTGATCTAGGGAAGGGGCTTTCCTAAAAGGGTAGGATATATCTGTGCTTAGCATCCACTGCAACCAGATCGGTTGGGTAGGTAGACCTTAGCAGAATCAGCCCATCCTATCCCCTCAAACTAAAGTTTAAGGAACTGGGGCAAGAATTGAGAAGATAAAATGGAAGTCTCCATGAAAAAAATAGAAGACTAAAATATTATGTTTTGGTTCTCTTCACATTTTTGATGAGGAGAAGACCACCACCACAGTAAAAGCCCCCAAACCTTTATGTTGTTTTTTGTGATGTGATGAGAAACTTGAAAGGTTGGACACTCAAAAATATGGAGTCCTGTATAAGTTTACTTTTCTCAGTGGAGGAATGAGACCATCAGTCTTTTTATGAGCCCAATAGGAGATGTACAATCAACTTCAATGGTGGCCCACCTCGCGACTAAGAAGGTCAAAACAGTGGAAATCAAACTGTTCTGAAGTGATGTCATCAGTACAAACTTATCTGATTGTGATCTGGAGACCCTGAGAGCATAAATGTCAAATATACGGGACATGATACAAATCACCAAAATGTCAGACAAGACCATACAAAATAAAATAAAAGAGAAAGAACATGTAACGGTAGAAAAAGAGGAAGAGCTTTAATGTCACAGACGATGTTGGTTTTTCTCATGCTTTTGTCAACACAATAGAAATAAGTTTTACTTTCAAATCGACGTCGTCCAAACAGAAAATAAAGTGCACCCATCGCTCTATGTGATGAAGAGCAAAGAAAAGAAAATTCATGGGGAAAAAGGTTGTTATCGAAGCCTCTCGTTTTTGGTTTTTAAGACCCTATAACGAAGAGTGGATAAAATACTATGGTCATTGTGTCTGCCTTGAATCCTGCCTCTCTCCGAGTTCTCGAAGAATTATTACGTGATGTTCGCTTATTGCAGATCTTGAGTTATGAGTTGGAAGCAGGTAAGAAATGTTTGTTTCCATAGGTCCCATATATGTGGACACAGGTGTCGATAGATTTTCCTTAATTGGGGCAAATATTCAATTCACTGTCCTCGCCTTGTTTCAGAACGCCCTAGGTAGAGAGGCTTGTTGGCAGCCCCCTGGCACTTAGCACCCAGGTACATGCTCCACCAGTCCCTCCAGACGGACAAGACTCGCATATATGACCATATCATGAATTTACACCCCCAGAAACAACTCTATGGACCTCTATGCTCATCTTATAATAAATGAGGGCATACAGGCATTTATAAAATGTCTTAATATGGAGATATTCTCTTCTGGAGGCAATGCTTCTGCAGTAGAATACCTATATAATAGGCAGAGTGCGGGACCGAGGGTCTTGGGTCCACCAGAGTAGATGACATGACATCCAGCCTTCAGCTATACAGAACATGTAGTGTCCGGGCTCATGACTATAGACTGAGCTGGAGTTACGGTTGCACCAGACTTTGATGCCTATAGGGGACCCAAAAGGCCCTTTTGGTCTGTATTATGAAACCCCCGTGGAAGTGTTGGAGATTATTCGTTGGATCCACTGTTGATGTCCACTTAATTCATCCTAATCTTGTTCACCGAATATTAATAAGGTCGTTAGTTTATATGTGATCATCCCATTGGACACAGACCCAGATTAATCCAAAATCCAACCGGGCTTGTGTTCTGCTGGATCGCAGAGGCCCGTTATTGTACCAGAGGGTCGGAGACTGCAGGATCCTCCGTTGGGACAGTCTGTCCATGGGCGTGCTTATATGGAAACTCAGGACTACGGTCAGGTTCCCCCAAATACCAGCCCTGAAAGGCCAAATATTACAATTTGCAAACTTCGCGCACATCGAGATCCCTGCACAATCGAAACGCAGATAAAAATTATTAATGGTGACTGAGTTTTTATATATCTGGATTTACTGTACTGCACTAATGTTTGTGTTCAGTGATTTTATTTAATATTATTTATTATTCATTTTTATTTTTATTCTTATATTTATAACAAGCAACAATAATGTATTATATTAAAAAATTGTTTGTTTGTTTTTTAAGTTATCCTATATGCTGAAATAAATATGACTACTGTCATATAATACATGTATTATATGTATATGTCGTTAAGTGCATAGGTGTCCCCTCGACACCCACGCACTTAACAACATATACATACAATACATGTATTATATAACTCTTAAAAATCAGGTAATTAAACAGATTTGCGGATTTTAGGAGCCCCCTGCTCATAAAATCCGCAAATCTGTTTAATTACCTGATTTTTAAGAGTTAATGGTCCCATTTATAAAACTAAGTAGTCAGGACCCCAATCAAATTACCAGAATGGAAATGAGTTTGTTGGTGTCGATGAAGTTAGTCAGTTATGTGGCGCAATAAATCACGCTGTGTTATCAATTTTACATAGGACTGCAAGTCGACTTATTGGCTTTTCGTATACATGGACAAAAAATAAAAGGAAGTAACAGTTTTAGCTCTGCTTCATCCTTACTTTATATTAGGAACCTCATGAACACATAACATTTGAGGTCCCACAAAAACAGAAAGGATTAATTGACCAGTGGACTTTTGAGACCAAGTTCAGGTCACATTGCCAATTTTGATGCTTTTTAATTAGCGAATAATTTTAAATGCTACTTCTACAAAATTAATTTGTACATGTGTTACTCTAAATTGCAGTGAAAATGTGTATATATATATATATATATATATATATATATATATATATATATATAGGGGTTTTTTTCCAAAATTGTGGGCTCCGACACCCAAATTCTCCCCCACCAAAATCGAAGAAGATTATAGTGATAGGGGATGTATTATAACAAATTGGCTATTTGTGAAGAGTCCATGCAGATCCAAACCCCCCAGAGGTGTATCTCAAATCCACTGGTATCCGATACAAAATCAATAACAGGACCCCTTACCCACCACCATGTGTAACGCATGGTCTTTTTTATGGTCCCCCTTTGACACTAGTGACAGGTTGTATCTACTACCCCTATATTCCATAAAGCTCTACCCCTAAAAACCCCTCCAAAAATACCGTCTGGCCTACTTCTGTACGCTACAGAAACTTTTCAAAAACTCATGCTCAAAATAAAAAGAATTTTTTTTTTTAAATACTAAACTTTATTTAACAAGTGATCCCAGCTTATCACAGCAGTATTAATTTCCAAGAAACTAAAAAGATGATTTTTTTTTTACAATTTCAAAGTGAATTTTTTTTTTTTCACTTTTCAGGGGTAAACGCTCATTACAACTTTCCGAGCGACTTCATAATTAAGCTGCGCTCACGTTTCATTCAAATGTTTCCTAAAAATAGAGAAACGAGCTGAGCTACAAAAGCACAAAACAGCTTCATAAAGGTAAATGTATCATCAAATCATAGAAATAGAAAGCAATAAAAAAAAAAGATAGAAAGCAATAAAAATAAAAACTAATAGTAATCAAATGAGAAAATATTCTTATCACAGCACTACAATTACTGTTACCTACCGCAAGCAAAATGTGTCTAAAGTGAGACGATAACAGTCTATCATTAAGTTCACAAATCTAAAATATTGATGGGAGATAATGACCAGGAAATGTGTGTGTGTGTATATATATATTGTGTGTGTATATATAGATTGGCCTACCGCCTCAACGCATTAACCTAATTATCCCTGTGTGGCCTATTAATAAAAAAACAACAACATAATCACGTTCCTCCATCATGTTCTCATACACTTTATGCAGTTAATAGCCCTCTGTGTCTGTACTGTTACATACTTAGGTAGTTAACTGGTTCATGCAGCTTTACATGAACACCCGAGCCTTACACTATGGCTGGTCCAAATAACTAAAGCAATTGTTTCCATCCACCTCTCGTGTCTCCCCTTTTCCTCATAGATTGTAAGCTTGCGAGCAGGGCCCTCATTCCTACTGGTATCTGTTTTGAACTGTGATTTCTGTTATGCTGTAATGTCTATTGTCTGTATAAGTCCCCTCTATAAGTTGTAAAGCGCTGCGGAATATGTTGGCGCTATATAAATAAAATTATTATTATTATTATTATTATATATATATATATATATATATATATATATATATATATATACATTTTATTTAAACATATATTTAATATATTTAATGTTAACATATTTAGACATTTTTTTATTTTCTACGGTATATTAGCTTTTTTATTAATTTGTTCCTCTCTATTTTTATAAAATATTAGGCTTTTTATACAGTTTTATTTTCTAATTATTTATTTTAGACGTATTTTTGCCTTAATTTAATCTATTCTACTACGGGTGCTTTTTTTTCGCTTATCTTCTCTACTGTTCTGTTAATAAAATAATACGTTCTATATCTGATCTCTGTCCTCGGTGGTTTTTGGCGATGCCAATTGTCCCTGGTCTTTTTTTGGGACTTTTTTTTGGCAGGTACAACTGAATCCAGTAAACCGGGTAAAATTAAATCCAGTAATTAGTAACAAATTACCAAATTTGCAAAGCGGATGGGATTAGATCTATTCACAGACATGCCCGTCTATAAACTGTAAAGTAAATTTTTTTTATTTGGTTTCTCTTCCGTTTTTAGCCTTTTTTTAAATTTGTTTTTTTGAAATTGTAAATAATGACAGCAAAAAAGTTTTGAAGACAACAAAGAAAAGTTTGTAAAAGTAAAGTTTGTGCTTCTTACCTGCAGGATGTGGGGCACAGATGTGTCTGCTCCTGGTGGTATCTTGTCCTTGGGGTTACGATCTCGTTCCTCCTCCCAGTGTGAACAGGAAGCTGCTGATCTGGGGCCATCAAATCACATATGAAATCAACAAGTGCATGAAGTCGGCGCCGAGTGATGAAGGGAAACGTACACACACAGTGACATTACTGCTGCCTGACTCTAACCCAGAGAGAAATGGGGTCAGGGCCAAAAATGCCTCCAAAAATCAGGTCTGTGTGATGGAGACCACAGTAGCCATTGACCAGAGTCCACAAGTCACGATCCATACCGGTGACACCGTGGCCAGCGCCGTCATCTGCAGAGAAGCAATTACTTTACTAGCAAGTTGTAAGCATTTAGTTGTTTTTTTTTTTTTTTTTTGCTTTTTATACAGTTATGGTTTGCTTTTGTTTTGTTTTGTTTTTTCTCCAAAAAACGCATCTGGCACCAATATATATCGAAATTTGGAATTACTAATAATCGATGTGCCAAATTAAAAAAAAAAACAAAAAAAAAAACAGCGACAGATTTACTTTTATTTTTGGCAGATATTCTGGTATTACTCCTAGCAATTTACCAATAGTTCATGATTTAATAAACTTAGAGTTATTATATGACCAAGTACTTTTTCCAAAATAAGGTTTTCAGCCCATAAAAATCACAACTTTTGTCTAACAAACTGTCCTCAGCCAGGAAGATGGAGATGGGGGTCTTTCTACAGGAAGGGTCCGTCTCTCTGTTCTTTGTGTCAGACTGCAAAGAAGCTTCACAAGGTTTTGGTTCAGGACAGGCAAGTCATTGGACAATATTCAGTGCAATGCATTAATGGATGTAAGTTCAGGAAGCTCCAGTACTTGTAGTGCTGGAAGAATGCTGATAAAGATTACCCACTTAATACAGATTGTATGGTAAGTTAGTACTCATCAGTGTGGTACAAAAGCACCAAAGAGAAACTTATGTGGGAACAGAACTTATCATTTTCTATGGGATCATTTGGACTCATACTCAGGTGTTGTGCTGGGTTATTTTAGAGCCAGATCACAAGACTCTACTCGCAGTTTTTTCTGATTCAGTTATGGGTGCCAGACCGATGCATAAAGTGCACAATGTTGCATCAGTTGTGTCACGCCCAGGCTCAAATAAAAGTAATGGGACACAATTGATAAATAAACACAGCCGAACAGAGTCTGAAACCGGGACACTTCCTGGATCTATTAGACTGGTATGTGAACCAGTTGCAGGAATATACCATTCCAAATATCCATATACCAGGATGGGGACATATACCAGATGAGGACCTATACCAGGGTGACTACCTATATCAGGATGAGGACCTATTCCAGGATGGGGATATATACCAGGATGGGGATATATACCAGGATGGAGATATATACCAGGATGGGGACATATACCAGGATGAGGACCTATACCAGGATGGGGACATATACCAGATGAGGACCTATACCAGGATGACTAGCTATATCAGGATGAGGACCCATACCAGGATGGGGATATATATACCAGGCTGGGACATATACCAGTATGTAGACATATACCAGGATGAGGGCCAAATACCAGGATTAGGGCCACATACAAGGAAGGGGACATATACCAGGATGAGGACATATACCAGGATGGGGATTTATACCAGGATGAGGACATATACCAGGATGAGGGCCAAATACCAGGATGAGGACCTATACCAGGATGGGGACATATATCAGATGAGGACCTATACCAGGATGACTATCTATATCAGGATGAGGACCTATGCCAGGATGGGGATATATACCAGGATGGAACATATACCAGTATGTAGACATATACCAGGATGAGGGCCAAATACCAGGATTAGGGCCACATACAAGGAAGGGGACATATACCAGGATGAGGACATATACCAGGATGGGGATATATACCAGGATGGAGACATATACCAGGATGTAGACATATACCAGGATGAGGGTCAAATACCAGGATTAGGGCCTATACCAGGATGGGGATATATACCAGGATGAGGACCTATACCAGGAAGTACATTTGAAAAAACTGACCGTCACATCCATACATAGACTAAGTGTGAACAGGTGCTAAACCTAGAGTCGCCAACTCCTATACATTCAAGCAAATAAGGTAGCACACTGTAGCGCTGAAACATGCAAACATGAAACATGAAAATTTAACTGCATTACTGCACTAGAAATATGAAAAATGAGAGCGTTTAGGGCATAAAAAAGGCCAATTTTATGTGTACCTGGTAGCCACTTTACGGCATCTCTCTTATACCAGGTCCTACGCTTTCCTTCCTCACTGAGAATAAATGTCTCCATCTGAATGGGTGCCTATGAAAACCTCTTGTGAGACTACCATTCTCTCTCTCTGTGGAGGGATAATAGACCTGCTGTAATTAAATCACCTGTGACGAGGAGGCGGAGTGCTCGGTCAGAAGGCAAAATAATACATTTGAAAAACATTTTAAATTTTCATGTTTCATGTTTGCATGTTTCAGCGCTACAGTGTGCTACCTTATTTGCTTGAATGTATAGGAGTTGGCGACTCTAGGTTTAGCACCTGTTCACACTTAGTCTATGTATGGATGTGACGGTCAGTTTTTTCAAATGTATTATTTTGCCTTCTGACCGAGCACTCCGCCTCCTCGTCACAGGTGATTTAATTACAGCAGGTCTATTACCCCTCCACAGAGAGAGAGAATGGTAGTCTCACAAGAGGTTTTCATAGGCACCCATTCAGATGGAGACATTTATTCTCAGTGAGGAAGGAAATCGTAGGACCTGGTATAAGAGAGATGCCGTAAAGTGGCTACCAGGTACACATAAAATTGGCCTTTTTTATGCGCTAAACGCTCTTATTTTTCATATTTCTAGTGCAGTAATGCAGTTAAATTTTCATGTTTCATGTTTGCATGTTTCAGCGCTACAGTGTGCTACCTTATTTGCTTGACTATACCAGGAAGTAGACATATATCAGGATGAGGGCCAAATACCATAGTTAGAGCCATATACCAGGATTAGGGCCATATACCAGGATGGAGACATATACCAAGATGAGTGCCATATACCAGGATGGAAACATATACCAGGATGAGGGTCATATATACCAGGATGGAGACATATACCATCATGGGGGCCGCATACCAAGATATAGAAATTTACCAGGATGGGTGCATATACCAGGATGGGGTCCAGGATGAGGACCATATGCTAGGGTGAGGTACATATACCAGGATAGAGAACATTTAACAGGGTGGGCTGTGCATTATACTACATGGTTGACTATGGGCTGTGCATTATACAGTAAGGAGGACTATGGGGGGCATATTATACTGTATGGTGTATTATGTAGGGTGCATTATATTATAAGGAGGACTATCGGGTGCATTATACTATAGGGAGAACTATGGGCTCTGTATTATACTATAAGGAGGACTATGGGCTGTGCGTTATACTTTTCCTATAGGGCCCCATGACTTCTATGTTCACCCCTATAATATAATAGTTTACTTTTTCTATACATTAAAGAACAGCAGCAGAACGGGGGATATATATACCAGGATGGGGCCCAAGATAAGGGACATATGCCAGGATGGAGGGCATATATATGTACCATAATGAGGGACATATATACCGGTGTAACAGGCCAGATTATACCCCCAGGCCAGACTATACCCGGGGTTAAAGTGGCCTAGGCTAGATTATACCCCGGGTATACTTTGGCCTAGGCCAAACTATACCCCGGGGTATAAAATAGCCTAGGCCAAAGTATACCCCTCCAGGCCAGATTATACCCCCCAGGGTAAGCTGAGGGAAAGCTGCTCATTCTTCTAGGTCACAGCTCCCCCTCCCATCGGGCACTGCTCCTTTTCAAGCTCCTCCACCTCTGGTGACGCCAGGGATCTCCCTTTCTAAGCCCCACCCCCTCCCTATAGTCACATGTGACATGAAATCTTCAGCCCTGCTCGTGCCAGCTCGTTGTCTTGGCGCCTTGGATATGCTTGGAAAAGGGCTTTGTATACCTAGGGGGCACTGACGAGCACTGAGGGGTGGGTGGGGAACCCCTTTACTGGTTGCTATGGGATATAGCATGATCACTCTATCCTAGCAACACCTTGGATACGCTTGGAAAAGGGGTTTATCTATCTTGGGGGCACCATTGCAGCACTGCGGGTGGGTGGGGAAACCTTTTACTGGTTGCTATGGGATTTTACATGATCACTCTATCCTAGCAACGCCTTGAATACGCTTGAAAAAGGGGTTTATCTACCTTGGGGGCACTCTCGCAGCACTTAAGGATAGGTGGTTAACCCCTTAGGTGGTTGCTATGGGATTTTACATGACCACTTTATCCTAGCAACGGCTTGTATACGCTTGGAAAAGGGGTTTATCTACCTTGGGGGCACCCTTGCAGCACTGTGGGGAAGCCGGGGAACCCTTTTACTGGTTGCTATGGGATTTTACATGACCAATTTATCCTAGCAACGCCTTGTATACGCTTGGAAAAGGGGTTAATCTACCTTGGGGGCACCCTCACAGCACTGCGGGGTGGGTGGGGAACCCTTTTACTGGTTGCTATGGGATTTTACATGGCCATTCTATCCTAGCAACGCCTTGGATACGCTTAAAAAATGGGTTTATCTACCATGGGGGCACCCTCGCAGCACTGCGGGGAAGCCGGGGAACCCTTTTACTGAGGAAGGAAACAGCACAAAAATTCAAAAGCTGACTTAGGCCATAGTATACCCCCGGGGGATAAACTTTATACCAGGGGGTATAAAATAGTTTTTATAGTATTTCTCTAGGCCATAATGTTATCACTTCACTGTTTTTCTCACCCTATTGCTTATTTGTTGAAAAGTGTGCAGATCTGAACTGACAGTAGATGGCGCTGTCCTGTCAGTGCATAGTTAATGATAACTTGTTTTGTATGTTCTCTATGACACCTCTCTGCTCTCTATGACACCAAATCTTTTCCAATTTTGACAACCATGGAAGATCAATTGTATGACCAGCTTTTGAGATTCTACACTGCAACAGAACAAAGGTACCCTCAGTATACCTACGATCTACCTCCTGAGAAACGTGCAAATGCCAAGTCCCAGTTTAGACAAACAGCAAAGCCATATCGAGCCCAAGGAGGAATTGTTTATCATAGGGAAAAGGAGGTTCTTACTAAAAGTCGACTGCCAAATATCCTGAAGGCCTGTCATGACAACCCAATATCTGGGGGCCATTTTGGCAGAGATAAAACTTTAGCCAAAATCTCTGACCGGTTTTACTGGAAGGGAATGAAAAATGACGTTCACCAGTATGTGAAAGCCTGTCAAAAATGTTTTGTTATAAATCCCAAAATCACAAAGGAAGCTCCACCACTCAACAGTATATCAGTGCCTGGAAAAGTATGGAGCTTAGTTGGGATTGATATGATTGGCCCTCTTCAGGAAACATCAAATGGCAACAAATATATAGTTGCTGCCACTGATCATTTCTCCAAATGGACTGAAGCAACAGCTGTCCCAGATAAGAGTGCCAAGTCAGTGGCAAATTTTTTGTACTCCGTTATCTGTCGCCTTGGCTGTATGGAGACTCTGATTAGCGACCAGGGACGAGAGTTTGTAAACTCGATCATTGACAACCTGATGGAACATTTTCAAACAGATCACCGTATTTCATCTGCATACCACCCACAAACAAATGGCCAGCGGGAACGTGATAATCGGACACTTAAAGAAGCTCTTAGTAAGCTTGTCAATGACCAAGGAAACAACTGGGATCAATTCATCCCTGGTGTTCTGTTTGCCTATCACACATCTGTGCATGCTTCAACCAAGGTTACTCCATTTGAGGTCATGTATGGACGGAAGGCCAAGCTTCCCATGGACCTTAATCCCTCAAAAGATGATACGGTGGATCCCATGCCCATTTCAGATCATGCCACCCCTGATGTGCTAAATACACTGTCAAGCATTCTTAAAAAGCTGCACTCAGACGTCAGTACCAACATCCACTCTGCTCAAGAACACCAGAAGTGTGCCTTTGATCGCCGACACAAAAGCAACAAAGAAATCACTGCTGGTACCATAGTTTATATCAAGAATCAGCGCCGTATTCAACGCATAGGTTCAAAGATGGAACCACGCTGGATTGGACCTTATTTAGTTGTGGAATCCTTGACCAAGGGACGAGTAAAACTTAAGAACAACAAAACTGGCAAGATATTAAGCAACACATACCACACCAGCAACCTAAAGATTTACCAGGATAAAGAGGCTTCTCCACCATCCGATGATGATTATTCCAGTGACTCTGCCACACAGAAAAATAAGCAAACTAAGGCTTTCAACCTACTACCAAGTTCAAGAAGGAAGTATCTTAGCACCACTCTTGGCCTTACGTTTAGTAAGGTTGTATACTGTGGATGCAGACGAGACCTTGAACAACCACGGCGTACATATAAAACCAAAGGTGATGGAAACTGCTTCTTCCGGGCCATCAGCTACATCTTGACAGGAACAGAGGACAACCATTCCCTTCTCAGAGATAAAGTCATCCACCATATGAAAACTGACTTGACAAAAAAACTACAGGACTACTTGAACCAAAATGTGAATGAATATGTGAACATCTCTGGAATCTCTCGTGATGGAGTCTGGGCAACTGATGCAGAGATCATGACCACGGCGAATCTGTTGAGTTGCGACATAATAATCTACACAAACGTCGGTGACTCCATGGATTGGTTGACATATCCTGCAAGCTTCAATCTGCAGTCAACAACTGAACATGCACTGTATCTTGAAAATAAGCACGATCATTTCAATGTTGTTATCAGTGTTTAGCTTTAAACGTTAATTTGGTAGCAAGGACATGCTAGACTAAATGTCATAATACACAGAATGACTGTTGGGCGATTTGTTGCCCCAGATAATTGCATTGCATGATAAGTGACTTATAGCTAATGAGAAATTATTGCCCCCCCTCCCACCGCTAGGTGGTGCTGGCTCTGCTTCTACAAGCTCCAACGGCACTAGCCAGGTGCCGCTCTCCTCTATGGCGCCTGGCTGTGACGTCGGCGCATGGAGAGGCAGCGCCACCTAGCGGCAGGAGGGGGACCCCGTCTACCAGGAGACGGGCAGCGGCGGTTAGCGAGGGGGGGTAATCGGGCAGCCCCCCTAAGGTAACTATAAAATGGGGGGGTATTTGTAATGCATATGCATTACAAATACCCCCCTTTACAACTACTTTTGCCATGGGCAAAAGTTTTGTATAGTGGGAGGTACTCTTTAAGAATTGTCAGTTTGGTTTCTCAATAAAATGTTGAAGCATTAAGTAATTCTTGTGTATATCACTCAATGCAAATGATTTCATTGGGGTATAATATGAGCTGAGAGGTATAAATTGGGCTAGGCAACTTTAACCCCAGATTAGTTACATAATCTGGCCTGGAGGGGTATAGTTTGGCCTAGGCTATTTTACACCCCGGGGTATAGTTTGGCCTAGGCCAGTTTATGCCCGGGTATACTCTGGCATAGACCAAATTATACCCGGGGTTAATCTGGGACAGGGTTACTTTGGCCTGTTACACCGAGGAACCCTTTTACTGGTTGCTATGGGATTTTACATGACCACTTTATCCTAGCAATGCCTTGTATATGCTTGGAAAAGGGGTTTATCTACCTTGGGGGCACCCTGCTTGCTATAGGGTTTTACATGGTGTAAGTACCTTAGATTGATCATTTGAAATCGCTTAGCAACCAGGAAAAGAGTTCCCCAGCCTCCATGCAATGCTGCGACAGTGCCCCCAAGGTAGATAAGCCCCTTTTCCAAGCGTATCCAAGGCGTTGCTAGGATAAAGTGGCCATGTAAAATCCCATAGCAACCAGTAAAAGGGTTCCCCGGCTTCCCCGCAGTGCTGTGAGGGTGCCCCCAAGGTAGATAAACCCCTTTTCCAACCGTATCCAGGGCGTTGCTAGGATAAAGTGGCCATGTAAAATCCCATAGCAACCAGTAAAAGGGATCCCCACCCACCCCGCAGTGCTGTGAGGGTGTCCTCCAAGGTAGATTAACCCCTTTTCCAAGCGTATACAAGGCGTTGCTAGGATAAATTGGTCATGTAAAATCCCATAGCAACCAGTAAAAGGGTTCCCCGGCTTCCCCGCAGTGCTGTGAGGGTGCCCCCAAGGTAGATAAACCCCTTTTCCAACCGTATCCAGGGCGTTGCTAGGATAAAGTGGCCATGTAAAATCCCATAGCAACCAGTAAAAGGGATCCCCACCCACCCCGCAGTGCTGTGAGGGTGTCCTCCAAGGTAGATTAACCCCTTTTCCAAGCGTATACAAGGCGTTGCTAGGATAAATTGGTCATGTAAAATCCCATAGCAACCAGTAAAAGGGTTCCCCGGCTTCCCCGCAGTGCTGTGAGGGTGCCCCCAAGGTAGATAAACCCCTTTTCCAACCGTATCCAGGGCGTTGCTAGGATAAAGTGGCCATGTAAAATCCCATAGCAACCAGTAAAAGGGATCCCCACCCACCCCGCAGTGCTGTGAGGGTGTCCTCCAAGGTAGATTAACCCCTTTTCCAAGCGTATACAAGGCGTTGCTAGGATAAATTGGTCATGTAAAATCCCATAGCAACCAGTAAAAGGGTTCCCCGGCTTCCCCGCAGTGCTGTGAGGGTGCCCCCAAGGTAGATAAACCCCTTTTCCAACCGTATCCAGGGCGTTGCTAGGATAAAGTGGCCATGTAAAATCCCATAGCAACCAGTAAAAGGGATCCCCACCCACCCCGCAGTGCTGTGAGGGTGCCCCCAAGGTAGATTAACCCCTTTTCCAAGCGTATACAAGGCGTTGCTAGGATAAATTGGTCATGTAAAATCCCATAGCAACCAGTAAAAGGGTTCCCCGGCTTCCCCGCAGTGCTGTGAGGGTGCCCCCCAAGGTAGATAAACCCCTTTTCCAACCGTATCCAGGGCGTTGCTAGGATAAAGTGGCCATGTAAAATCCCATAGCAACCAGTAAAAGGCTATAGTCTGGCCTGAGGGTATAGTGTGGCCTGTTATAGTTTGGCCTAGGCTGTTTTACATCCTTAGGTATAGTTTGGCCTAGGCCAAAATATACCCAGGGTTAAATGTAGCCTAGGCCACTTTAACCCTGGGGGGTATAATGTGGCCTGGAGGGGTATAGTTTGGCCTAGGCTATTTTACACCCCGGGGTATAGTTTGGCCTAGGCCATTTTATGCCTGGGTATAGTTTGGCCTAGGCCAGTTTATACCCCGGGGTATACTCTGGCCTAGGCCAAATTATACCCGGGGTTAATCTGGGACGGGGTTACTTTGGCCTGTTACACCGGGATGGAAGACATATATAGTATATATATTAAGTGGGGGGCCTGGTCCAAATCTTACATCGGGGCCCATCACACTCTAGTTATGCCACTGCTGACCATGTCTTTGTCTTCATCCTCCTGTACCTCGTACCCACTCCTCTGACTCTCCGATCAGCTGATGCAGTCACGAAGTCCTGCCCTGGGGTGGTACCTGGTCCAGCCTATCCTCACCACCAGAGGCTCTAGTGAGGACCCAATAGACACTTTCTCACGCTCCTCCTGGGTAAGCCCGGCCCGTGGCGCAGTGGGTCCACACCCACAAGCATTTCAATGGATTGTGGCACAAAGCTTGAAGGTTACAGAGTAGATAGCTGCACGGAGCTTGATGGTTATATACTTGATATGTTTCACAGAGCTTGATGGCTAAGCCTCTGAATAGTGGCAGAGTTTGGTGTTATGTAGCTTTAGTAGTGGTACACACTGGATAGTTGCATAAAACTTGGTAGTTACACCCTGGATTGTTGCAAAGAGTTTGATAACTACACTCTATATATGTAGTTTCACAGAGTTTAGTGGTTACACGCTGGATGGTGGCACATCACTTCATGGTTACACACCGGATGGTGGTACATCACTTGATGGTTACACACTGGATGGTGGTACATCATTTGATGGTTACACACTGGATGGTGGCACATCACTTGATAGTACACACTGGATGGTGGTACATCACTTCATGGTTACACACTGTATGATGGTACATCACTTGATGTTTACACACTGGATGGTGGTACATCATTTGATGGTTACACACTGGATGGTGGTACATCATTTGATGGTTACACACCGGATGGTGGCACATCACTTCATGGTTACACACCGGATGGTGGCACATCACTTCATGGTTACACACTGGATGGTGGTACATCACTTCGTGGTTACACACTGGATGGTGGTACATCACTTCATGGTTACACACTGGATGGTGGCACATCACTTCATGGTTACACACCGGATGGTGGCACATCACTTCATGGTTACACACTGGATGGTGGTACATCACTTCATGGTTACACACCGGATGGTGGTACATCACTTGATGGTTACACACCGGATGGTGGTACATCACTTGATGGTTACACACTGGATGGTGGAACAGAGCTTGATGGTTACACACCGGATGGTGGCACATCACTTCATGGTTACACACCGGATGGTGGCACATCACTTCATGGTTACACACTGGATGGTGGTACATCACTTGATGGTTACACACTGGATGGTGGCACAGAGCTTGATGGTTACACACTGGATGGTGGTACATCACTTCATGGTTACACACTGGATGGTGGCACATAGCTTGATGGTTACATACTCAGTACTTGAAGAGTGTGCAGGTGGTTGCCAAAGGCACAGCATAACAGTAGTGTAATATTCGGCCCACCTTACAACTTATCACACTACAAAAAGTGCAAAATTTTGCTCCCACTTTGAACAGTCTGCAATGTTACTCACTGATAAAGATCTTGGCAGAACTCCACAGTAGAGGTATTGGTAAAATTTCTAGCACAGGTCACAGTCTTGCTCACTGTCTCAGGCCACAACACAGAGACCTGATACATCAGTGAGCATTTTACATTCTTCACAGAGAAAAGCATAGTTTAATCTCCACCGGGGAATGAGCTGCACAGGAGAATGGTTGGAAAGGTGGGTCCCCGGCAGCTTCTCCACACTCGCTGCCCTGGAGTGACAGGTTTCTTTCTCTCATAGGGACAGCGAGAGGGGAATAGCCACCTGGGACCTGCCTGTCCGAATAGTCTCCTGTGCGGCTTTTAAAGTATTATTCTCTCTGAAACACCACAGCATTACAGAGGGAAACTTACCTGGCTGAGATCGTGAAGCCGGAGTCTGATATATGTTGCCAGTAGATTGGGCAGAAGGATCCGCTATCAGGTTCCCTTTAAACACACATCTTATCACATCTCGTTTTTATGTCCAGTTGTGGTTCTTTTTTTAAGGACCGCAAATACGGACACATGTGCAGCACCCCAGAGTCCTGGTCGTGCAGTATTGTCGCTCTGCCGCTTAGGGGAGTGATGTTACTTCTGATTGCACTAAAGTTCACCTGACCAGGTATCACAGTCACACATTACACTTCACACTCCGGCCACCAGGGGGAGCAAAGGGTTCTATCTATTAGGCCACTCCTCACACTCTGGTAAAACTGGGGGCTGGATAGGAAGTTAGAGAGAAGCTGACTGGGTTTTGCCCAGGTAACATCTAGTGAGAGAGGGTGTTGCTGGGAAGATTCAGGGGGGTCCCTGTCAGGGGTGGGATCCTGACAGCGGCCTAGCAAGAGACAGATCGTTACGGAGCCATGCCTGCACCTCATTGCGGCAGCATCCTAAGAAAGGACAAGAAGCGGAGTATATTGTGGAGAAGTGAGAAACGAGATCACAGCACTAGGAGATAATACCAGGAGGAGTCGTGCCCTAAGATCGTGGCAACATCCTTCTGAGGCGCGTAGCCGGTGGCCGGAACACCGAGGGAGTACTGGCTCTACGCATTACTTTGAATCATGGCAGGACAGTTAACTTTAGGTTGGCTGTCTCACCTTTTCACCTAAGCAGACAACCGAAGTCTACAGTAAAAGGTAAAGAGACTGCAACCCTGTGTCCTCGTTATTTACTGCGACCTACACCATTACCATCTACTCATCAAGGGAAGCCCTGGGGACATACTTCACCTGTGGGAAGGTATACCATCTAGCTGCCACTCCATCACCTACACCTTTAATTGGGCACCCCTTAGCAGGGCCACGGACCGGGTCAAGCCACTGTGACATCCCCAGAACCGAGACAGAGGGACCCGGTACCGAGTACCCCATTGCCCTGCGTCTGGGGGCGCTCCAAAACTTGGCGTCACAACAGGATCTACTTAAGCCTGAAAATCAGGTCATGTGTGCCTTGGAACTGTGTCTGAATTGTGCTTGAACTGTAACTTATTGCCAAGACTGTGTATTGCCATTTGCCGCCAAAATTTCCCGCCAAAACCGCCGCCATTACAGCGCCACGAGGAGCGCAGAAGAAGAAGAAGGGCGTGCCATGGGAGGAGACTATCAAAGTGGCGCGAGAAGTGACGACTGCCTCCCTCCGACTACTGCTGCGGGAAGACGACCTACCCCGTGTGCCACCGAAGATCCCGGAGTCGGGATGGTGACCAGCGAGTACCTGAACAACGAAGGAATGATCCGAGATTGCCTCAGCCGACCGGAGGCAGACCCGAACCCACCACAGATGGAGAATTCAGACTCCTTGGATCCGCCGCTGGAAGAGCCTAACCAACCGATTCCGAACGCGGAGCCAGCAGATGTGAAGCAACAGAAGTCAGAGCCGTGCGAGAGGGTCGCATTGGAAGAACCGTGGCCCGAGCCGCCGCCGACTCTAGTATCCTCGTCGGTGGAGCGGAGCGACATCGGTGGAACCACATCAGACGCAGGTATGGAAAGCACCCCTGCTCTACCGACCGATCCCGCTCCCGTGACCGCTCCCCGTCCCGACAGTGACCGATTCCCCGCTGCTGAGCTCGTCATGCTACCCCCTGATGCCCTGGAGAAGGCAGTGCCCCCGTTACCAACAGCTATGGGAGAACCATTGGACGTGAGCTCTGAGGGGGTGATCTTTCAATGGGATGCACCGAGAACTAGACCAGACGGGTCCCGAGAGGAAGGGATCTATATTGATGTGCTCACCTGGGAACAATATAAACAATGCCTAATTTCACACTGGAAAAACAGAAAAGAGACAGAACAAAATGACCCACCAAGAGTACCAAAACCAAAGACTGAACGCGGTAAAAGGGACTTGGTGAAACAGGGAACTGTACTAGCCTTTCACCCGAAACGGGGTTGGGGCTTTATACAGGAACCGGGAGTACCGACTGAAGTCTTCTTTACCAGCTACAACATGAAGACCCCGTCCCGCGACAGGTACGATAACCAAATCTTACACAGAGGGGACCGGGTGACCTACACTCGCCATCGGAGTGCACAAGGCTGGTGCGCTCGGAATGTTAAGCAATGCGAGCCTGTAATAGCGCCACCGGCTGTCCTGACCACGACTAACTCTGAAGTGACAAATCGTACTACTACCACTGTGTGCATTATCGCCGCTACTGAACTTGCTACCAAAACTGACATTCGAATCCAGACCCCTGATGACCTGACCGCACCTGAGAGATGAACCAATGACACGGACACCGCAGCGGACGAGAACACGGAATCGAAGCTTTCCCGGTCAGGAAGTGTCCGCTACCGACTGATGCCTTGCAACCTATTATGAGAATGAACCTCGGAACCACGAGTATGTATATAGTTCCTTAAAACTGTTTGTTTTCCTGCTTTTTGCTGCTTAAAACCCGTCTAGGGTTATTTTTAAAGGGATCCCTTTATTTACACGGGATCCCTATTGTTTTCAAGTTTTGCACTGGTTTATCATTGTTTCTCAAAGAACATTTGGATCATGAACTGTGAATGATTCACAAACTGCTGCTTGTATATAGTTTGCACCTTCTTAAAGGTGCCCCCCTACCGGTTTTACAAAAAGAAGAGCTTTTTGAAGAGACTGTTCCTGATTACAGCGCAGAGGTTCTTGCTTTTAAAACTGACTTGCAAATTGATAGTTTGCACTACCTCGAAGAGACTTGGTACCCTCTTAAAGGGAATGTCTAATTGTTGCACTTAGATAAACTATAATGTTGCCTTAAGAAAGTTGAACAGTGATAATGTGTTACATAGAAATAATATGTAGTTGGTTAGATAGTGATAGAAAATGTTTAATGACGAACTTTAGGAATTGAGGACGAAGGAAAGTGGGAAGCTGAGTTTCAATAAAGTGAACCCGTAGGGGTTAGTGAGTCCTCCGGAGAGCCATAGATAGATGGTTCATAGATTTTGCACTTAGAAAAGAGAAATAAAGAAAAGTTAATTTATACTGTAGAGTTTTATAATATACCTTTAGTGGGTACCTGCCTTTAATGATTAAGGGAGCTTAGTCTCCAGAAACGCGTTGAGATTCTTACCCATATGGCTTGTGCTGAAGTCTGTATCCTCTATGCTTAAAAGTTTGTGAATAAAGAAAATTCTTTTTTACGGATTCGGTGAAGCTGGACATTCTTTTCTTTTTTGGACTCTGTACGCCTGGACACAGGGGGTCCGTGCTCCCGAAGATTGTTTTATGCATCACGGGTGAGCTGGTTTCTATTCCACCTGGAATACAAAGGAAGAGTTAAATTATTGTTCAGAAATTGCACTTAGTAGATAGTAGATAGAATGCCCGGCTGGGTAGTGATAGTTATCTATAGTTAGTAAGTTATAAATGTTACTTAAAATTGCCTTTTGCACAATGTAAATATGTTCTTGATTGTAACGTTCAAGTGTCCACACCTCCCATAAAGGGAAGCACTGTTATATTTATTTGTTTAAAGTCTTCCAAAATTTTGTATGTCTTTTGCTAACATGTATTGTTGTTCTTCTTTTCCCAGTCTGGTGAGTGCTGGATTTAACGGGGGTGGGGGGTGGGGTGGGGGGGTGTGGGGGGGTGTGGGGGGGGGGGAGTGCAGCGCCCCAGAGTCCTGGTTGTGCAGTATTGTCGCTCTGCCACTAAGGGGAGTGATGTTACGTCTGATTGTACTAAAGGAGTTCACCTGACCAGGTGTCACAGTCACAGATTACACTTCACACTCCGGCCACCAGGGGGAGCAAAAGCTTCTATTTACTAGGCCACTCCTCACACTCTGGTAAAACTGGGGGGTCGGATAGGAAGTTAGAGAGAAGCTGACTGGGTTTTGCCCAGGCAACATCTAGCGAGAGAGGGTGTTGCTGGGAAGATTCAGGGGGGTCCCTGTCAGGGGTGGGATCCTGACAGTGGCCTAGCAAGAGACAGATCGTTACGGAGCCGCACCTGCACTTCATTGCAGCAGCATCCTAAGAAAGGACAAGAAGCAGAGTATATTGTGGAGAAGTCAGAAACGAGATCACAGCACAAAGGAGATAATACCGGGAGGAGTCGTGCCCTAAGATCGTGGCAACATCCTTCTGAGGCGCGTAGCCGGTGGCCGGAACACCGAGGGAGTACTGGCTCTAAGCATTACTCCGAATCGCGGCAGGACAGTTAACTTTAGGTTGGCTGTCTCACCTTTTCACCTAAGCAGACAACGGAGGCAAATTGTGGGAGAGGGGCGTCTCTAGGGTCCAGGCCTACCCCGTCATACTGGTGCGTCCTATCCAAACTGGGGGACGGAGAGAGAGAACATCAGAAACAGATACAAGAGTTGTGAGGACTATCCCGTGGTGCTCAGCAGGGAGGTACTACAACACCCAGGCGCTAGTAGGAAGGCTACTGATTTCCACCTGCAACGGGAACTCTGGATGTGCCTTCGGACCGGCCGGTCTCAGCCAGCCCTGTTAGCAGTACTCTGGATTGTGGATGCTGAAGTCTACAGTAAAGAGGTAAAGAGACTGCAACCCTGTGTCCTCGTTATTTACTGCGACCTGCACCATTACCATCTACTCATCAAGGGAAGCCCTGGGGACATACTTCACCTGTGGGAAGGTATACCATCTAGCTGCCATTCCATCACCCCAGCGGACCCCTAGCAGCGTCGGTCATCCTGACCGAACACCACAGGTGGCGTCACGAACACTTGACAAACTTTCACCTACACCTTTAATTGGGCGCCCCTTAGCAGGGCCCCGGACCGGGTCGAGCCACCGTGACATCCCCAGAACCGAGACAGAGGGACCCGGTACCAAGTACCCCATTGCCCTGCGTCTGGGGGCGCTCCACATGCACACCCATTGTATTCAAGGGTGGTGTGTACATGTCAGGCTTTTCACACGGACTGTGTGTCCTTGTAAAAAACCTGCAGACATGTCCTTATTTTGTGCCGCACGGATAAATGCATGCGGCATACATGCCCACGGATGATATACGGATAACATCCATGTGTCATCTGTGTGACACGTTTCGGCGCCTGGGAAGAAGCAGTACAGTTTGCGCTGATCCTACGCGCCAGGTGCTGAACGCAGCTCTCATCATTGTTGCCTGGTCACCCTGAGATCAGTGCGACCAGGCGACAATGATGGGAGTTGTATTCAGCTCCCGCTGTTTACATCGTGTGTAAAATTAAGAATCAAATAAAAAAAATTGTGTGTGCTCCCATGTAATTTTCATAGCCAGGAGAGCGAAAAGCTGGGAGCTGATGTTAATAATCTGGGAAAGGGCCCAACATCCCAAAAGGTTCCCAGGCTATTACGAGCTCACAGCTGTTTGCTTAGCCTTAACTGGTTAGTTTATGACGGACCCCAGAAAAAAAATCACGTAGGGTCCCCCTATAACGTAGGGTCCCCCTATAAATTCTAACCAGCAAAGGCTAAACAGACAGCTGTGTGTTGATATTAATAGCCTCACGGGGGCCAGGGATATGGCCCCCTCTCCTAGGCTATCAACATCTGCCTACAGCCGCCACAGGAATGGCAAATCCATAAGATGCGCCAAATCTGGCGCTTAGCCTTGCTCTTCCCACTTGCCCTAGTGTGGTGGCAAGTGGGATAATAGGGTTGGGGTTGATGTCAGCTTTGTATTGTCAGCTGACATCAAGCCCAGGGGTTAGTAATGGAGAGGCGTCTATAGGATGTTCCCATTACTAACCCCATAGTAATTGAAATAAACACACAGCAGGAATAAAATCCTTTACTTGAAATAAATATTCCCGACCCTCTTTTTCCCATTTATTACTGTGAACATGAAAATAATAAAAAATCACATTACTCACCTGTCCAACAGAGAAGATAATCCATTTATTTGTCCCACACCGTAATGCATCTCTGCTACATCTGGATGTCTTGATGAACGGTGGCACGATGCGGTCGTTCACCCTGACATCCAGGAGACACGGAGCTGAGCTTGGGGCGCAGCTTCAGTGATGAGCGGTGACATCATAGAGGTTACCGCCAGCCACCGCTCAGTTCCCTGTGTGCGGCCTGATGGCCAATGAGATCACCGCTAGCACCGTGATATTTCATCGGTGGCATCATGAAGGTTACCCCAGTTCATCGGTTTGTGTGAGAACAGTTGAGCTTATCCTCAAAATCACCTTCTTACACTACAATCCCTAGAAGGACCCAATGCACAATGTGGGGGTAAAGGCACATGCAAAGGAGAGAACATACTGTTAGGGGGGATTAAGATTGCCCACCTTATAGATATGACAGCAGAGATATTTACTGCATTTATTTAATATCCTTACATAACATCCTTTTCTTTGCTAGAAACAAGCGTTATGGAGTCGTACAGAGATAACTATAGAAATACATGTATACAATCCGTGCTCCATAAATAAATTGAGTGCTCCACTGCTGCCACCTGCTGGAAAGTTAGATAATTACTGTTCACTATCTCAGTCAGTGATACCCTCCAAACCGAGCAAGCGGCATGGATGTCGTACGTGCACTATAGTGGCTCCTATTTACAATTTTCCTATCTGTGCACGCTAATGATGGTACTGTCTAGCTGGAAGTACAATACAACCTTTACTGCCTGACAATGGTTATGGGGGCACTGTCTAGGCAGTAGTATCCCCAGTTACACCGGTTGGCCATGTAACTGGGGGGTGTCACGACCACAAGGGTCGGTCCAGCTGACTGCACAACAGACACCAACAACGGGATGGGAAAAGGGGGAGGAAAGCCCTAATAGTAGGGAACGAGGGATGCGGCACCTCCTAACTCAGCCTGTGCCTATCCCTAAGCTTCCCTAATGCCCTATGTGGGTCCTTCCCCCCGCCACCATCACGTACCTAGTCCCTAGCTGTCACCTAACTAAACCCTGGCTGGTGCACTGAGCAGCAAGGACGCTAGCCTCACCACTGCAGATAGTGCAAACACAGGGGATAGTGACAAGCATGAGACAGACAAGGTAAATACACAAGTAACTTAGCTCCGGGCTTCACTGCCAAGCACCAAACCGCAGAGGATACGGAAACAGGACCCCGAACTCCACAGAAGTAGTAGATTCAGCGCTGACACCAGAGAGCTGCAACGCCAAGGCTTGTCTACATAGAAAACTCTATCACCAACAGTCAGCTGATGCATCATGTGACTATTTAATGAATGGTGGGCGTGGTCACCACCCACATCAGCCGACCTAGCCACACATCAGCCGACCTAGCCACACAGCAGCTGCCAGCAAGGAGAAACAAATGAAAGTAGAGCCAGAGCTGACACGAATCCAAAAATGGATGGGGACAGGGTGGTTAATATCTGGGTATTTGTGTCACTGGGGGAGCCCATGTTTGGCACTGCATTTGGGGCTACAGCTGGATTGTGTCACTGGGGCAGTCACTTTCTGGCAGTAGTTGAGTAGACCCTGACTGTCTGTTAGTGTCTCTGACACTGGCACATTGACTAGCACTCACATTGGAGCAGTTACTTCTAACATTGGTTATGGGGGCATTGTCTGTATGAATGAGAAAAAAAAGCAGGATGAGTCCCGCTGATAGAAAAGCTTGTCTTTATTCCAAATTCGTATAAAATAGTGACATGGCAGCCATATGTGCAGCTACACGTGTCGAGCATGAGCTGTGCTCTTTGTCAAAGCTTTGTAAGCTGGCTATTTCTTTCTCTTCTATGCAATTGCCTGTATGACACTGTTAATGGAGACACTCTAGTTCTGTATATGGGGCACTCTAGTATATGGGGCACTCTAGTTCTGCATATGGGGGCATTCTAGTTCTGTATATGGGGCACTCTAGTTCTGCATATGGGGGCATTCTAGTTCTGTATATGGGGCACTCTAGTTCTGTATATGGGGACACTCTAGTTCTGTATATGGGGCACTCTAGTATATGGGGCATTCTAGTTCTGCATATGGGGGCATTCTAGTTCTGTATATGGGGCACTCTAGTTCTGTATAGGGGACACTCTAGTTCTGTATATGGGGCACTCTAGTATATGGTGCACTCTAGTTCTGCATATGGGGGCATTCTAGTTCTGTATATGAGGCACTCTAGTTCTGTATATGGGGCACTCTAGTATATGGGGCACTCTAGTTCTGCATATGGGGCATTCTAGTTATGTATATGGGGCACTCTAGTTCTGTATATGGGGACACTCTAGTTCTGTATATGGGGCACTCTAGTATATGGGGCACTCTAGTTCTGCATATGGGGCATTCTAGTTATGTATATGGGGCACTCTAGTATATGGGGCACTCTAGTTCTGCATATGGGGCATTCTAGTTATGTATATGGGGCACTCTAGTATATGGGGCACTCTAGTTCTGTACACGGAGCACTCTAATTCTGTATATGGAGACACTCTCATTCTATATATGGGGCACTCTAGTTCTGAATATGGCCACTCTAGTTCTGTATATGGAACACTCTAGTTCTGTATATGGAGGCACTCTAGCTCTGTATATGGGACACTCTGGTTCTTTCTTTTAGAGCACTCTAGTTCTGTATATAGTTCTGTGCTCTTTGTCAAAGCTTTGTAAGCTGGCTATTTCTTTCTCTTCTATGCAATTGCCTGTATGACACTGTTAATGGAGACACTCTAGTTCTGTATATGGGGCACTCTAGTATATGGGGCACTCTAGTTCTGCATATGGGGGCATTCTAGTTCTGTATATGGGGCACTCTAGTTCTGTATATGGGGACACTCTAGTTCTGTATATGGGGCACTCTAGTATATGGGGCATTCTAGTTCTGCATATGGGGGCATTCTAGTTCTGTATATGGGGCACTCTAGTTCTGTATATGGGGCACTCTAGTATATGGGGCACTCTAGTTCTGCATATGGGGCATTCTAGTTATGTATATGGGGCACTCTAGTTCTGTATATGGGGACACTCTAGTTCTGTATATGGGGCACTCTAGTATATGGGGCACTCTAGCTCTATATATGGGGCACTCTAGAGTATATGAGAGCACTCTAGTTCTCTATATAGTGCACTCTAGTTCTTTATATGGGGCACTCTAGTTCTGTATATGAGGGCACTATTCTGTATACGGGGGGCACTCTAGTTCTGTATATGGAGGCAATCTAGCTCTGTATATGGGACACTCTGGTTCTTTATATTAGAGCACTCTAGTTCTGCATATGGGGACACTCTAGCTCTGTATATGGGACACTCTAGTTCTGTATATGGGGCACTCTAGTTCTGCATATGGGGACACTCTAGCTCTGTATATGGGGCACTCTAGTTCTGTATATGGGGCACTCTAGTTCTGCATATGGGGACACTCTAGTTCTGTATATGGGGCACTCTGGTTCTTTATATGGGGACACTCTAGCTCTGTATGGGACACTCTGGTTCTTTATATTAGAGCACTCTAGTTCTGTATATGGGGCACTCTAGCTCCGTATATGGGGCACTCTAGTTCTGTATATGGGGCACTCTAGTTCTGCATATGGGGACACTCTAGTTCTGTATATGGGGCACTCTGGTTCTTTATATGGGGACACTCTAGCTCTGTATGGGACACTCTGGTTCTTTATATTAGAGCACTCTAGTTCTGTATATGGGGCACTCTGGCTCTTTATATTAGAGCACTCTACTTCTGTATATGGGGACACTCTAGCTCCGTATATGGGGCACTCTAGTTCTGTATATGGGGCACTCTAGTTCTGCATATGGGGACACTCTAGTTCTGTATATGGGGCACTCTGGTTCTTTATATGGGGACACTCTAGCTCTGTATGGGACACTCTGGTTCTTTATATTAGAGCACTCTAGTTCTGTATATGGGGCACTCTAGCTCCGTATATGGGGCACTCTAGTTCTGTATATGGGGCACTCTAGTTCTGCATATGGGGACACTCTAGTTCTGTATATGGGGCACTCTGGTTCTTTATATGGGGACACTCTAGCTCTGTATGGGACACTCTGGTTCTTTATATTAGAGCACTCTAGTTCTGTATATGGGGCACTCTGGCTCTTTATATTAGAGCACTCTACTTCTGTATATGGGGACACTCTAGCTCCGTATATGGGGCACTCTAGTTCTGTATATGGGGCACTCTAGTTCTGCATATGGGGACACTCTAGTTCTGTATATGGGGCACTCTGGTTCTTTCTATGGGGACACTCTAGCTCTGTATGGGGCACTCTGGTTCTTTATATTAGAGCACTCTAGTTCTGTATATGGGGCACTCTGGCTCTTTATATTAGAGCACTCTACTTCTGTATATGGGGCACTCTAGTTCTGTATATGGTGCACTCTAGGTCTGCATATGGGGCACTCTACTTCTGTATATGGGGCACTCTAGCTCTGTATATGGGGGCACTCTAGTTCTGTATATGGGGCACTCTAGTTCTGTATATGGGGGCACTCTAGTTCTGTATATGGGGGCACTCTAGTTCTGTATATGGGGCACTCTAGTTCTGTATATGGGGGCACTCTAGTTATATATATGGGGCACTCTAGAGTATATGAGAGCACTGTATTTCTGCCTGTTGTAATGGGGTTATGTAGATGCATACAACTACAGTAAGAATTACTGACTGAAAATAATAGCTGACTCTCAATGTGGGACTGCAAAATCATACAGAGGGTCACCTCCTCCAGGAATCAGGGAACATATTTGCGTATTTTCCTTATTTTATCACATAACCACCCTTCATTCACATGAAAATTTGTTAGTGAATAAAAAACCTCAGAACCTCATCATCAACAAGCTCTTCCGGTAACCGTGCCGACACATCGCACCCACAAGCTGCACTCACCCCACAACACACTAACTCCTTCCACCTCTGCTACAGCCATTTCTATGTGAACAATGGCACTAGATTGGAGATCTGCCCCCTTCCAGTGTAATCTATTTTTCCCTGTTATCAGCCATTTCAGGCGTTTTTCAATGTGATGAAATGTGGGACAATAGGAGCCTCTCGATCCCCATAAATATTGTTTTCTCTGTAATGTTCAGGTTGGAACGTTTACCGGGAGTCCAAAAATCTACATCTTATTTACTGGTTTGTGACAGAAACGTGTCCTTTGTAATTATTTTAGCACCATTACTTTAACTTTGTGGAAAAAGAATCCCGAATTTTTTACTCTTTCGCCTTTTTTCCCCCCAAAAATATACTGGTTTATAAACAGGTATGTGTAACTTATCTCTAATTTATCTAACAGGTTCTCTATTACCAAAAAAAGTTTACTATTTTGATCTTTAGGCAGAGGAATTTCTCCTATACAGAACAGTGTGACTTGCGGCTCACTGTTAGTGTTTCTGCCTCCGGTACTTCAGTTCTTGTGTTTAAGACTCGTAAATAGCAGATAATTATTTAATATAAACTGATGATCTACTGCTGTAGTTTCACAATCCAAGCGTTTCCTTCAGCATTGTCCGTCATTTGTGTACAATGTGGGAGGATTGTGTGTAACAAGTACCGTATTTATTATTACTAAAAAGCTTAAAATGCAAAAATATAAGTTCCATTACAGACGAGCTCCTGTCGCTATGAGTCTCTGTATGACTAGATTGAGTCCTGCCAAAAATAAGCGTCAGCTCTGACTTCTGCGCTGGCTCGGCTCTGCTACATACAGATTTTTATTTTCCATACGTTAAGTTCTGTATGAAAGTCATACAGAGACTGATCGGGGGTGGAAAGAACCTGCAGGTATGGAGATGTCATAGCGAGAAGAGCTGAGTCCTAAGAAAATCGCTGTTTACTCGTCCTCAGACACTAGAGGGTAGAGCGTGCTCAAGAATTCCTGGAAGTCGAGAGAATGACAGTCAGCGACGGCATCGACCTAAAAAAGAAAGACGGCAGTAAACTCTGCGGGAAGCTGAGTGGCACCTAATGTGGCCGCCATTACTGACACTTTATTCACGACACCAGCAGCTGAGCCACCAGCCCTATAACATCAGGTCCGATTAGTTGACCTGTCCTCGACCAGCCCGAATCTGACTCGCCCCTACACTTAGGACTTGTCTGCCTTGGAGCACCAGTGATCGACTTTGAAAAAACCTGATAAAAAGTGTTTCATTTCCCTGCAGCACCCCCACAGGGCAAATAAAGTACTACACACAGTGCTCAATTTCCCTGCAGCACCCCCACAGGGCAAATAAAGTATTACACACAGTGCTCAATTTCCCTGCAGCACCCCCACAGGGCACATAAAGTACTACACACAGTGCTCAATTTCCCTGCAGCACCCCCACAGGGCACATAAAGTACTACACACAGTGCTCAATTTCCCTGCAGCACCCCCACAGGGCACATAAAGTACTACACACAGTGCTCAATTTCCCTGCAGCACCCCCACAGGGCAAACAAAGTACTACACACAGTGCTGAAATTCCCTGCAGCACCCCCATAGGGCACATAAAGTACTACACACAGTGCTCAATTTCCCTGCAGCACCCCCACAGGGCACATAAAGTACTACACACAGTGCTCAATTTCCCTGCAGCACCCCTACAGGGCAAATAAATTACTACACACAGTGCTCAATTTCCATGCAGCACCCCCACAGGGCACATAAAGTACTACACACAGTGCTCAATTTTCCTGCAACAATGCCACGCGGAAAATAAACCATTCTAGATCACCAACTTTTTATGGTACTCTAGAATAACGGCTGCACTGGAGATGAATAAGGGTTGCTAACCTGAAATGCGTAAGCTTATGGATCCTTAATCTTTTTTTTTGTTATTTTCTCACCATGTTTTTAATTGCACAGTAAAAGTTATGTTTTAATATTTTCCCATTGGTGCTGGAGCTCAGTTCTCATGGACTCTTCTTCCACAGCCAGACATCACTCTGAATAGAAGGTAGAAATGTTATTTTATTGTTTCTGCCACCCAGATCACTCACATCAGCGCTGTGTATACAGCAGGGGCAGCGCCGTAGCTTTTACCCATAGCGATCACATGATTGGCGGGTGACCGGTCGCAGGATCATGCGGCTGGGTGTAACTAGATCCAGTCCACACCCGGCACTGGCAGTTATCACTTATCACTTATCAGTTTTGCATCTTCCTGTAACTCGGGCAGGTTTAGTTACAGAGGAAATATGTATTAAGAAAAGTCAAATAAAGTAAATTTAGTTTAAAAAAAAAAATTCCCCAGAGTTTTTATTTTATCTTTTTATGAGACTTATTGAAGAAATAAAGTAAAAATAAAATAAAATAATGCACAATGACAAAATATAATATACAGTAATTTTTATTTTAGAATTTTTTTACTTAATTAAATAATAAAAATAATAATAATAATAATTATCATTATTATCCATGTGGCATATAAACACATCATACAAGTTATATACCGTGCTACATGTACTTGTAACATGGTATATGTGGGGCCGACCTCTCGGGAGCTACGTATCCGGACTAGAGAGCTCATCAGGTGGATGACATTTCTACATTATGTGCCATTGCTAACATTATAAAATTTGTATTTAAGATGCGTGGCTTTTACAGATTGCGGATGATGCAGCGCCTCTTGACATAATTGGAATGCGTTTGGATTGTGATATTAGGCACTAAGAGAGCAGCCTTCATTTCAATTTTATTTCATAATTACATAGTACTCTTAAAAATAAGAAACTTTAAGCATCCACACGGAACGCAATGCACTTCACTTAGTTGGCGTGAACATCATCACGCATGTGCCTCATTATGGTACGCATGTTTACACCTGCTGGGAATGATATATAATGGGACACTATACACTAACATGCAAACCCCTGAGGGAGCCAGAATGCGAAACGCACGTTAGGATTGCACAATTGTACAGGGGCACATTATCTATGGATAAGCACTTTATTATTGCACTTTGCTATGTATAGGAACCATTTTTGATCTGTATCAGTGGAGTTCTTTTCTTTAGTATTCAGTACTTTTGGCTAGTCATGACCTTGATGTGGCTTTTATTGCAGTCCTCCGCTGTTTAACACTATTTATTACTTTCTCCATGTTGATTGTAACTATTGGAATCATGATACGTATTTCTTTATAAGTTATTTGATGGAGATGTGTAATATTGTATGTATTCAGATGTGTTTCCCCCTTTTTTGAATCTTCACTATGGCACTAATTTTTTATACATATTTTTTATGCAAATAGATAAAATATTACATTTTTTATTCATATGCTTGACTTTCATGGATCCATACGGTTAAGGGTTCTTTATGGGTTTAGAATATTTTACACATAGAAATATTCTCTTTGTCTTTAGTCCTAGACTATGTTCACACATTGCGTTTAATGCAAATTAAAAGCTGCTTTTTACAGTACCAGAAAAAGCTATGAGATTTCAGAAATCTCACGCACACGCTTGTTATTCTTTTCCTGCACCATGTCAATTCTTTCAGTATTTTTTAAGCGTTTTTTCACTCGTTGAAAACCATGAGAAAGTGGGAAAACGATGCAAAAAACACAAGCACACTTTTTTGCTGAATAAAATGTACTTTATCAAACAAGTACTGTAGATAAAACGTACATGTAGTCCGTACCAAAAACACGCAATAAAAGCAACAAAACCTGCTTTTTGTAAGCATCTTGTTTACTGCCAAGAGAGCAGATCTTGCTTGCAGAAAAAATACTGCAAAAGTGCAAAGTGTAAACATTGCTTCAATGACTAATAGAGGTCATTCATCAAAAAAAAATAATGTAAATGTGAAAAATTGTTGATTTTTTTATTTTTCACACAATAAAATGTCAATATTACTAAAAAAAAAAATTCCTTTAAAAAGAAAATGAAAATAATTATACTCTTTTTGGGACGAAAAAAAATTAAGGAAAAAAATTCACTTCAGAAACCTAAAAAATAAAAAAAGTTATAGCCGTCTGACTAATATATACAGAAAATTCGAAAAAATTGTAATTACCTTAAAGGCCTAGTGGGAAGGTGATGAAACCTGAGCTATTTAACATTTGTAACCACCAAAAACATTGCCTTTTGAGAGACAGTGCAACCACCAAGCTCACTGCCTCTTTGTGAATAAAGTTGTTTTTGAACTGCTGTCTCCTGTTCATTTCTTCTGCCATCCCTGATAGATAGAAGAAGCTAATCAGATGAATCAAGAGAGAAAGGAAGCTGCTCAGAGGAGTCGAGAGAGAGAGGTAGCCGACCAGAGGAATTTAGAGAGAGAGGAAACCGACCAGAGGAATCAAGATGACCCGAGAAAGAGAGCAAATCAGAGGAATCAGGAGAGTGGGAGCCAATCAGAGGAATAAAGATGACCCAAAATAAGACAGCTGAACAGAGGAATTGAGAGAGAGCCGACCAGCAAAATCAAGACGACTTGGGAAAGAGAGACGATCAGTGGAACTGAGAGCGAGAGGGTGTCAATCAATCAAAGGAATCAAGGCAACCCAAAAAGAGAGCCAATCAGAGGAATTGAGAGAGAGGAAGCCGCTCAGAGGAATCGACAGAGAGAGGAAGCCGGCCAGAGAAATCAAGATGAAGAGGGAATGACTAGGGAAATCAAGAGAAAGAGAGTCAATCAAAGGATCAAGAGAGGGAGCCTATCAAAGGAATCGAGAGAGAGAGGGAGCCAATCAGAAGAATCAAGAGAGAGGGAGCCAATCAGAGGAATCAAGACAACCCAAAAAGAGAGCCGATCAGAGGAATTGAGAGAGAGGAAGCCAATAAGAGGAATCGACAGAGATCGGAAGCCAGCCAGAGAAATCAAGAGGAAGAAGGAATGGCTAGAGAAATCGTCAGAAAGAGAGTGAGTCAATCAAAGGAATCGAGAGAGAGGGAGAGGATCAGAGGAATCGAGAGAGAGAGAGAGAGGAAGCTGATCAGGGAAATCGAGAGAGAGGGAGCAAATCAGAGGAATTGAGAGAGTGATAGAGCCAATCAGAGAAATCGCGAGAGGGAGCCGATCAGACGAATCAAGAAAGAGAGGGGGAGCCATCAGAGGAATTGAGAGAGGGAGCAGTTCAGAAAACTCAAGAGAGGGAGACAATCAGAGGAATTGAGAGAGAGAGATGAAGCTGATCAGAGGAATAGAGAACGCAAGGAAACTAGCCAGAGAAATAGAGAGAAATGGGAGCAACCAGAGAAATCAAGAGAGGGAGCCGATCAGAGGAATCGAGAGAGAGAGAGAGAGAGAGAGGGAGCTGATCAGAGGAATCGAGAGGAAAGGAGACGATCAGAGGAATCGAGAGAGAGAGGAAGCTGATCAGAGGAATCGAGAGAAAAGAAGACGATCAGAGGAATCGAGAGAGAGAGGAAGCTGATCAGAGGAATTTGTGAGAAAAGGAGACGATCAGAGGAATCGAGAGAGAGAGGAAGCTGATCAGAGGAATGGAGAGAAAAGGAGATGATCAGAGGAATCGAGAGAGAGAGGGAGCTGATCAGAAGAATGGAGAGAAAAGGAGCCGATTAGAGGAATTGAGAGAGGGAGGGAGCCGACCAGAGAAATCTAGAGAAATGGGAGTGACCAGACAAATTGAGAGAGAGGGAGCTGGTCAGAGGAATCGAGAGGGAGCCGATCAGCGGATTTCAGAGAGGGATCCTAACAGAGGAATCGAGAGATAGAGACAACATGAGAGAGGAGAGAGAGTCAATGAGAGACATCAAAATGACCCGAGAGAGCTGATTAGAGAAATCAAGATGACCCAAAAGAGGAGTCGATCAAAGAAATCAAGAGAATGAGCAAATCAGCGCAATCAAGAGAGGGAGCTAATCAAAGGAATCGAGAGAGAGAGGGAGATGATCAGAGGAATTGAGAGAGAGGAAGTTGATCAGTGGAATCGAGAAGGAGGGAGTCAATCAGAGGAACTGAGAGAGAGAGATGGAGCCAGCCAGAGAAATCAAGAAAGCAAGCCGATCAGATGAATCAAGAGAGGGGGAGCCATTAGAGGAATCGAGAAAGAGAGGGAGCAGATCAGAGAACCGATCAGAGGAATCGAGAGAGAAAGATGAAGCCGATCAGAGAAATTGAGAAGGCAAGGAAGCCAGCCAGAGAAATCAAGAGAAATTGGAGCAATCAGACAAATCGATAGAGAGGGAGCCAATCAGAGGAATCGAGAGAGAAGGAGCCGATCAGAGGAATCAAGAGAGAGAGGGAGTCGATCAACAGACTCGAGAGAAGGAGCCAATCAGAGGAATTGAGAGATAGAGATGATCAGAGAAATCGAGACAACATGAGAGAGGAGAGAGAGACGATCAGAGAAATCAAGATGACCAGAGAGGGAGTGCTGATTAGAGAAATCAAGACGACCCGAAAGAGAAGGAGTCGATCAGAGAAATCAAGAGAGACAGTGAGCCAATCAGCGGAATCAAGGGAGAGGGAGCCGACCAGAGATATTGATAGGAACCAACAGAGAGACAAGCAGAGGAATCGAGAGAGCTGACCAGAGGAACTGGTGTAAATTACAGTACAGAGGAGAACGGAGAAGGCCGCGCTTCAGGAAATGGAAGCAGAAGAATTAAAGCATCGCTGAAGCGACTAGTCGATAAGAAGCTTGCGGCCTAGTAGTACCACCCACTTCCGTTAGGGCTTATACTGTGATTGTTACTACCGAAGTACTAAGTGATGGTGGTGAAGGGTTTTAGGACCGAGATGCGATTACCCATCATCATTAGTTATTGTCTTGTATGATGCAGTTTTATTCTTACAGTTGTTATAGCAACTCCCACCCCAAAAGGAGTATACATTTCCATTGTAAAATACTTCACTGCATTCCAATAATTTGTCAATCATTCTTAATTCTGTATCCTAATCACCTAAATCGTTGTGTTAGGGTACCGTCACACAGTCACATTTTGATCGCTACGACGGTACGATTCGTGACGTTCTAGCGATATCGTTACGATATCGCAGTGTCTGACACGCAGCAGCGATCAGGGATCCTGCTGAGAATCGTACGTCGTAGCAGATCGTTTGGAACTTTCTTTCGTCGCTTGATCACCCGCTGACATCGCTGGATCGTTGTGTGTGACAGCGATCCAGCGATGTGTTCGCTTGTAACCAGGGTAAACATCGGGTAACTAAGCGCAGGGCCGCGCTTAGTAACCCGATGTTTACCCTGGTTACCAGCGTAAACGTAAAAAAAACAAACAGTACATACTTACATTCCGGTGTCTGTCCCCGGCGTCTCAGCTTCTCTGCACTGTGAGCGCCTGCCAGCCGGAAAGCGAGCACAGCGGTGACGTCACCGCTCTGCTTTCCGGCTATGGTGCTTACACAGTGCAGAGAAGCAGAATGCCGGGGGACAGACACCGGAATGTAAGTATGTACTGTTTGGTTTTTTTACGTTTACGCTGGTAACCACGGTAAACATCGGGTTACTAAGCGCGGCCCTGCGCTTAGTTACCCGATGTTTACCCTGGTTACCCGGGGACTTCGGCATCGCTCCAGCGCCGTGATTGCACCGTGTGACCGCAGTCTACGACGCTGGAGCGATAATCATACGATCGCTGCGACGTCACGGATCGTGCCGTCGTAGCGATTAAAATGGTACTGTGTGACGGTACCCTTAGATTAGTAAATAGTCTTTGGTTAAGTTATCACTGTGTCTTCATCTTCTGCGCCATTGCATCCAAACACCTACTTACACATCCTCCCATAATATAGCTTTATCTATTTTTTACTAAACACTAGAGGAGAAACTGAAAGTTTGGTAATAATCAGGCTTTAGTTACTCATTGAGAAATTGGCATTTTTCTTTTTGTTATGATGGTCATTTTGAAAAAGTGGCAACAAGAAATGCATAGTGGTTCCTTTGTATTACCGACTCGGAAACTGATGATAAAACTTTTACCATGTATTTCATTTTTTTTTTATTGATATTTAATGATAGATAAGAACCATAATAAAAATAAATTACAGAGATAAATGTAAAATCTTTTATATACAACATATCGCAGAAATACAATCTCAGCCCGTATCCTCCACCATATGTGGGGGGAACATCCTACATAATTGTAAGCAAAGTGAACTTAGGCGATGGTCGATGCGATGCGATGAGGTCTAGGGGTAGAGATAAGGTTGGTATCATTCTGAGACGGAAAGCTTCTTTGGTGGAGAGACTGTAGAAACTTCTATGGATGTCAGAGCGGCCAGGTGAGACAGTCGCCTCTGAAAAACGCAAGACAAAAGTGTCAATGAAGAGATCAGATTAATGATATTCGTAGGTGTGACAATATAATCATTTGGGAGAGTGTGAAAGCCAATGGCACTTAGTGTTGGCAGATGACAAATTAAATCGGTTACACCGACTGGGCAATATACAGAAAGTAATAATAACTCTGAGTACTAATGGGCATTAGTGATGACACTGGTAGGCTATATACACACAACTTTTTTTTTCCAGGCAGATTAAGTCTGAAACCTGCTTGAAAAAGTGCCACAAAAAGCTGAAAAGAATGAACATATAAACTTCTACGTAAAAACAACTCACTGGCAGTGGTCTGATATCATTTGTTAGCGGTGGTATAGAATACATTGACTCACACTTTACTCCAGTATAAGGGACATCAATAATTTGGATGTTGGTTCTCGGCAGCAAGGCGGTTGTTGTTTGGTTGTAATTTTAGTTTTTTCCTATCTAAGATTTACTGTATCATTCTGTGTTATTCACGACCATACTTGTGTATACACGTATAATTCTGAACCGTGTTTAAACAATTTTTCATGATAATTTTGGATGCAGAATGTGGTTATATGCCAATGTGTGCTTTGTTTTGTTTTTTCTTTTATTGATGTTTAATAGACGAATTAAAACAAAAAAAATACCTCACTGTTCATACATTCAAGTTATTGAGCATTTTTTAACAGCTTCAGGTTTCCAAAGAAACCATGTGGTAAAAAAAAATGAGTGGATCATTCCATTCTGCTAAATCTTTTATCTTTCTGAACTGTCTTTTACAGTCAAGCGGGGATCTGATTTGCCTCTCTAGCAATCCTACCAGCAGCTCTCACTGAAATTTTGCTTGGTCTTTCAGACATTATCTTGACCTCCACTGTTCCTGTTAATTGCCATTTCTTAATTAAATTTCAAACTGAGGAAAGGGCAACTTGAAAACACTTTGGGCATTGGCCCATTTTCCTTTTTGAATATTTTAAAATGAAAAAAAGGAAATATATATATATATTTATATATATATATATATATATATATATATATATATATTGACAAAAATTGGAACAGCATCAAAAAAATACCTTAACGTGGTGCAAAGCTCTCCCAGCCAGTAGTCCAATGACCTCCAAACAATATCAACAAAAAAAGGAAAAGCAGCACACAAAATAATAAAAAAGTGGACTTTATTGCCTGAACGGCGTGGCAACGTTTCGGATACAAAATCCTTTTTCAAGCTTGAAAAAGGATTTTGTATCCGAAACGTTGCCACGCCGTTCAGGCAATAAAGTCCACTTTCTTTTTATTTTGTGTGCTGCTTCTCCTTTTTTTGTTGATATATATATATATATATATATATATATATATATATATATATATATATATATACACATACACATATAGTACAGCGTAAGAGTTTGGACACACCTTCCCATTTATAGATTTTTCTGTATTTTCATGACTATGAAAACTGTGCATTCACACTGAAGGCATCAAAACTATGAATTAACACATGTGGAATTATATACTTAACAAAAAAGAGGAAACAACTGAAAATATGTTGTATATTCTAGGTTCTCCAAAGTAGCCACCTTTTGCTTTGATGACTGCTTTGCACACTCTTGGCATTCTCTTGATGAGCTTCAAGAGGTAGTCACCGGGAATGGTCTTCCAACAATCTTGAAGGAGTTCCCAGAGATGCTTAGTACTTGTTGGCCCTTTTGCCTTCACTCTGCGGTCCAGCTCACCCCAAACCATCTCGATTAGGTTCAGGTCTGGTGACTGTGGAGGCCAGGTCATCTGGCGTAGCACCCCATCACTCTCCTTCTTGGTCAAATAGCCCTTACACAGCCTGGAGGTGTGTTTGGGGTCATTGTCCTGTTGAAAAATAAATGATGGTCCAACTAAACGCAAACCGGATGGAATAGCATGCCGCTGCAAGATGCTGTGATAGCCATGCTGGTTCAGTATGCCTTCAATTTTGAATAAATCCCCAACAGTGTCACCAGCAAAGCCCCCCCCCCCACACCATCACACCTCCTCCTCCATGCTTCACGGTGGGAACCAGGTATGTAGAGTTCACCTTTTCTACGTCGCACAAAGACACGGTGGTTGGAACCAAAGATCTCAAATTTGGACTCATCAGACCAAAGCACAGATTTCCACTGGTCTAATGTCCATTTCTTGTGTTCTTTAGCCCAAACAAGTCTCTTCTGCTTGTTGCCTGTCCTTAGCAGTGGTTTCCTAGCAGCTATTTTACCATGAAGGTCTGCTGCACAAAGTCTCCTCTTAACAGTTGTTGTAGAGATGTGTCTGCTGCTAGAACTCTGTGTGGCATTGACCTGGTCTCTAATCTGAGCTGCTGTTAACCTGCGATTTCTGAGGCTGGTGACTCGGATAAACCTATCCTCAGAAGCAGAGGTGACTCTTGGTCTTCCTTTCCTGGGGCGGTCCTCATGTGAGCCAGTTTCTTTGTAGCGCTTGATGGTTTTTGCAAATACACTTGGGGACACTTTCAAAGTTTTCCCAATTTTTCACACTGACTGACCTTCATTTCTTAAAGTAATGATGGCCACTCGTTTTTATTTACTTAGCTGCTTTTTTCTTGCCATAATACAAATTCTAACAGTCTATTCAGTAGGACTATCAGCTGTGTATCCACCAGACTTCTGCACAACACAACTGATGGTCCCAACCCCATTTATAAGGCAAGAAATCCCACTTATTAAAACTGACAGGGCACACCTGTGAAGTGAAACCATTCCCGGTCACTACCTCCTGAAGCTCATCAAGAGAATGCCAAGAGTGTGCAAAGCAGTCATCCAAGCAAAAGGTGTCTACTTTGGAGAACCTAGAATATAAGACATATTTCAGTTGTTTCACACTTTGTTAGGTATATAATTCCACATGTGTTAATTCATAGTTTTGATGCCTTCAGTGTGAATTTACAATTTTCATAGTAATTTTGACCAGGGGTGCAGAGACTTTTACATGCCACTGTGAGCACTTAATGTATTTTGCTTCTTACCTTGTGATTACGGATAGCTATAAAAGCGATGGCTGCCAGGCAGGACACAAATATAACCATCAGGGGGAGGATGACGTGCCAAGAGGTGAACGTATCGATATCTGAAGTTTGGGCAGCTGAGAAAGTGAATAACAGGAGTCAGGATAACGTGAGCGAAACGTAATGGAGCAAGTACTGGAGGTATCAAGATGTTGAAGATAATAATATGAAGAAAGGTGAGGAGGATGGTACAGCAGAGGCGATAAGAAGATCATGACATCAGAGGAGATATAATGCAAAGAATATGGTGAGATAAAAAGCCAGAAGAGATAATAATATGGTGAAATAAGAAGGCAGAGGAGATAATATGGTGAAATAAGAAGGAAGAGGAGATAATAATATGGTGAGATAAGAAGGCAGAGGAGATAATAATATGGTGAGATAAGAAGGCAGAGGAGATAATATGGTGAAATAAGAAGGCAGAGGAGATAATAATATGGTGAGATAAGAAGGCAGAGGAGATAATGTGGTGAGATAAGAAGGCAGAGGAGATAAAAATATGATGAGATAAGAAGACAGAAGAGATAGTATGGTGAGATAAGAAGGCAGATGAGATAATATGGTGAGATAAGAAGATACAGGAGATATAATAATAAGATAATGGAGAAATAAGAGGAGGTACAATGAGAATAAGAAGATGGTGGTATAAGAAAGTAAATGACTTCTAATAAGAAGATGGCAAGATAAGTAAGTAGAGCAGATAAAATAATATTAAGATGGTGAGATAAGAAGGAAGAGCAGATGTAATAATAATAAAATGTTAGGGAAATAAGAGGAGGTACAATAATAATGTGATGTTGGGATAAGAATTTAAAGGAGATACAATTGTAAGAAGATGATGAGATAAGAAGGTAAAGGAAATATAATATTAAGATGGCAAGATAAGAAAGCAGAGCAGATAGAATAAGATTAATATGGAAGATACGACGTTGGAGGAGATAAAATAAGGAAACTAGAGGAGATATAATAATAAGAAGGAGCATGGAGAGGAGCAGGTGGGCAGGATGCCATGTCATACTGAGGATCAGGACAGGAAAAAGTAGGTAATTAAAGAGAAAGTTCACGATGATGATTACTGAAGAAATCTCCACACGAAGAGGAGAAAAGATGCTAAAACCAAGAAGAAAAAAAATAATGGTTATGAGGCTGATCGATGCTGAGATATGGGGACAAGACCTTGTAGGTAATGGATTGTGATAGACGAAGCTAAAGAAGATACAAAGATGGAAAGAACCTGGGAGAGAAAGGAGGGCGATCAAAGTAGGCTAAGAAGATGCCAAGCTGGACAGCAGAGAAATAACAGGGACAATGGTGGACAGCCCCCGAGGAGTAGAGACAGTGAAGGTAACATTAGTAGTAATAGTCACCAGGTTTACCGTGCACATAGACCCAATGCTCCACTTCTCCTAGTAATCTATCTACATCATAAACCGAGCAGGTCCAGGCCCCTGAGTCCTGTGTTTGCAGGTCCCACAGATCCACAAAGGCTCCTTTGATGACTTTTCTCTGTCCGTCTGGAAGAGCTGGGCCTGTCCAGTGAAAGCGCTCTTTCCCAGTTGAGCCATTGATGCTGCACAGCATCTGCAGGGAGGAACCTTCTTTGGTGAACGACGTGCCGGCGGGTAACACTGAGGACCAAAAAGACAAGTCTCAGGTATGCAAGGCAGAAAGCACATGGAGGTGACAGGTGCATTACAGAGCAGGAGGAGCGGAGAGGACTGATCTTGATTCCTTCTGAGTTTAGGAGTCCAAGAGAACCGACTACTGGATTCCCAATCTCAGAAAAAGCAAGCATTAAAATGGAGAAACGAGTCTTTTCCCTAAAACATTTATGTCCGTCTGCTCATATCCTCTCTATTATTGGACAACATTCTAAAAAAAAAACAGGTTGCTCAGGAAAAAAAACTCAAAACAAGTATTATTGAGACCAACCGATCTAGAAGATGTGTCTGAGAGATGAGCCGCCCAAATACATGTACCAATTAATGTGATCTCAACAGAATATGTGTCCATGAGATGAACCTCTCTAGAAAATGTATCCATCACCTTGGTTATTGGACGTTAACTAAAAGGAAAAAACACCCCACTATAAGAGTCCACCACTGACCTTGGATAACCCTCAGCTCGATCCGTCTGGTCAGTCTTTGGCTTTTGTAGGTGGTGTCACATCGGTACGTTCCGGCATCTTCTGGTCTCACAGGGTTTAGGACCAGCGCTTGTTTGTTGTCAAGAATGTTTTCTTCATCTTTGCTCCAATGATAACTCAGTCGTTGTTCCATGGGCAAATGTGTGATGTTACAAGGAAGCTCGACAGAAGAACCCACACCAGTGTAGAGCAAGATAGGATCCGGACGGGTGATACCTGACAAAGACAATAAATTGGTAAGTGGGGTTCCATGAAACATCTAATGGCAAATAACTGGGTCCAAAGATCAGCTCCAACTAGGATAGTCTTCTGCTGGACCTTGGTGCTCAATATGGTACCAGGGATTTGGCCAACTAGAGGACACTCTGATATACTGTTGGCCCAAAGGGGACATAATCGGTCAAGATGAGGTTTTCTCCTAGAGGTCGGAAACCCATTCATGCTCAATCAATATGTTATCAATGATGGGAAAACCTTCTTTAAAGAACTTACGTAAAGAGTCTTGGAAACAAAGGGGCACTCAAAAGCATCATACGTGAGATTCATGGCAGACACGTCGATGATGACTCACCAACCACCAAAAGGGTGATACTTGATCGTGCACCGTCCACCTCACAGCTCCACTTGCCATGGTCTTCTTGAGTAAGACGATGGAGGTGCAGGCTACTCCCATTCTCTGATACTCTAATGGATGGCCGGACAGGGATTCCAAGATGTAACCAACGAACAGAGGTGGAAGAACTACCGGGATTGACAATTTTGCATGTCAGAGTGACCGAGCTGTTCTCGGGAAGAGGACCATCGGGAGATTGAATCACTGTGAGAAAATAAATAATTAGACCACGTTCAGACTTGACATTATAGCAGGGTGTGCACTTTATGACAGCGAAATGACAGTGAAAGGTCAAAAGATTAATACCGTCTCCTGGAAGTGATGGAGTACAGTCTCTCACCAGACCTGGGAGTGACAGGGGAGATGTTTACAGAGCCTTATACAAGGGGAAAGTTACTATCCTGTCTTATCTAAGACTCTAGCAGTGCAATAAAGCTATCATCTCCCCTGTCCTATAATAATAATGAGATGACTCTACTCATTCTCCCCCATTCTATACGGCAAAGCTGACAAATATTCTGCATAAAATGTCAAATGTAAATCTGAATGGCTAAATACACTGACAAAAAAGTGACTTTTTGGTGCCAACACCCAAAGCAATAGGTCAATTCACTGCTCTTACTGGCAAGAATCCCTTTATATTTCTACCTGATGTCCCCTGCACAAGAATCACGTGCCGTAGATTATTTTACACCGAGCCCAGGTATATTTAGACCACCTACCTACAAAGATGTCTTTTTTTTTCCAAACTTCAACTTTCTCAACTTTTCTCTCCCACTCTACAACACGTGACTTTTCATCTTTTCTTCCTTGGCCTTTGTCTCATTGTTCCCCTCGTTTGTTTTGTTTCACCTTCACACTTGTTACTAATGGTTTATATTTAATATTATGACCTAAAGGAAACTGATAGCGGGGACCCTCGCACTCGATGTGTCACCGGTTTCCTGAATCCCCTCCGTGTGCGTCAGCGAAGCCCCTTATACACAGAAGATGATAACAGGATGTGGGCTGGGTGAGGGGCACCGGGGTGAGATCAGCCGAGGAGACGGCTTGATCTACTTTGTGCCCACATTGTTGCAGCATATCCCATAGAGATGTACAATGAAGACTCGGGGATGCCTCACTGTTTCCACCGCTCCCCGTTTTCCCCGCACTGTTCTCACTTTGCCCGTATAATCTCTCTGTTCAGTACCGATACGTCCCACAGTAACGCTCTGCTGCCTACAGACTACTGCAAACCCAGATTACAGATTGGAATTATGTAGCTGTTTGTATATTATGAGAGATTACAATAGAAATTAGCAAAAAAAAATCCAGCGCCCACTTCTATCACATTCAATCTCAGCCGCACAATGCTGAATTCTGAATTCTGTGGCCATTTTCCTTTTAGTTCTAAAAGCATTCTGCAAATACTACCAGCCGGCTGCAGGATTATCTTTTTTTTATGCTAGTGTACTTTCAATAGTAAAAGCGAATATAACAAAAAAAAAAACTTTATAATCTAGTTTATCAAATAAATCTGCTTCTTTCTCCCTTCATGAGCCACTTCTTCATCTCACCTGCCTCCTAAACTCATCGTCCACTCTAAAAAAAAAACAACTGCTCAGTTACTGTTTTTCTAGTAAGTGTTTGATCTCACTCCAGGGTTGGAATTACAGATACACTGTTTGATACTACTGCATAATGTCCTGTATGTTTCTGCTGCATTCTAGGAAGTGTTTTATCTTACCTAGTGCTAGAGTCACAGCTACACTGTTCAATACTGCTGTATAATGTCCTCCATGTTTCTGTTGCATTCTCATAAGCTTTTATCCTACCTAGTGCACAATTCAGAGCTACACTGCTCAGTACTGCTGTATAATGTCCCTGATATTGTTGCTGCATTTTAGTAAGCATTATCTTACTCAGCGCTAGATTCACAGATTCCCTGCTCAGTATATTTATTTAATATTATTTTTTTTATTTATTTATTATACTTTTCTTATATAGCGCCATCATATTCCATAGCACTTTACAGATCTTGTCATTGCTGCCTCGTTAGGGCTCAGAATCTAAATTCTCTCTCAGTATGTCTTTGGAATGTGGGAGGAAACCAGAGAACCCGGAGGAAACCCACGCAAACACAGGGAGAGCATACAAACTCCTTGCAGATGTTGTCCTTGCTAAGCGCTGAGTACTGCTGTATAATGTCCTCCATGCTGCTGCTCCTTTCTAGTAAGTGTTTTATTTCACGCCAGAGCTAAATTTACAGCTACACTGCTCAGTACTGCCGTATAATGTCCTTGGTTTTAGTTGCTGCATTCTAGCAAGCGTTATCTTACTCAGTGCTAGATTCACAGCTTCACTGTTCATTACTACTGTATAATGTCCTCCATGCTGCTGCTCGTTTCTAGTAAGTGTTTTAGCTCAACCCAGAACTAGATTCACAGCTACACTGCTGTATAATGTCCTCCATGTTGCAGCTCCTTTCTAGTAAGTGTTTTAGCTCAACCCAGAACTAGATTCACAGCTACACTGCTGTACAATGTCCTCCATGCTGCTGCTCGTTTCTAGTAAGTGTTTTAGCTCAACCCAGAACTAGATTCACAGCTACACTGCTGTATAATGTCCTCCATGTTGCTGCTCCTTTCTAGTAAGTGTTGTAGCTTAACCCAGAACTAGAATCACAGCTACGCTGCTGTATAATGTCCTCCATGTTGCTGCTCCTTTCTAGTAAGTGTTTTAGCTCAACACAGAACTAGATTCACAGCTACACTGCTGTATAATGTCCTCCATGCTGCTGCTCGTTTCTAGTAAGTGTTTTATCTCACCATAAAGCAAGATTCAATGCTACAATGCTATGTACAGCCGCATAATATCTCCCATGCTTTTGTTTCTTCTGAACGATTTCTACATAGAGACAAGAGAGCAGGAAGCCCTGAGGTCTGTGTGTTGTGTATGGTAGATATCATAGCAGCTAGTCTTCACCCACTAGCTCAGGGACAACTGAAAATTAGAAATAGAATCTGCAGAGGGGAAAACTGGTGAAAAATGTAGGATGGATAAAATGTAGCCAGAAATAGTGTAATTCCTCGTATACACACACGGCAGCTTATTTTGAAAAGTCTCCTGATCAACAGGTACGGATGAGCATATGCTTAGTCTGGGGGCGCAATTTCTGGCTGTGTTTGCGAGGTGCTATGAAGCCTCGCTACCTTCTAGTGTCACATCCGCTGCCACTCCAAAGAAATGTCAAAAATTAAATGAGGCGCTCTTATCTGATGGAAAGGACCTGAGCCGCGCTTTACCTGCCTTACATTTCATTAGTGGTGAACTTTCCTTATCTGGAATTTCAAGTGGAAATAAGAAAAAAAAATCCTTTTTTTAATGTTTTATCAAAATCTTAACAAATACTGTCATGTTGAGAGGGAAAGTAAAAACAGGGAACATTCTATGAATGTATTATAAATTCCATTGGATTACAGATTATGGTGCGTGAGACCAAAAAAAAAAAAACAAAAAAACGAAACGAGACCCTCATAGGAGTACCCACCTGTTATGGTTCTCAGAGACACGTCACATCTCCGCTTTCGCTGCCCGTATGTGACCACCGCATTGTACCTTCCCGCATCTTCTTCCTTCAAATCTTTCAGGTGCAACGAGAAAATCCCTTGATGGATCGAAGATGTTGGGACCGAGGCGCGAGACATGAACGGGAGACCCCTGAAAGTGACTCCATTAGGAAGCAACCTGAGCACCGGTCTCGGGGTCCTGAAATAGTGAGAGGAGCAGAGTGAGACGCGGCACGAGAAGTAAGAGGATGGAAGAGGAGGTGGACAGAGATAAAAAGATGAGTGGGAAAAGAAGATGACAAGGTTTTTTCCAATGGGTAGAAGGTGAATAAGCAGCTTCCAGACATTTCTGGTATCTGCCTATTGCTCTCTGCAACAAGGGATCAGGCATGTTGAAATCCAACATGCCCAATCTTTCTTTTGCCCAATATTCTGCCACTGGAGAGTGGATGAGAATCTCCTCTGCACATGAGGTGATCACCCAATCCCACCAAATATAATGTGTATTGGGTGTAAATCTGTCTATTTTACTGCAATCAATCGGCTATCCAATGTATAGAGGTCACGTGACTTTACGAAAGCAGATACCTGCAGGAACAAAGATTAGGCATATCGATTATAACATGCCTGATCCTTCTTCCTCCTTATATCTAACATTAGAAAACAGATGAGAGGCTCCTATACACCAAAATATCTTATATAAATCTATATCAGTGTGATCAACCTAATATATATATGTATTATAATCCCAGTGTCATAGATTTGAAGTGATAAGCAGTTGTGATACTGTAGATATATATTTATATATAGATCTATATCTATCTACAGTGTCACAACTGCTTATATTTTTGCATAAGCAAAACACTGGGCATGTAAAAATACAACATGCCTAATCCTTCCTTTCCCAGGGATCTGCTATTGAGCCAGCTTTAGGATGGGTCAGCTACAGAACCAGGACAAGGGGGATTGGGACAACGGGCCAGATACAGAGAGTGAAGATGGAAGGCTTGGGTCATATTGCGATGAGGAGCAGAGATAAGATGGGAGACAAATGGGAATTCCCCCCCCCCCCCCAATTCATATTGACACTGGGCTCCATCATGTGTTTTCAGTTGGGACAAGAACGTAATCTGCACATCTCCATTAAAAACAAAAGGATTGGGCATACCGCCATCCAACATGCCCGACTCTTATTTCCCCTGACATCTGCCATCCACTTTAGATGATGAGCTCGACCCATTGAAATTGACATTTTTAGGAATTTTTTAGCAAGATCCAGACAGACACAAGTCATACAAACATATAGAATCTTCTGAGGAGCGAAACAGAACACAGAACACTCTAGATAAAAGTCAATCACATGGCCGCCAGGAGCATTTCATTACCCATCGTCTCTCTGCCAGCGCACAAAGCTCGTCGGGTATGTGTCCTGATGTCTGGTCTCCACCAAATGGTTCATCATGTTACATGGAAGAATAATATGGCCCCCGAGGACACCAGTGACGAGCACAGCCGGAACTATGGAGAGAGAGATGGTGAGACGTGCGGAGCGATCAGACACAAACATGATACCCGCTGATACATTCTACAAGATACATCCTACAAGATCCATCCTACAAGATACATCATAAGATACATCATGCATATCATCTACTTATTTATTTTTTAGATACATTTATCAATATTTCCTACGTACAAATGCTCTGCTGGGAGTTTTTAGATTCATCAAAGGGTTAAAATTGAGTCGTTTTAATGGGTTTGATAGTCTATAGGAAACCCTAGAAAGTATCTCCTATATTTTAGGTTTCATTATTTATTATTATTATTCACTTTATCGTTAATTATTATTTGTTTCAAAGGTGATGAGATTATTATATAGGTGTATAAGACCAAACCTTCCTCCTTGTTGTGTGCACCGGATGGCGGAGCGAAATCTGCTCCGAAACGCATTCTTCTAATAAACATTATTTTTCCTGCTCTCCGGTCCTCGGTGTCACTGGACATCGGCTGCGCTGACAAATCACATTTTTTTATTTTATCCTCTATTTAGTATTGGAACACCCGCTAGGACCATGGGGTACTCGGTACTTAAAGGGGTGGTCACGGAAGCGACGACCCGGTCCGTGGCCCAACAAAAATGATGAAGGGAAGTGGAAAATAAAGTCTATGGGGGATAATTCGTGACTTAATTCCAGCTCACCCAGTTGCTCTATGCTCATCCACCTGGAGCTCCGACACCGGCCTCACATCAAGGAAAATAGAAAAAATTGGAGTCCGGCTCAACAGGACTGAAAAAATTGGAGTCCGGCTCAACAGGACTGGATATTCCTTTTTCTTTTTCAAAAGAAAATAAAGTGCATACAAAAGAAAAATTTACACGGCCGACATTACCCAGTTGACGCGTTTCGCCTGCACTAGGCAGTCTTACTCATGACTAATGGTCCAATAACGTGCAGTCATTTATATATTCTTTTACAAGGTATAACACAGATGTTCTTAATTCACTTAACAATTGGGTGTTACATGTAGCAAATACTAGAATGACATTACAAAACTTTCCACAGTGCAGGTGAAAAAATTTATATATAAATAAAATCACACCCCAAAATTATAATAAACACAATAGTGTGATGTTGAAACGAGAAAAATTAAATCACACACCAGAATAAAAACCAAAGTGTATTTAATAATGACATGATATAATTATACCATGTAATGAAGGTGAATGTGAATTCTACCAAATAAAAATAAAAAAATAAATTTTATATTAAAAAATTTTTTTTTATTGTATATATAAAAAATGTGTAACTTTGGTGTTTCAATTATTAATGCAATTTTTCTAATTCCGTATTCCAACATTATTGAAAAAAAAAAGAGTCGACCATGGACATTTTTCTTTTTTATGCAGTAGATTTCCTTTTGAAAAAGAAAAAGAAAAGGAAAATCCAGTCCCGTTGAGCCGGACTCCAATTTTTTCTATTTTCCATAATTCGTGACGCCACCTGTGGTGTTCGGCCAGGGATGGGCGATGCTACTTAAAGGGACCGCAGGGGCAGATGGTAACGCAGCGAAGATGGTTCTGCTCCCCACAGGTGGAGCGGGGCCCCAGGGCTACCGGAGAAGTTAGTAAGGGATGATAGACGGTGGGACGCAGGACTGAGGGTGCAGGAAATAATTGGAGGACACAGGGGTTGCAGTTTCCTTTACCTTTCACTGGTGAATTGCAGGTGCAGTCCGGGGCACAGGTTACAGGTGTTGATGGGGTCTGGGCAGCCTGGGAGTAACGTGGGATCCACCTAGCCAGGTAAGTTCGGAAGCCTTCCTTCTGCACTGAATTCTGTCCCTTACTGCCTGAAGCTTTACACAAGTTCCTCTCAGTGTCTGTTTCTCCTAGCCCGTATGGTTGACAGCATGAGCCTTTCATGGGCACTGTCTTCTCACTGGCAGCCCCAGGCTCCTGACCTGCTGTGGTGCCTCCAGGTGTTAGATGGGCCAGCAGACCTGCAATCTCCTGCACTCTGGTTCTAGTTGCTGGGCCTTTAGTACCCGTGCAACCACGGACCCCGGTGTCGGGTTCTTTTGCGCTTAATCCTGGGGAGAGCTCAGTCACAGCTCCACTCCCAGTCTCTCTCCTCACACGCTTCCTCTCCCTTCACTGTCGCACACTACACTCCCTAACCCCACCTCCAGACCAGAACTTAGAGGGAAGCTACCCTGAAACCAGGTTTAGAGCTTCTGGTCCGGAGTCAGGAAGGTGTTGTAGGTTTGTGTTACCTGATAAGGGGATCCCTCCTTACTTCCAGGCATGACATCATCCCCCCTTCCTGTGAGGAAGGCAATGCCATTGTGGCAACCGGACTCCTGGGGTGCCACAGTATCAGCGGCGGACACACTATGGTGCACATTATAAGCAATGGACACACACTATAGTGCACAGTATCAGCGGTGGACACACTATGGTGCACAGTATCGGCAGTAGACACACTATGGTGCACAGTATCAGCGGTGGACACTCTATAGTGCACAGTATCAGCAGTGGACACACTATAGTGCACAGTATCAGCGGTGGACACACTATGGTGCACAGTATCAGCGGCGGACACACTATGGTGCACAGTATCAGCGGCGGACACACTATAGTGCACAGTATCAGCGGTGGACACACTATGGTGCACAGTATCAGCGGTGGACACACTATAGTGCACAGTATCAGCGGTGGACACACTATAGTGCACAGTATCAGCGGTGGACACACTATGGTGCACAGTATCAGCGGTGGACACTCTATAGTGCACAGTATCAGCGGTGGACACACTATGGTGCACAGTATCAGCGGTGGACACACTATAGTGCACAGTATCAGCGGTGGACACACTATAGTGCACAGTATCAGCGGTGGACACACTATGGTGCACAGTATCAGCGGTGGACACTCTATAGTGCACAGTATCAGCGGTGGACACACTATGGTGCACAGTATCAGCGGTGGACACACTATGGTGCACAATATCAGCGGTGGACACTATATAGTGCACAGTATCAGCGGTGGACACACTAAAGTGCACAGTATCAGCGGTGGACACACTATAGTGCACAGTATCAGCGGCGGACACACTATGGTGCACAGTATCAGCGGTGGACACACTATGGTGCACAGTATCAGCGGTGGACACACTATAGTGCACAGTATCAGCGGCGGACACACTATGGTGCACAGTATCAGCGGTGGACACACTATGGTGCACAGTATCAGCGGTGGACACACTATAGTGCACAGTATCAGCGGTGGACACACTATGGTGCACAGTATCAGCGGTGGACACTATAGTGCACAGTATCAGCGGTGGACACACTATGGTGCACAGTATCAGCGGTGGACACACTATGGTGCACAATATCAGCGGTGGACACTATATAGTGCACAGTATCAGCGGTGGACACACTAAAGTGCACAGTATCAGCAGTGGACACACTATAGTGCACATTATCAGCGGTGGACACACTATGGTGCACAATATCAGCGGTGGACACTATATAGTGCACAGTATCAGCGGTGGACACACTAAAGTGCACAGTATCAGCGGTGGACACACTATAGTGCACATTATCAGCGGCGGACACACTATGGTGCACAGTATCAGCGGTGGACACACTATGGTGCACAGTATCAGCGGTGGACACACTATGGTGCACAGTATCAGCGGTGGATACACTATGGTGCACAGTATCAGCGGTGGACACACTATGGTGCACAGTATCAGCGGTGGACACACTATAGTGCACAGTATCAGCGGTGGACACACTATGGTGCCGAGTATCAGCGGCGGACACACTATGGTGCACAGTATCAGCGGTGGACACACTATGGTGCCCAGTATCAGCGGTGGCTGCCCCTCTCTTACCTGGCACTATGGTGGCGAGCAGTAGGAGGCAGACGGGTCCGGCATCCATCTCTGTGAGTGCCAGGTGCCGTCTGCCCCCCTTATATATGTGTGTCACACGTCACAGACACTTTGTGCTGACTGTCTTCCCGCCTGTCAGTACAGGCAGCTGAGAAGTGACATCTCTAAGACACTGGAAAATGCACATGTCGCTCTCTCGCTCTCTGCGTGCCATCTCTGACTGTCTCTGTCACTGGAAAATGTGAGACTGCTGTTTACTAGAGAGAGCAGAACGCGGTGGACAGAAGGGTCCCGTACACAGGGGGGCTAGTGTAATGTATGGGTGCAGACAGGGGACTGCCATCATGGAACTACTAGTCCCAGTAAAAAATAAAGTAAAATGTGTTTTTATTTTTAATATTTCAAAAAATATATAAAACTTTGTATTACACCATTTTTCTGCAGGTTACCAGTCCAAGAAAACGGCGACACAAAGCAAAGTTGTTTTTGTTGTTGTTTTTTTTCTTCCAAAGTTCTGTTTTTGGGGGTTTTATTTACAATAAAAAAAACTAAAATATATATTAAAAAAATACATGACTTTGGTATCGTCGGATATGTATCGATCTGTAGAATCGTATTACCGGACAATTTTGTCACAAAACAAGTAAATACAAAAAAATAAAAACAATCAATGTCGGGCTGGTATTTTTTTTTGTGCTATTTCACCCAATTTGGATTCTACCAACCCCCCCCCCCCCCCCTTTTTTTCAGTATACAACTCATCACATAAGAAAAAAAAGTAAAAAAAAACTATTGGAAGGAAAGGAAATAAATTAAAGATCAAAAAATGGGCACAAAGGGGTTAAAAGTTCACCGCCATATTTTATCGCCTAGCAGGACTAGGTCAGGGCCGGGGTCTCATCGTCTCCATGTAATATTTGCATTCACTGACAGCAAGCAGGGATCATGGACAGGTCTATTTTTTCTGACCCTAGAACTAATGCCCCTCCCCCGCAGTTTGGCAGGTTTGGCCCCGTCTCTCCAGGGGCCCCGCAGCAGCTGCATTGGATGCCTGTATGGTATGTAGGCTCTTGTATGCTGAGACCTGTAGTCCATCACACTTTGAAAAGATATGAAGAATTTTAACTAAGTGGAAAAAAAAAAAGTACAAAAACAAATTTGGGTCAAACGTCCCCTCCGGGGTCTGCTGACGGATTGCCTGCGGTGACTGCGGCTTCCTGCACAATATTAACCCTCTATGATTTGATATTTGAAGGTGTGCACTATGAATGCAGCTCTGGAGGCGTCTGTGTACACAGAAAAGCTTCCACCTGGGCACAACCACAGAAAAAACCATAACTCTGCCTCCAAAACATCAAATAAGTGAACGACAAGTGTCAGCGCCCCGAGGAGACGCTCACACCTGGGAAGGGTCACTACTGCACCAGCACCGAAAACTAGGGAAAATTAGGACACCCCGTCTAACCTGCTAAACCACGCCCATCCCAGACAACACCACACCCCTTTCTTCAAAGATTATTACAAGACTATAATTGTATAGACGCATAATAAGGCGGACAGAGAGTTTATTCTGAAAGGGAGCCCAGTAAGGCTAGGTTCACACTTGCGTATATGTGCGCAGCGTATCATCTGCATATGCAAATTAATGTTTACGCATCGTTTTTTACCTGCATCAGCTTATGCATGACGGCAAAAAAACGCTGCGCGTGCATGTGTTTTGTATGTGTTTTTTTGCCTGCATTTGCATTTTTTATGCGCATGCGTTCGATATTTCCAAGAGGGCGCGTCTCCATCAGTTCCTGGACATGCGCAGTCCGAAGTACGCAAGCGCGTCGAACGCAAGGACATGAGTACACATGCGTTCCCACAGACAGTAATGCGCTGTTTTGACGCATCCGCAATCGTCCACATGTCGATGACTGCGGATAATTGACGCCTCAAAAAATGCAACATGTTGCGTTCGCCGGACCCCACCGCACACAGAAAAACAACGCATGCGTACGCAAACGCATGTCCCTGTGTACGCCATGTTAAAGATAGGTACGCATGACGCATGCGGATCTGTGCGGATGATACGCTGCGCACAGACACAAATGTGAAAGCACCCTAATACTGTATTACCACGTTAGTGGATGTTTCATTGCGGCTGGTTTTGCCGGGGGGTTTTAAGATATTTAAAGATGTCTGTGGTGGGACATCCCATTGAAATGATAGTATTCACATAAACAAAGCTTGCTAGAGAGTGCTCCCACTAACAGTGTCAGACATAGAGTGCTCCCACTAACAGTGTCAGACATAGAGTGCTCCCACTAACAATATCAGACATAGAGTGCTCCCACTAACAGTGCCAGACATAGAGTGCTCCCACTAAGTGTCAGACATAGCGTGCTCCCACTAACAGTGTCAGACATAGAGTGCTCCCACTAGCAATATCAGACATAGAGTGCTCCCACTAACAGTGCCAGACATAGAGTGCTCCCACTAACAGTGCCAGACATAGAGTGCTCCCACTAACAGTGCCAGTCATAGAGTGCTCCCACTAACAGTGCCAGACATAGCGTGCTCCCACTAACAGTGTCAGACATAGAGTGCTCCCACTAACAGTGCCAGACATAGAGTGCTCCCACTAACAGTGTCAGACATAGAGTGCTCCCACTAACAGTGCCAGACATAGAGTGCTCCCACTAACAGTGCCAGTCATAGAGTGCTCCCACTAACAGTGCCAGACATAGCGTGCTCCCACTAACAGTGTCAGACATAGAGTGCTCCCACTAACAGTGCCAGACATAGAGTGCTCCCACTAACAGTGCCAGACATAGAGTGCTCCCACTAACAGTGCCAGACATAGAGTGCTCCCACTAACAGTGCCAGTCATAGAGTGCTCCCACTAACAGTGCCAGACATAGCGTGCTCCCACTAACAGTGTCAGACATAGAGTGCTCCCACTAACAGTGCCAGACATAGAGTGCTCCCACTAACAGTGCCAGACATAGAGTGCCCCCACTAACAGTGCCAGACAGAGTGCTCCCACTAACCGTGTCAGACATAGAGTGCTCCCACTAACCGTGTCAGACATAGAGTGCTCCCACTAAAAGTGCCAGACAGAGTGCTCCCACTAACAGTGCCAGACAGAGTGCTCCCACTAACAGTGCCAGACATAGAGTGCTCCCACTAACAGTGCCAGACAGAGTGCTCCCACTAACAGTGCCAGACAGAGTGCTCCCACTAACAGTACCAGACATAGAGTGCACCCACTAACAGGGTCATACATAGAGTGCACCCACTAACAGTGCCAGACATAGAGTGCTCTCACTAACAGTGCCAGTCATAGAGTGCTCCCACTAACAGTAACAGACATAGCGTGCTCCCACTAACAGTGCCAGACATAGAGTGCACCCACTAACAGTGCCAGACATAGAGTGCTCCCACTAACAGTGCCAGACTGTTATGACCTGGTGGTTAAGGAGCAACATGGGACGAGCTCTGGGGAGGTGGTATCTGTACTGACCGCAGTTCCTAATCCTAACACCAACACTAGAAGTAGCCGTGGGATGTTCCTGTCACTCCCTAGACACCTCGTCACAGCCTGAGAACTAACTACCCCTAAAGATGGAAACAGAAAGCTATCTTGCCTCAGAGAAAACCCCCAAAAGGAAAGATAGCCCCCCACAAATATTGACTGTGAGTTGAGAGGGAAATGACATACACAGAAATGAAAACAGATTTTAGCAAAGGAGGCCACTACTAATCTAGATAGACAGAATAGGAAAGGACACTGTGCAGTCAGTATTAAAAACTAAAAGTCCACGCAGAGTTTACAAAAATAATCTCCACACCGACTCACGGTGTGGAGGGCAAATCTGCTTTCCCAGAGCTTCCAGCTAGACTGAATATACCATACTGACAAGCTGGACAAGAAAAACATAACATGAGCTGAGCGATTAAGTCCACAGTAAGTGGACAACAAAAGAACAAGCAAAAAATTATCTTTTGCTGAAATGGACAGGCAATCAGAGAAATCCAAGGAGAGATCTGAATCCAACCCAGAAACATTGACAGCTGGCACTGACTGAAGACCAGAGCCAGGTTAAATAGCAGAACCAAGAGAGACGATGAGTGGAAGCAGCTGCTAATGCTAAACCCAAGGAGCAGCAGTTCCACTTGAAACAACCAGAGGGGAGCCCAAGGGCAGAATTCACAAAAGTGCCATTCACAACCACCGGAGGGAGCCCAAGAACGGAATTCACAACAGTACCCCCCCCTTGAGGAGGGGTCACCGAACCCTCACCAGAGCCCCCAGGCCGATCAAGACGAGCTAAGTGAAAAGCACGAACCAAATCGGCAGCATGGACATCGGAGGCAACAACCCAAGAATTATCCTCCTGGCCATAACCCTTCCACTTGACCAGATATTGAAGCTTCCGCCTTGAAAAACGAGAATCCAAAATCTTCTCCACCACATATTCCAACTCCCCCTCAACCAACACCAGAGCAGGAGGATCAACAGAGGGAACCACGGGCACCACATATCTCCGCAACAAAGATCTATGGAAAACATTATGGATGGAAAAAGAAGCTGGAAGGGCCAAACGAAAAGATACTGGATTGATAATTTCAGAAATCTTATAAGGACCAATAAAGCAAGGCTTGAACTTAGGGGAAGAAACCTTCATAGGAACATGACGAGAAGATAACCAGACTAAATCCCCAACACGAAGCCGGGGACCAACACACCGACGACGGTTAGCAAAACGTTGAGCCTTTTCCTGAGACAATGTCAAATTGTCCACCACATGAGTCCAAATCTGCTGTAACCTGTCCACCACAGAATCCACACCAGGACAGTCAGAAGGCTCAACCTGCCCTGAAGAAAAACAAGGATGAAAACCAAAATTACAAAAAAAAGGCGAAACCAAGGTAGCCGAACTAGCCCGATTATTAAGGGCAAACTCGGCCAACGGCAAGAAGGTCACCCAATCATCCTGATCAGCAGACACAAAGCATCTCAAATAGGTTTCCAAGGTCTGATTGGTTCACTCAGTTTGGCCATTTGTCTGAGGATGAAATGCTGAAGAAAAAGACAAATCAATGCCCATTCTAGCACAAAAGGACCGCCAAAACCTAGAAACAAACTGGGAACCTCTGTCAGACACAATATTCTCCGGAATGCCATGCAAACGAACCACATCCTGAAAAAATAATGGAACCAAATCAGAGGAGGAAGGCAACTTAGGCAAAGGTACCAAATGGACCATCTTAGAAAACCGGTCACAAACCACCCAGATGACAGACATCTTCTGGGAAACAGGAAGATCCGAAATAAAATCCATGGAAATATGCGTCCAGGGCCTCTCAGGGACCGGCAAAGGCAAAAGCAACCCACTAGCACGGGAACAGCAAGGCTTGGCCCGGGCACAAGTCCCACAGGACTGCACAAAAGAACGCACATCCCGCGACAAGGAAGGCCACCAAAAGGACCTAGCAACCAAATCTCTGGTACCAAAAATCCCAGGATGACCAGCCAACACTGAACAATGAACCTCAGAAATTACCTTACTAGTCCATCTATCAGGAACAAACAGTTTCCCCACTGGACAGCGGTCAGGTTTATCAGCCTGAAACTCCCGAAGCACCCGCCGTAAATCAGGGGAGATGGCAGAAAGAATCACCCCCTCCTTGAGAATACCAACCGGCTCAAGGACTCCCGGAGAATCAGGCAAAAAACTCCTAGAAAGGGCATCAGCCTTCACATTCTTAGATCCTGTATTAACGCAACCACAGAGACAACGATCACTGTATACCAATGGATTATAAATAAATAAAATATTCTCAATAAGTTTCTATAACCTCCAGTGATACGTGTTCTGTGGAGAGAGGTGTGGAACCCACTAACCAAAGATAGCAACCACAGCCAATATGGAGCCACCCAGAGATAACACCAAGCAGGAGTGAGATATAAAATGCCTTTATTTAAGTTGACAGCAATATAACATATATAATACATATAATATATAGAAATTGTGCGCACACATGGGAATAGATTTAAAAGAATTAGAATACTAAAAACAATAGGGAAGTTTATACAGGCTGACCCTTTTATATTAGAATATCAGGTTAATACAACCTCCCAGAGTAAATATACACAAGGACATGCGGGCATGTAAAATTCATTAGTTACTCCTAATAGTGTAAAAGGTCATTAAAGTGCCATGTGATAAATAAATATAGAATTATATACTATTTAATTAAAACGGCATATATGTGACACTATTAATTCAAAATATGTGTGCAAAAAGTGGGTAAAATAAAGTGCAATGTGCAATATTGTGCCAAGGCCACAGGGTATATACTCACAGTATCCGCAAAAGGTGCACAATATAATAAAAATACTACAATATTTAATTGTGATATAGTGTACTTGCTTCACAAACCACGTGTTACAGGATGTGCAAAAAATGGCAAAAATCAGATATATAAAGAAACTATATAAAAGTATAAACCAGTGCAGAACTCACAAATTATACAATCCACACCAAGTACACAGTTTTGCGGATCTAGGTAGTAGCAGGCTAGCTGGAGACTGCACCATATGCCGCAGTGCCTATTGAAAAATCTCATAAGAGATTTTTCAATAGGCACTGCGGCATATGGTGCAGTCTCCAGCTAGCCTGCTACTACCTAGATCCGCAAAACTGTGTACTTGGTGTGGATTGTATAATTTGTGAGTTCTGCACTGGTTTATACTTTTATATAGTTTCTTTATATATCTGATTTTTGCCATTTTTTGCACATCCTGTAACACGTGGTTTGTGAAGCAAGTACACTATATCACAATTAAATATTGTAGTATTTTTATTATATTGTGCACCTTTTGCGGATACTGTGAGTATATACCCTGTGGCCTTGGCACAATATTGCACATTGCACTTTATTTTACCCACTTTTTGCACACATATTTTGAATTAATAGTGTCACATATATGCCGTTTTAATTAAATAGTATATAATTCTATATTTATTTATCACATGGCACTTTAATGACCTTTTACACTATTAGGAGTAACTAATGAATTTTACATGCCCGCATGTCCTTGTGTATATTTACTCTGGGAGGTTGTATTAACCTGATATTCTAATATAAAAGGGTCAGCCTGTATAAACTTCCCTATTGTTTTTAGTATTCTAATTCTTTTAAATCTATTCCCATGTGTGCGCACAATTTCTATATATTATATGTATTATATATGTTATATTGCTGTCAACTTAAATAAAGGCATTTTATATCTCACTCCTGCTTGGTGTTATCTCTGGGTGGCTCCATATTGGCTGTGGTTGCTATCTTTTATTCTTAGATCCTGGAAGATACGAGACCACAAAATCAAAACGGGAGAAAAACAGGGACCATCGAGCTTGTCTAGGATTCAACCGCTTGGCAGACTCAAGGTAAATCAGATTCTTATGATCGGTCAAGACCACAACGGTCCAATCGATGCTTGGCTCCCTCAAGCCAATGTCGCCACTCCTCGAATGCCCACTTCGTAGCCAACAACTCCCGATTGCCGACATCATAATTACGCTCAGCAGGCGAAAACTTTCTGGAGAAGAAGGCACACGGTTTCATCAAAGAGCCATCAGAACTTCTCTGAGACAAAACGGCCCCTGCCCCAATCTCAGGAGCGTCAACCTCAACCTGAAAAGGGAGAGAAACATCCGGCTGACACAACACAGGGGCAGAAGTAAAACGACGTTTAAGCTCCTGAAAGGCCTCAACAGCCGCAGAGGACCAATTCATCACATCAGCGCCTTTCTTCGTCAAATCGGTCAGGGGCTTAACCACACTGGAAAAGTTAGCAATGAAACAGCGATAAAAATTAGCGAAGCCCCAAAATTTCTGAAGGCTCTTCACCGATGTGGGTTGAATCCAATCATGAATGGCCTGGACCTTAACAGGATCCATTTCAATAGCCGAGGGAGAAAAAATGAAACCCAAAAAAGAAACCTTCTGAACTCCAAAAAGGCACTTAGACCCCTTCACATAAAACGCATTAGCACGAAGGATCTGAAATACCATCCTGACCTGTTTCACATGAGACTCCCAATCATCGGAAAAAAAAAAAATATCATCCAAATATACAATCATGAATTTATCAAGATAATTCCGGAAGATATCATGCATAAAGGACCGGAAAACAGATGGAGCCCCTCGAAGATCAATCTTAGTAAACCAACTAGCCCCCTTAATCCGAGCAAACAAATCAGAAAGCAAAGGTAAAAGGGTATTGGAATTTGACCGTGATCTTATTGAGAAGGCGATAATCTATACAGGGTCTCAAGGAGCCATCCTTCTTGGCAACGAAAAAGAATCCCGCTCCCAACGGTGACGAAGACGGGCGAATATGCCCCTTCTCCAAAGACTTCTTAACATAACTCCGCATGGCGGCATGCTCTGGCACAGACAGATTGAAAATTCGGCCCTTAGGGAACTTACAGCCAGGAATCAAGTTAATAGCACAATTGCAGTCCCTATGAGGAGGAAGGGAGCTGGACTTGGGTTTATCAAATACATCCTGGAAATCCGACAAAACCTCAGGGACTTCAGAAGAGGGGGAACAGGAAATTGACATCAAAGGAACATCACTATGTATCCCTTGACAACCCCAACTAGTCACAGACATAGATTTCCAATCCAGCACTGGATTATGTACCTGTAACCATGGAAAACCCAGTACAACCACATCATGCAAATTATGCAACACCAGAAAACGACAATCTTCCTGATGTGCTGGAGCCATGCACATGGTCAACTGTGTCCAGTACTGAGGTTTATTCTTGGCCAATGGTGTAGCATCAATCCCCCTTAAGGGAATAGGGCTCTGCAAAGGCTGCAAGGAAAAACCACAGCGTCTGGCGAACTCTAGGTCCATCAAGTTCAGGGAGGCGCCTGAATCCACAAATGCCATAACAGAAAAGGACGATAATGAGCAAATCAGGGTAACAGACAAGAGAAATTTAGGCTGTACAGTACTAATGGTAACAGACCTAGCGACCCTCTTAGTACGCTTAGGGCAATCAGAAATAGCATGAGTAGAATCACCACAGTAAAAACACAGCCTATTCTGACGTCTGAATTCCTGCCGTTCTGCTCTAGTCAAAATCCTATCACATTGCATAGGCTCAGGACTCTGCTCAGAGGACACCGCCATATGGTGCACCACCTTGCGCTCGCGCAGGCGCCGATCAATCTGAATGGCCAAAGACATTGATTCGTTCAAACCAGCAGGCGTGGGGAACCCCACCATAACATCTTTAAGGGCTTCAGAAAGACCCTTTCTGAAAATTGCTGCCAGGGCATACTCATTCCATTTTGTGAGCACAGACCACTTTCTAAATTTCTGGCAGTATACTTCTGCCGCTTCCTGACCCTGACACAGAGCCAGCAAGGTTTTCTCTGCCTGATCCACAGAATTAGGTTCGTCATACAGCAATCCGAGCGCTTGAAAAAATGCGTCTACATTGAGCAATGCAGGATTCCCTGACTCAAGGGAGAATGCCCAGTCCTGCGGGTCTCCACGCAGCAGAAATGACAATCTTCACCTGCTGAATGGGGTCACCAGAGGAACGGGGTCTCAAAGCAAAAAACAATCTGCAGTTATTTTTAAAGTTCAAAAATTTGGATCTATCTCCAAAAAACAAATCAGGAGTAGGAATTCTAGGCTCCAAAGCCGGAGTCTGGACAACATAATCTTGGATACTCTGTACCCTTGCAGCGAGTTGATCCACACGAGAGAACAAACCCTGAACATCCATGTCAGCACCAGAGTCCTGAACCACCCAGAGATTAAGGGGGAAAAAAAAAGACAAAACAGACTGCAAAGAAAAGAAAATGGCTCAGAACTTTTTTTTCCCCTCTTTTGAGATGCATTCAACACATTGTAGTCCAGATGTACTGTTATGACCTGGTGGTTAAGGAGCAACATGGGACGAGCTCTGGGGAGGTGGTATCTGTACTGACCGCAGTTCCTAATCCTAACACCAACACTAGAAGTAGCCGTGGGATGTTCCTGTCACTCCCTAGACACCTCGTCACAGCCTGAGAACTAACTACCCCTAAAGATGGAAACAGAAAGCTATCTTGCCTCAGAGAAAAACCCCAAAAGGAAAGATAGCCCCCCACAAATATTGACTGTGAGTGGAGAGGGAAATGACATACACAAAAATGAAAACAGATTTTAGCAAAGGAGGCCACTACTAATCTAGATAGACAGAATAGGAAAGGACACTGTGCAGTCAGTATTAAAAACTAAAAGTCCACGCAGAGTTTACAAAAATAATCTCCACACTGACTCACGGTGTGGAGGGCAAATCTGCTTTCCCAGAGCTTCCAGCTAGACTGAATATATCATACTGACAAGCTGGACAACAAAAACATAACATGAGCTGAGAGATTAAGTCCACAGAAAATGGACAACCAAAAGAACAAGCAAAAACTTATATTTTGCTGAAATGGACAGGCAATCAGAGAAATCCAAAGAGAGATCTGAATCCAACCCAGAAACATTGACAGCTGGCACTGACTGAAGACCAGAGCCAGGTTACATAGCAGAGCCAGGAGAGACGATGAGTGGAAGCAGCTGCTAATGCTAAACCCAAGGAGCAGCAGTTCCACTTGAAACCACCAGAGGGAGCCCAAGGGCAAAATTCACAAAAGTGCCATTCACAACCACCGGAGGGAGCCCAAGAACGGAATTCACAACACCAGACATAGAGTGCTCCCACTAACAGCGCCAGAGTGCTCCCACTAACATTGTCAGACATAGAGTGCTCCCACTAACAGTGCCAGACATAGAGTGCGCCCACTAACAGTGCAAGACATAGAGTGCTCCCACTGACAGTGTCAGACATAGAGTTCTCCCACAAACAGGGTCAGACATAGAGTTCTCCCACTAACAGTGCCAGACACAGAGTGCTCCAACTAACAGTGCCAGACACAGAGTGCTCCAACTAACAGTGCCAGACATAGAGTGCTCCAACTAACAGTGCCAGACATAGAGTGCTCCAACTAACAGTGCCAGACATAGAGTGCTCCCACTAACAATGCCAGACATAGAGTGCTCCAACTAACAGTGTCAGACATAGAGTGCTCCCACTAACAGTGTCAGACATAGAGTGCTCCCACTAACAGTGGCAGACATAGAGTGCACCCACTAACAGGGTCAGACATAGAGTGCTCCCACTAACAGTGCCAGACATAGAGTGCTCCCACTAACAGTGTCAGACATAGAGTGCTCCTACTAACAGGGTACGACATAGAGTGCTCCCACTAACAGTGCCAGACATAGAGTGCTCCCACTAACAGTGCCAGACATAGAGTTCTCCCACTAACAGTGCTAGACATAGAGTGCTCCTACTAACAGGGTTAGAAATAGAGTGCTCCCACTAACAGTGTCAGACATAGAGTGCTCCCACTAACAGTGCCAGACATAGAGTGCTCCCACTAACAGTGCCAGACATAGAGTGCTCCCCTAATAGTGCCAGACATAGAGTGCTCCCACTAACAGTGCCAGACACAGAGTGCTCCCACTAACAGTGCCAGACAGAGTGCTCCCACTAACAGTACCAGACACAGAGTGCTCCCAATAACAGTGCCAGATATAGAGTGCTCCCACTAACAGTGTCAGACATAGAGTGCTCCCACTAACAGTGCAAGACATAGAGTGCTCCCACTAACAGTGTCAGACATAGAGTGCTCCTACTAACAGTGCCAGACATAGAGTGCTCCCACTAACAGTGTCAGACATAGAGCGCTCCCACTAACAGTGCCAGACATAGAGTGCTCCCACTAACAGTAACAGACTTAGCGTGCTCTGTTATGATCCTTAGTGGCTGAGGATCACAGAACTGACTAGCTAAGTAACTGAACATAGGACGAGCTCTAGGGAGGTGGTAACTGGACTGACCGCAATCCTGATCCTAACCGCACACACTAAAGGTAGCCGGTGAACGTGCCTAAATTCCTAGACTTCTCGACGCAGCCTGAGAAACTAGCTACCCCTAAAGAGAAAGCAAAGACCTCACTTGCCTCAGAGAAATAACCCCAAAGATATAGAAAAGCCCCCAACAAATAATAACGGTGAGGTAAGGGGAAAATACAAACGTAGAAATGAAACAGATTCAGCAAATGAGGCCCGCTAATACTAGATAGCAGAAGATAGATAGGAAACTGTGCGGTCAGTAGAAAACCCTATACAAAAATATCCACGCTGAGAGTTCAAGAACCCCCACACCAACTAACGGTGTGAGGGGAGAAACTCAGCCCCCTAGAGCTACCAGCAAGCGAGGGAATCACATACTAGCAAGCTGGACAAAGATTAATAATTAACTTAGGAACATTTTGAACACTGATAAGCAAAAATGAACAAACAGAAACTTAGCTTCTCTTGGAGAGACTGATAACGAAGGTAGTCAAAATAGCACTGAATACATTGACAGCAGGCAACCACTGAACGTCCAGGTGAGCTAAATAGGAAACCAACAAGCAGATAACGAGACAGCTGATCCCAGCCACAGACCAGCAGAATGACAAAAAGAGCCACCAGAGGGAGCCCCAAGATAGCACTCACACAGTACCACTTGTGACCACAAGAGGGAGCCCAAAAACAGAGTTCACAACAGCGCTCCCACTAACAGTGCCAGACATAGAATGCTCCCACTAACAGTAACAGACATAGCATGCTCCCACTAACAGTGGCAGACATAGAGTGCACCCACTAACAGGGTCAGACATAGAGTGCTCCCACTAACAGTGCCAGACATAGAGTGCTCCCACTAACAGTGTCAGACATAGAGTGCTCCTACTAACAGTGCCAGACATAGAGTGCTCCCACTAACAGTGTCAGACATAGAGTGCTCCCACTAACAGTGCCAGACATAGAGTGCTCCCACTAACAGTAACAGACTTAGCGTGCTCCCACTAACAGTGCCAGACATAGAATGCTCCCACTAACAGTAACAGACATAGCGTGCTCCCACTAACAGTGGCAGACATAGAGTGCACCCACTAACAGTGCCAGACATAGAGTGCTCCCACTAACAGTGCCAGACATAGAGTGCTCCAACTAACAGGGTCAGGCATGGAGTTCTCCCACTAACAGTGCTAGACATAGAGTGCTCCCACTAACAGGGTCAGAAATAGAGTGCTCCCACTAATAGTGCCAGACATAGCGTGCTCCCACTAACAGTGGCAGACATAGAGTGCTCCCACTAACAGTGCCAGACATAGAGTGCTCCCCTAACAGTGCCAGACATAGAGTGCTCCCACTAACAGTGCCAGACACAGAGTGCTCCCACTAACAGTGCCAGACAGAGTGCTCTCACTAACAGTACCAGACATAGAGTGCTCCCACTAACAGTAAGAGACATAGCGTGCTCCCACTAACAGTGCCAGACATAGAGTGCACCCACTAACAGTGCCAGACATAGAGTGCTCCCACTAACAGTGCCAGACATAGAGTGCTCCCACTAACAGTGCCAGACACAGAGTGCTCCCAATAACAGTGCCAGACATAGAGTGCTCCCACTAACAGTGCCAGACAAAGAGTGCTCCCACTAACAATGTCAGACATAGAGTGCTCCCACTAACAGTGCCAGACATAGAGTGCTCCCACTAACAGTGTCAGACATAGAGTGCTCCTACTAACAGTGCCAGACATAGAGTGCTCCCACTAACAATGTCAGACATAGAGTGCTCCCACTAACAATGTCAGACATAGAGTGCTCCCACTAACAGTGCCAGACATAGAGTGCTCCCACTAACAGTGCCAGTCATAGAGTGCTCCCACTAACAGTAAGAGACATAGCGTGCTCCCACTAACAGTGTCAGACATAGAGTGCTCCCACTAACAGTGCCAGACATAGAGTGCTCCCACTAACAGTAACAGACATAGCGTGCTCCCACTAACAGTGCCAGACATAGAGTGCACCCACTAACAGGGTCAGACATAGAGTGGTCCCACTAACAGTGCCAGACATAGAGTGTTCCCACCAACAATGCCAGACATAGAGTGCTCCCACTAACAGTGCTAGACATAGAGTGCTCCCACTAACAGGGTCAGACATAGAGTGCTCAAACTAAGAGGGCCAGACATAGAGTGCTCCCACTAACAGTGCCAGACATAGAGTGTTCCCACCAACAATGCCAGACATAGAGTGCTTCCATTAACAGTGCCAAGAATAGAGTGCTCTCATTAACAGTGCCAGACATAGAGTGTGCCCAATAACAGTTTTAGATATAGAGTGCTCCCATCACCAAGTATAGTGTTTCCATTAACTGTGTCAGACAAAGAGTGCTTCCATTTCAAGACATAGAGTATTCCTATTAACCGTATCAGACATAGAGTGCTTCCATTACCAGGCATAGAGTGTTCCCATTAACAGTGCCACTCATAGAATGCTTCCATTAACAGTGCCAGGAATAGAATGCCCATTAACAATTCTAGACATATAGTGCTCCCATTACCAGGCATAGAGTGTTCCCATTAACAGTGCCAGACATACAGTGCTTCCATTAACAGTGCCAGGAATAGAGAGTGCAGTGCCCCAGAGTCCTGGTCGTTGCAGTAATGTTGTTCTTCCACCAGGGGGAGTAATATTATGTCTGAAGGCGATAAAGGAGATTTCCTTACCAGGTATCACATGCCGCACAACACACTTCACACTCCAGGCTGCCAGAGGGACCTACACTCCTATCTATTACGGCACTCCTCACAATTAGGTAAAACTGGTGGTTTGGATAGGAAGTGAGGCAGAAGCAGGAGAAGCTGGCTGGAGAGAAGTCCAGTCGGGTCCAGACTGTGGTCTGAGGGGGACTAAGGTCCACGGAGCAGCGCCTGCCCCACGTGCGGCAGCATCCTAGGAAAGAGACATCAGAAGGGAATTGTATTGTAGAGAGTGAGAAACGAAGTCATAGCAAAAGGAGAGGAAAACCAGAAGGAGTTCTGCCCTGCAACAGGCTGCTGTTATGGACCTGGTGGTTAGGAGCACCCGGAATGACCTGATGGTTAAACTAGAAATCTGGGACAAGCTCTGGGGAGGTGGGAACTCTCCTGACCGCAAACCCTAATCCTATCACACACACTAGAAATAGCCGTGGAGCGTTCCTAACTCTCCCTAGACGCCTCTTCACAGCCTAAGAGCTAACTACCCCTAAAGATAGAAATAGAAGCCTTACCTTGCCTCAGAGAAATTCCCCAAAGGAAAAGGCAGCCCCCCACAAATATTGACGGTGAGTTAAGAGGAAAGTTACAAACATAGAAATTAAACAGGTTTTAGCAAAGGAGGCCCAATCTTACTAAATAGTCAGAGGATAGGAAAGGGAACTATGCGGTCAGTACAAAAAAACTACAAAAACCACGCAGAGTGTGCAAAAAGACCTCCACACCGACTCACGGTGTGGAGGTGCAACTCTGCATCCCCAGAGCCTCCAGCCAGCAAGGAAATATCATGATAGCAAGATGGACTAGAACATAGCATGTACAGAGAAATATTTTCAAAAAGCAATGATCAACAAATGAACTAGCAGGGACTTAGCTTCTGCTGGAGCAGACAGGTCATCAGAGAAATCCAAGAGAGATCTTAACCAGTACTGAGACATTGACAGCTGGCATGAAGTAACGATCTGAGTGGAGTTAAATAGGGAAGCCAGCAGATCAATAAACGAGGGCAGCTGAGAAAGCCAACCTCAAGGACCAGCAGTTCCACTCAAAGCCACCAGAGGGTGTCCAAGGACAGAACTCACCAAAGTACCATTCCTGACCACAGGAGGGAGCCCGAGAACGGCATTCACAACAGTACCCCCCCCCCTTGAGGAGGGGTCACCGAACCCTCACCAGAGCCCCCAGGCCGATCAGGACGAGCCAAATGAAAGGCACGAACCAAATCGGCAGCATGGACATCGGAGGCAACAACCCAGGAATTATCCTCCTGACCATAGCCCTTCCATTTAACCAGGTACTGAAGCTTCCATCTCGAAATACGAGAATCCAAAATCTTCTCCACCACATACTCCAACTCCCCCTCGACCAACACTGGAGCAGGAGGATCAACGGAAGGAACCATAGGCGCCACATATCTCCGCAACAACGACCTATGGAACACATTATGGATGGCAAAAGAAGCTGGAAGGACCAAACGATATGACACAGGATTGAGAATTTCAGAAATCTTATAAGGACCAATGAAACGAGGCTTAAACTTAGGAGAAGAAACCTTCATAGGAACATAACGAGAAGACAACCAAACCAAATCCCCAACACGAAGTCGGGGACCAACACAGCGACGGCGGTTAGCGAAACGTTGAGCCTTCTCCTGGGACAACATCAAATTGTCCACTACATGAGTTCAAATTTGCTGCAACCTGTCCACCACAGAATCCACACCAGGACAGTCAGAAGGCTCAACCTGCCCTGAAGAAAAACGAGGATGAAAACCAGAATTACAAAAAAAAGGCGAAACCAAAGTAGCAGAACTAGCCCGATTATTAAGGGCGAACTCAGCCAATGGCAAGAAGGTCACCCAATCATCCTGATCAGCAGAAACAAAGCATCTCAGATAGGTTTCCAAGGTCTGATTGGTTCGTTCGGTTTGGCCATTTGTCTGAGGATGGAAAGCCGAAGAAAAAGACAAATCAATGCCCATCTTAGCACAAAAGGACAGCCAAAACCTAGAAACAAACTGGGAACCTCTGTCCGACACAATGTTCTCCGGAATGCCATGCAAACGAACCACATGCTGAAAAAATAATGGAACCAAATCAGAGGAGGAAGGCAATTTAGGCAAGGGTACCAAATGGACCATCTTAGAAAAGCGATCACAAACCACCCAGATGACAGACATTCTTTGAGAGACAGGAAGATCAGAAATAAAATCAATGGAAATATGCGTCCAGGGCCTCTTCGGGACCGGCAAAGGCAAAAGTAACCCACTGGCACGAGAACAGCAAGGTTTGGCCCGAGCACAAGTCCCACAGGACTGCACAAAAGAACGCACATCCCGTGACAGGGAAGGCCACCAAAAGGACCTAGCCACCAAATCTCTGGTACCAAAAATCCCAGGATGACCAGCCAACACCGAACAATGAACCTCAGAAATAACTCTACTAGTCCATCTATCAGGGACAAACAGTTTCTCTGCTGGACAACGGTCAGGTCTATCAGCCTGAAACTCCTGCAGCACCCGCCGCAAATCAGGGGAGATGGCAGACAGAATCGCCCCCTCTTTGAGAATACCAGCCGGCTCAGGGACTCCCGGAGAATCAGGCACAAAACTCCTAGAAAGGGCATCAGCCTTCACATTCTTAGAACCCGGAAGGTATGAGACCACAAAATCAAAACGGGAGAAAAACAGCGACCATCAAGCCTGTCTAGGATTCAACCGCTTGGCAGACTCGAGATAAGTCAGATTCTTGTGATCCGTCAAGACCACCACGCGATGTTTGGCTCCCTCAAGCCAATGCCGCCACTCCTCGAATGCCCACTTCATAGCCAACAACTCCCGATTGCCAACATCATAATTACGCTCAGCAGGCGAAAACTTTCTAGAAAAGAAAGCACATGGCTTCATTACAGAGCCATCAGAACTTCTTTGAGACAAAACAGCCCCTGCTCCAATCTCAGAAGCATCCACCTCGACCTGAAAAGGGAGCGAAACATCTGGCTGACGCAACACAGGGGCCAAAGAAAAATGACGTTTCAGCTCCTGAAAAGCCTCAACGGCCGCAGAGGACCAATTCACCACATCAGCACCTTTCTTTGTCAAATCAGTCAAAGGCTTAACCACACTAGAAAAATTAGCGATGAAGCGACGGTAAAAATTAGCAAAGCCCACGAATTTCTGAAGACTCTTCACAGATGTAGGTTGAGTCCAATCATAAATGGCCTGAACTTTAACAGGGTCCATCTCGATAGTAGAAGGGGAAAAAATGAAGCCCAAAAAGGAAACCTTCTGAACTCCGAAGAGACATTTAGACCCCTTCACAAACAAGGCATTAGCACGAAGGACCTGGAATACCATCCTGACCTGCTTCACATGAGACTCCCAATCATCCGAAAAAAACTAAAATATCATCTAAATATACAATCATGAATCTATCCAGATACTTTCGGAAGATGTCGTGCATAAAGGACTGAAACACAGATGGAGCATTAGAAAGCCCGAATGGCATCACCAGGTACTCAAAATGGCCCTCGGGCGTATTAAATGCTGTCTTCCATTCATCGCCCTGTTTAATACGCACAAGATTATACGCCCCACGAAGGTCAATCTTGGTGAACCAGCTAGCCCCCTTAATCCGAGCAAACAAATCAGACAGTAGAGGCAAAGGGTACTGAAATTTGACCCTGATTTTATTGAGAAGGCGGTAATCTATATACAGGGTCTCAGAGAACCATCCTTCTTGGCCACAAAAAAGAACCCTGCTCCCAACGGTGACGAAGCCGGGCGAATATGCCCTTTCTCCAAGGACTCCTTTATATAACTCCGCATAACGGCATGTTCTGGCACAGATAAATTGAAAAGTCGGCCCTTAGGGAACTTACTACCAGGAATCAAATTAATAGCACAATCACAATCCCTATGAGGAGGTAGGGCACTGGATTTGGGCTCATCAAATACATCCCGGTAATCCGACAAAAACTCAGGGACTTCAGAAGGAGTGGAAGAAGAAATTGACATCAAAGGAACATCACCATGTACCCCTTGACAACCCCAACTAGACACAGACATTGATTTCCAATCCAATACTGGATTATGAACCTGTAGCCATGGCAAACCCAACACGACAACATCATGCAAATTATGCAACACCAAAAAGCAAATATCTTCCTGATGTGCAGGAGCCATGCACATGGTCAACTGAGTCCAGTACTGAGGTTTATTCTTGGCCAATGGCGTAGCATCAATTCCCCTTAATGGAATAGGATACTGCAAAGGCTCCAAGGAAAAACCACAGCGCCTGGCAAACTCCAAGTCCATCAATTTCAGGGCAGCGCTCGAATCCACAAATGCCATAACTGAGTAGGACGACAAGGAGCAAATCAGAGTAACAGACAAAAGAAATTTAGGCTGTACAGTACCAATGGTGACAGACCTAGCGAACCGCTTAGTGCGCTTAGGACAATCAGAGAATAGCATGAGTAGGGTCACCACAGTAAAAACACAGCCCATTCTGACGTCTGTGTTCTTGCCGTTCAGTTCTGGTCAAAGTCCTATCACATTGCATAAGCTCAGGCCTCTGCCCAGAGGACACCACCAAATGGTGCACAACTTTGCGTTCGCGCAAACGCCGATCAATCTGAACGGCCAAGGACATTGATTCATTCAGACCAGCAGGCGTGGGGAACCCCACCATAACATCCTTAAGGGCTTCAGAAAGACCCTTTCTGAAAATTGCTGCCAGGGCACACTCATTCCATTGAGTAAGCACAGACCACTTTCTAAACTTCTGGCAATATACCTCCGCTTCATCCTGACCCTGACGCAGAGCCAGCAAGATTTTCTCTGCCTGATCCACTGAATTCAGTTCGTCATAAAGCAATCCAAGCGCCAGAAAAAATGCATCTACATTAAGCAATGCAGGATCTCCTGGTGCAAGGGAGAATGCCCAGTCTTGAGGGTCACTACGTAACAAAGAAATAATTATCTTTACTTGCTGAATGGGGTCACCAGAGGAGCGGGGTTTCAGAGCAAGAAACAATCTGCAATTATTTTTGAAATTCTGAAACTTAGATCTATCCCCAGAAAACAAATCAGGAATTGGAATTCTAGGCTCTAACATCGGATTCTGAACTACATAATCTTGAATACTTTGCACCCTTGCAGTGAGTTGATCCACACAAGAGGACAGACCTTGAATATCCATATCTACACCTGAGTCCTGAACCACCCAGAGGTTAAGGGGAAAAGAAAGACAAAACACACTGCAAAGAAAAAAAAAATTGGCTCAGAACTTCTCTTATCCCACTTTTGAGATGCATTAACACTTTGTGGGCCAGCTGTACTGTTATGGACCTGGTGGTTAGGAGCACCCGGAATGACCTGATGGTTAAACTAGAAATCTGGGACAAGCTCTGGGGAGGTGGGAACTCTACTGACCGCAAACCCTAATCCTATCACACACACTAGAAATAGCCGTGGAGCGTTCCTAACTCTCCCTAGACGCCTCTTCACAGCCTAAGAGCTAACTACCCCTAAAGATAGAAATAGAAGCCTTACCTTGCCTCAGAGAAATTCCCCAGAGGAAAAGGCAGCCCCCCACAAATATTGACTGTGAGTTAAGAGGAAAGTACAAACATAGGAATGAAACAGGTTTTAGCAAAGGAGGCCCAATCTTCACTAAATAGTCAGAGGATAGGAAAGGGAACTATGCGGTCAGTACAAAAAAACTACAAAAACCACGCAGAGTGTGCAAAAAGACCTCCACACCGACTCACGGTGTGGAGGTGCAACTCTGCACCCCCAGAGCCTCCAGCCAGCAAGGAAATATCATGATAGCAAGCTGGACTAGAACATAGCATGTACAGAGAAATATTTTCAAAAAGCAATGATCAACAAATGAACTAGCAGGGACTTAGCTTCTGCTGGAGCAGACAGGTCATCAGAGAAATCCAAGAGAGATCTGAACCAGTATTGAGACACTGACAGCTGGCATGAAGTAACGATCTGAGTGGAGTTAAATAGGGAAGCCAGCAGATCAATAAACGAGGGCAGCTGAGAAAGCCAACCTCAAGGACCAGCAGTTCCACTCAAAGCCACCAGAGGGTGTCCAAGGACAGAACTCACCAAAGTACCATTCATGACCACAGGAGGGAGCCCGAGAACGGAATTCACAACAGGCTGCCTCCTTCTGAGGCGCAGAAATCCAGTAGCCAGAACACCAAGGGAGTAAGGATCTCTATGCTTTACTTCAGAGACTGGCAGGACAGTTCATTCCACGTTGGCTGCCCGACCTTATACCCAGGAGGCACGGTGGCAACTTGTGGGGGCCGGGGCGTGCTAGAGTCCCTGTTAAAAGCCTCAGGCCATCAGTCATACGTGTTTATCCTATCCTATTCATCAGGGGGACAGAGAGAAAGAGACATTACATCTACGATAGTTGTGAGGACCTTACCGAGTTGCTCAGCAGGGAGGGACTACAACACCCAGGCGCTAGAGGAAGGCTACTGATTTCCACCTGGATAACGAGACTCTGGATTTGCCATCTTTGTCCCCTCCTCTGGGTCTTCTTCCCGCGCTCTTTTTCGGGGGCGGCCCCGTCTCCATGGTGTCCACCCTCCTTAGAGGATGAGGAGGCGGACCTCAGCAGCTGACGGATACGTCCTCAGGATACAGCAATACTTAGATTGGGCGGCCATTGTCTTTCGCGCTCTCCAGCTTGTCTACGCCCACTTCCACGCCCTTCTTCTCCTGCGCTCCCCTTGGCGCTATAATGGCGGCGGTTTTGGCGGGAAGCGGCAATACACAGTCTTTGCAATAAGTCACAGTTCAAGCACAATTCAGACACAGTTCCAAGGCACACATGACCTGATTCTTCAGGCTTAACTAGATCCTGTTCGTGATGCCAAGTTTGGAGCGCCCCCAGACGCAGGGAGGCGGGGTACTCGGTACCGGGCCTCTCTGTCTCAGTTCTGCGGTTGTCACGGTGGCTAGACCCGGTCCGTGACCCTGCTAACGGGCGTCCAATGAAAGGTGTGATGATGGTGCGTGGTGTAGGTCGTGGTGAATAACGAGGACACAGGGTTGCAGTCTCTTTACCTCTTTACTGAAGGCGTCAAGTTCCTCAATCCAGAGTATAGTCCATGAGCCGGGCCAGATATCGGTACCACCCGGAGTGACTAATTTTCTTTGGTATTTTTAGGTAGATGCATGTCTGTAGTTTATTTTTTGATATGATAGCCCTTACATATACGTAGCTTATTAACCCCTTCAGCCCTAGGCCTATTTGTACCCAAGTGCCTAAGCCAATCTGACCTGTGCCACTTCATGGGCTAATAACTTTGGAACGCTTTCACCTATCCAAGCCATTCTGAGATTGTTTTCTCGTGACATATTGTACTTCACGTCAGTGCTAAATGGGAGTCAATATATTTTACCTTTCTATATAAAAAAATGCTAAATATTCGGAAATTTTGGAAAAATCGGCAATTTTTTAACTTTGAAATTCTCTGCTTTTTACAAAAATACTGATACCCCCCATAATAGTTATTAATTTACACTCCCCACATGTTTACTTCATATTGGCATCATTTTGAAAATGAAACCTTATTGTTTTACGACGTAATAGGGCTTATAGTTTTATGCGCAATTTTTCACATTTACAGCAAAACCCACTTTTCAAAGGACCAAGTCACTTCTGAAGTCACTTTAAGGGGCTTACATAACAGAAACCACCCATAAATTACCCCATTTTGCAAACTACACCCCTCAAGCTGTTCAAAACTCATTTTTAAAAACTGTTAACCCTTTAGGTGTTCCACAGGAATTTTAGCAGAATGAAGGCGAAATTTCAAAATTTCATTTTTTTTCCAGATATTACATTGTAATCCAATTTTACCTGCAACCTAGCAAGGGTTAACGGCAAACCCAAACTTGGTTACCCTAATTCTGCAGTTTATAGAAACACCCCACATGTACTCGTAAACTAAAGTATGGGCACACAGCACAGCTCAACACGGAAGGAGCGCTATGTGGTTTTTGGGTGGCGGATTCACTGGAAGAAATCTAGGGGGCCATGTCACATTTGAAGGCTGCCTGAGGTACCCCCACAGTGGAAACCCCAAAAAGTGACCCTATTTTGGAAACTACACCCCCAAGGAATCTTTTAGGGGGTATAGTGACCACTTTGACCCAACCAGTGTTTCACAGTAGTTGGAAACACTTGGTTGAGAAAATGGAAAAAGTGCATTTTTTACATGAAGGTGTCATTTTAGGCTCATTTTTTTATTTTTAAGAGGTGTACCAGCAAAAAATGCACCCCACTATTTGTTCACCAATCTCTCCCGAACACAACAACACCCGATATGTTGTCGTACACTGCAGTATTGGGGAACGGCAGGCCTCGGAAGGGAAGGAGCGCCAAATGACTTTTGGAGTGCAAATTTTACTGGAAGAAATCTAGGGGGCTATGTCACATTTGAAGACACCCTGAGGTGCCCCAACACACGCACACACACTGACACATACACGTTCTGTGCTGAACAGGACTCTCCGGTCTTCTCTGCAGAGCTGTGTGTGTGTTTGATCAAGCACTCTATGCCAAAGCTGCCGAGGTTATCTGGAAACAGGAGAAGTTCAAGAACATTATAATTAGAATGGGTGTCTTCCACACAATCTGTAATCTCCTCTCTATCATAGGGAACAGATTTCAGGATGCAGGCCTTAGAGATCTGTGTGTTGAATCCGGTGTAATCGCTGAAGGATCAGTGTCTGGAGTGATGGACGGCCGGAGGTACAACAGAGCAGTGAGACTACACAAGCTGGTCTATGAAGCACTTATGAGGCTTGCATGGAAAAACTTCCTTCCATGGCTAGAAGAAAACCATGCAAGGGACCTTCACCATCTGGATGAAACACTGAAGAACATCACAAACTTTCGCATCAGTGTGTCGCAGGGATCCTTCGAAAAGCTCTTGGATAATGAATCTTGCACACTTACCCTGAAGCTCTTTCAAGTTTATCTTGAGACCCTCAGAAATGAACAACTCTCAGCATTCTGGATGTCATACTTGGACATGGTCGAGACCATGCTGGCCCTGGTTCGAGCTTCAAGAGAAGGCAACTGGATGCTTCACCTAGGAGCAATCCGACAGATGATACCATGGTGTTTTGCCTATGACAAGGTCAACTATGCCCGATACCTAACCTATTACTATGCCACAATGTCTCGGCTGCCCATAGAACACCCAGAGGTCCATGAATACTTCATGCAAGGTGGCTTTTCGGTCCAGATCGGTAGCAAGAATCCTTTTGGACGAATTCCTGTGGACCAGACCATTGAAGAGACAATCAACAAAGACACCCAGACACCAGGGGGCACAAAAGGCTTCAGCCTCAAAGTTGGAGCTGTTTCCAGGTTCTACCTGACATCAGAGTACCGCAGTATGTACTTGAGGCAGCTGAGAGCCCTGGTAGGCCAACAATATACTGACTTCAGCCATTCAGACCTACAGGTGTCTAGGATTAGAAGAGATGAAGCCGATGTCCAATCTTTCGTTCAACTGCTGGAGACAGGTTGGGTGAACCCCTTCAACAAAGAGCATAATGGTGAACTTATCAGTTTGTCAACAGCGACTGTAGCACCACCAGATGTAGCCAAAGACCTTCAAGGGGCATACAGTATAGGAGAGGATGCATATCAAACATTCAAGGATGAGCGTTTGGGTACCGATAAGCCAACTACATTGTTTCATGACAAGATGACGAAGAACAAACTTAAAACGTTCTCTAACATCCAAATGAAGACACGCAGACAAGGTCTTGGCAAGGAGGTAATTTTGAAGGCTGACAGAAACCTATTTGGCCAGATGATACTTGTAGCTGAGAACAGAAAGCTACAAATGAGTGATGTCTTGACTCATCCCCTGGGTCCATTGCCATGGGCACTTGCCAATGGTGATGGGTCTATCCGCAAGACCAACAAGGCTGCCCTCGCAAGGGAGTTGGAGAGGAATGCTCGTCCTGCAGAAGTGATCCCCGAGCCCTCTGCAACCATCATTGATGGGATGAGCCTGGTTCAGAAACTGAAGGGAAACAATGCAACATTTGGCCAGCTAGCAGGCACAGCAATGAGTCGCGCTATCCATGAGGGTGCTAAGAGCAAGCGCATTGATATTGTCTTTGACGTCTACAAGGAGACATCCATCAAAGATACAGAAAGAGTCAACAGATATGAAGGCACAGGGATCCATTTCAAGAACATTCAACATGGGCACAACATCCAGCAGTGGAAAAAGCTTCTAAGTAGTTCCTCCAACAAGGCAAGTCTCATAAAGTTTCTGGTAGAAGAATGGAAGGCGAAACACCACAGGGAGAAGCTTGAGGAGAAGGAGCTGTATGTCACATGTGAGCAGCTCTGCTTTAAGATCACCAAAGAACAGTGGGAAGAGGCTGCTGACCTTAAGTCAAATCAAGAAGAAGCAGACACACGCCTCCTTCTCCATGCTCTTCATGCAGCAGAATCTGGTTACAAGTCGGTCATCATCACTTCGGAGGATACTGATGTCATGGTCCTGTGTCTGGGCATGTGCCACAAAATCCCATCCCACCTGTTCCAGAAATGCGGTACACAGAACCGGACAAGATTCCTGGATATCACCACTCTGAGCCGAACATTGGGAGGCAGCGTATGTGATTCATTGATTGGTATGCATGCATTTACAGGCTGTGACACCGTCAGTGCATTCGCTGGCCGTGGGAAGATGACGACACTCAAGCAGTTGAAGATGAACAAGACATACCAGGATGCCTTTCAGGAAGTTGGTCGTTCATGGGAAGTGTCTACCGAACTTTTTGAGAAGTTACAGGAAATCACCTGCCACATGTACCTGCCAACTACCCAAACAACTGAGGTAAACAGGCTCCGTTATCAGCTGTTCTGTGCCAGACGTGGAGTGGTAGAGTCAAGTCAACTCCCTCCTTGCCAGGACTGCCTTTTCATGCATGCACTGCGTGCAAACTACCAGGCTGCGATCTGGAGGAGAAGTCTGCAGAGCCAGCCATGGGTTGCAAACCCAACAGACTGCGGTTGGATGATAGATAACGACGGAAAGCTTGTTGTCAAGTGGATGCAAGGGGCACCAGCACCAGAAGCTATTATACAGCTACTGTCCTGCAAGTGTGTGCGGTCATGTGAACTTCCTCAGTGTACTTGCCTCAGCAATGGCCTGAAGTGCACAGACATGTGCAGATTACAGACATGCCAGAACAAGGGTACTGAAGACGAGCCAGTAGAACAACAGTCAGATTCAGAGTCCGATGTTGAAGATATTATGGAGTAACATATATATATATATATATATATATATATATATATATATATATATATATATGCACATGACATGTTCAGTGTGTATTTACATAACTTGGATTAAATTTTGTTACAAATACTACATCTAGTCACTCCGGGTGGTACCGATATCGTCATATTTGGTTCTTGGCTCATGCTAAAATTCCTGTGGAACACCTAAAGGGTTAACAGTTTTTAAAAATGAGTTTTGAACAGCTTGAGGGGTGTAGTTTGCAAAATGGGGTAATTTATGGGTGGTTTCTGTTATGTAAGCCCCTTAAAGTGACTTCAGAAGTGACTTGGTCCTTTGAAAAGTGGGTTTTGCTGTAAATGTGAAAAATTGCGCATAAAACTATAAGCCCTATTACGTCGTAAAACAATAAGGTTTCATTTTCAAAATGATGCCAATATGAAGTAAACATGTGGGGAGTGTAAATTAATAACTATTATGGGGGGTATCAGTATTTTTGTAAAAAGCAGAGAATTTCAAAGTTAAAAAATTGCCGATTTTTCCAAAATTTCCGAATATTTAGCATTTTTTTATATAGAAAGGTAAAATATATTGACTCCCATTTAGCACTGACGTGAAGTACAATATGTCACGAGAAAACAATCTCAGAATGGCTTGGATAGGTGAAAGCGTTCCAAAGTTATTAGCCCATGAAGTGGCACAGGTCAGATTGGCTTAGGCACTTGGGTACAAATAGGCCTAGGGCTGAAGGGGTTAATAAGCTACGTATATGTAAGGGCTATCATATCAAAAAATAAACTACAGACATGCATCTACCTAAAAATACCAAAGAGAATTAGTCACTCCGCTTGGTACCGATATCGTCAAATTTGGTTCTTGGCTCATGGACTAGTACTGCTAACAGGGCTGGCTGAGACCGGCCGGTCCGAAGGCACCTCCAGAGTTCCCTTTGCAGGTGGAAATCTGTGCCTACCTTCTAGCGCCTGTGTGTTGTAGTCCTTCCCTGCTGAGCACCACGGGATAGTCCTCACAACTGTTGTGTCTGTGTCTGATGTTCTTTCTCACAACTTATATCTGTTCTGATGTTCTTCTCCGTCCCCCAGATGATATGACTAGGACACACCCGTATGACGGGTAGGCCTGGAGTTCTTCCGGGACCCTAGTGACGCCCCTCTCCCACAGTTGCCCCCTATGTCTGCTTAGGTGATTTAGGTGAGACAGTCAACCTATAATTAACTGTCCTGCCGCTGTTTGAAGTATTGCTTGGAGCCTAATACTTCCTCGGCGTTCCGGCCACCGGCTACACGCCTCAGTAGGATGTTGCCTCGGTCTTACAGCACGACTCCTACTGGTGTTAACTCCTTTTTGCTGCGATCTCGTTTCTCACTCTCCACAATAAACCTCGCTTCTTGTCCTTTCTTGAGATACCGCCGCAATGTAGTGCAGGCGCGGTTCCTTAACGTTCTGTCTTGTTCGCTAGGCCTCTGTCAAGATCCCACCCCTGACAGGGACCCCCCTGAATCTTCCCCTGCAACACCCTCTGCCACAGGATGTTGCCTGGTTCCAACCCAGTCAGCTTCTGTCTAACTTCCTATCTAACCCCCAGTTTTACCAGTATGTGAGGAGTGGCCTAATACATAGAACCTTTAGCTCCCCCTGGAGGCCAGACTGTGAAGTGTATTGGTGTCTGTGATACCTGGTCAGGTGAACTCCTTAAGTGCCATCAGATGTACCATCACTCCCCTTAGTGGCGGAGCATCAGTACTGCAACGACCAGGACTCTGGGGCGCTGCATTAACATTAAAAGCGGCAGACATTGAGTGCTCCCTTTAATAATGCCAGACAAGGACTACCTGTATTCAGAATGACAGTCAAGGAATGCTTCTATTAATACTTTCAATCATTGACTGTTCACATTAACTGCGCCAGACATTGAGTGATCCCAATAATAATGGAAGACATAGAGTGCTACAACAAACAGATCCAGACAAGGACTGCCCCTATTCAGAATGTCAGCCATGGGATGCTCCCATTACCAGTGTCAGAATAGAGTGCTCCCATTATCAGTGCCCGACATAGAGTGCTCCCATCATCAGTGTCAGACATAAAGTGCTCCCATTATCAGTGCCCGACATAGAGTGCTCCCATCATCAGTGCCAGACATTGAGTGCTCCCATTATCAGTGCCAGACATAGAGTGCTCCCATTAACAGTGTCAGACATTGAGTGATACCATTACATACCAACCGTACTAGGCATTGAGTGTTTCCACTAACAGATTCAGGCAAGGTCTGCCCCTATTCAGCCGCTGGACACTGACAGACTAGAAATGTTTTCATTAACAGTACCATGAAGGAGTGCCCTTATAAAGTGTCAGCAATGGAGTGCTTCCTTTTATTTTATTTTTTTACTATAAGAGTGCTTGCTTTTCATAGTACCATCCAAAGAGATCGCCCATTACCAGTGTTAGGCAAACAACACTAAGACTAAATAATAACGATAGGCAAAGCGAGTCCTAATCCTACCAGATAGTGACACCCCGATTAGCAGCGCCATCCCGCGCTCACTTTGCCGGACTGCTCAGGCTTCTGACGCCTCATTTTGCTTATTCTTTCCAAAGATTTGTGATGTCTTTCTGTTTGTATGGAAAGCCCCCTGGACTATAAGGTAATGAGAATGCCGCGGAGTTAAAAGTCTAAGGGTAAAGAGGGTCCGAGAAGTAAAAAGGTGAAATCTGACAGGCAATGGACCTGAAGTTTCTCCTCTTGGCAGCTTACGTGCAGTACCATGTTCACCAGAGGGTGACAAGGAGGAAAGAAAGTCCCAGACTGTTCTTTAGTTTTTGTCTAATTTGGAGTGAAACTAAATTTTGTGCTTAAAAAAACAGCGCCACCCACATGCACAGGTTGTGCATGGTACTGCAGCTCGGCCACAGTGGAGCTGTGCTGAAATACTGGGCACAATCGGTGAAGGAATCCGTGAAGTTCTATCCATCCTCCCATTGTATTGCACTTTTTGTCTGTTTTTGTATTATTTGATGCGATCGCTCAGTTTGGTGTTTTCTAAAGACGAAATTCTGTGTTAACGTTACGGAAATTCAAGCGAAAAAAAAAATAATAACCCCAGAAGCTTTATGTAAATGAGACGGAGAAGTCAGAACGATTCTGCTCGTTATCTCCGAGTCAGATGGGAGATGAGAATACAAAATACGATTTCCGCTGAACTGAAACATTGATGTTAGCACTTTCAATTAATTAGCCATGTGATTAATGTACTTGGCAGATTCGTATCGCCGCTTAATAATTTCCCTGTCTGTTCATTTCACAAGTCTCCGTTCCAGCGACTTCAAGATTTTTATTTCATCTTTGGTAATTAAAAATGTCAAAAAGTTGGGCGGAAAAACTACAAGGAAGACGTCGTCCGTACAGGCTGCAGGAAATCTGAATATACATCGTCAATGTAACTCCCGGAGGGGACGCGGTCTCCCTGATGACCCCTCGGGACAGAATTTTAACCACTTAAGGATGTAGTGATTTTTTTTTCCATTCTGAGATTCCAAATTATTTGATTTTTTCCAATCGATAGCTTGTATAAAGCAATTTTTCAGCACGTGGACAGACGTCAATCAGGTTATTGCTCACGTGAACTTTGCTACCCTCAGATCGAAGGACCATGTGGAAAAAAATGTCAGTGCGCACGAGAGTCATCCATCTCTCCGGAGGAGACTCGGCTGGTGAAATCAATGGGTGCGTTTAAAAATAAGGGCGGCGTACGGGCACCGTCAGTACAGCAACAGAGTGCAAAGGTTAGTCACAAAATAAATTAGGGTTTTTAGTTATTTTTTTATATGACCGTAAAAAATGGATGATGTATGGATGAAAAACACATCAATTTTTTTAGACGAATGGTCGATTTTTCAAACTTAGCAAAAAGCCACAAAACATTCAGGGATTGCCTACTAAACAGCTCAGTGTTTGTCTGACTACGACATCTTGCGCCATCTTAGAAGGGGGAGGAGGGAGCGTGCGGTTATGGATGCAGATTAGCCGAGCAGTGCATCGTTGTGCTAGGGTACGAGGGAGAGGATCCTTCCATCTGGTCAGTGCTGGGGCCCACCGGAGGATTCACCGATTCCCCGGTAGGCCAGTCCGAGCCTGAGCTTACGATACTGAAATTATGTCCAAATTCCCGAGGCCGGAATATGCACATTCAGATCTGCTCTTTTGTGCAGTGCTACTCACAAAATTCACCATCTGGAAACCCGCTCTTCATAGTTCATGGGTCAGTGAGCATACAGTTAGGTCCATATATATTTGGACAGAGACAACATTTTTCTAGTTTTGGTTATAGACATTACCACAATGAATGTTAAACAAAACAATTCAGATGCAGTTGAAGTTCAGACTTTCAGCTTTCATTTGAGGGTATCCACATTAAAATCGGATGAAGGGTTTAAGAGTTTCAGCTCCTTAACATGTGCCACCCTGTTTTTAAAGGGACCAAAAGTAATTGGACAGATTCAATAATTAAAAATAAAATGTTCATTTTTAGTACTTGGTTGAAAACCCTTGGCTGGCAATGACTGCCTGAAGTCTTGAACTCATGGACATCACCAGACGCTGTGTTTCCTCCTTTTCGATGCTCTGCCAGGCCTTCACTGCGGTGGTTTTCAGTTGCTGTTTGTTTGTGGGCCTTTCTGTCTGAAGTTTAGTCTTTAACAAGTGAAATGCTGCTCAATTTGGTTGAGATCAGGTGACTGACTTGGCCATTCAAGAATATTCCACTTCTTTGCTTTAATAAACTCCTGGGTTGCTTTGGCTTTATGTTTTGGGTCATTGACCATCTGTAGTATGAAACGACGACCAATCAGTTTGGCTGCATTTGGCTGGATCTGAGCACACAGTATGGCGGCTCTGAATACCTCAGAATTCATTCCTGTGTCACATCATCCATAAACACTAGTGACCCAGTGCCACTGGCAGCCATGCATGCCCAAGCCATCACACTGCCTCCGCCGTGTTTTACAGATGATGTGGTATGCTTTGGATCATGAGCTGTACCATGCCTTCACCATACTTTTCTCTTTCCATCATTCTGGTAGAGGTTGATCTTGGTTTCATCTGTCCAAAGAATGTTCTTCCAGAACTGTGCTGGCTTTTTTAGATGTTTTTTAGCAAAGTCCAGTCTCGCCTTCTTATTCTTGATGCTTATGAGTGGCTGCACTGTGCAGTGAACGCTCTGTAGTTACTTTCATGCAGTCTTCTCTTTATGGTAGATTTGGATATTGATGCGCCGACCTCCTGGAGAGTGTTGGTCACTTGGTTGGCTGTTGTGAATGGATTTCTCCTCACCATGGAGATTATTCTGCGATCATCCACCACTGTTGTCTTCCGTGGTCGCCCAGGTCTTTTTGCATTGATGAGTTCACCAGTGCTTTCTTTCTTTCTCAGGATGTACCAAACTGTAGATTTTGCCACTCCTAATATTGTAGCAATTTCTCGGCTTGTTTTTTTCTGTTTTCGCAGCTTAAGGATGGCTTGTTTTACCTGCATGGAGAGCTCCTTTGACCGCATGTTTACTTCACAGCAAAACCTTCCAAATGCAAGCACCACACCTCAAATCATCTCCAGGCCTTTTATCTGCTTAATTGAGAATGACATAACGAAGGGATTGCCCACACCTGTTCATGAAATAGCCTTGGAGTCAATTGTCCAATTACTTTTGGTCCCTTTAAAAACAGGGTGGCTCATGTTAAGGAGCTGAAACTCCTAAACCCTTCATCCAATTTTATTGTGGATACCCTCAAATGAAAGCTGAAAGTCTGAACTTCAACTGCATCTGAATTGTTTTGTTTAAAATTCATTGTGGTAATGTCTATAACCAAAATTAGAAAAATGTTGTCTCTGTCCAAATATATATGGACCTAACTGTATATGGCTCCGAGCCAGAGATTGGGGACCCTGGTCTATAGGATGATTCACATGTACAGATTATTGTGCAGACCGAGTGTCCAAAACAAAAACTGAGAAATGTCCATTTTAGATCCAAGTCAAGGATCAAATTCGCCCATTCAAATCAATGGGTTCATGGAAAAACGACTGCAAAATGACTGCAAAAGTGCCCTCATAAAAGAGCCAGACACAGTGCTCCCCATAACAGAGGGAGCCTGCTACTGTGCCCCATAGCTAAAAGAGCCACAGCACCCCTATACTGACAGCTACAGTGCCCCCATAACAGACGCTTTCACATTGCCCCCATAAAGACTAATGCGGTGCCCTCTCAATAGAGCCGTCCACAGTGCCCCTATAATGATTGCTGCAATTATTCCAATAATCTAATACCAACTTATACAGGTCCTTCATTCCCCACAACCACATTGGCCCTATAAGAAAGCCTTTTAAAGGATATTGGCTTTTTTTTAACTCAAACGCACGCAAGGAAAAAAAACTTTTGTAATATGGTTTCATTAAAAATTTTTTACCGTTGAACTTCTACATCCTCTATGCATCACAGTACATAGCGAGGTAACGAATGAGTGTACAGTGAACCTGTCAGTGATCTCACTCTTATGGTAGGGCTGTAGCTCTTATCTCTCTTTTTCTGAATTATCTTCTAAGATGACTCATGACCAGTGTTTCATGTGTATTGTGCGTCTCTCTGTGTGCAATCCGTTGCATTTCTAAGTGTAATATTAAGAGACGCCAATAGGTGTCACTGTTGTAGCAGAATCCAGGGGGCTATAAAAAGGGGCCGCTGTCAGGAACTGCACTCACCTGTGGCTGAAGCCACATGGACAGGCTGGGGAGCCTTTTTAGCTTGTTTAAATGGCCTGGAAGACGTCTGCTTAGTCAATGTCATTCTCACAGATGGGTTCTCCATGAATTGTTGAGCTCGAGATCACAGAGGTTTGTTCAAAAGATGGAGATACCGGTCTGACTGCTAGAAGACCACCTGTGTTATAAAGACCACTGATAGCTGGGAGATTTTATATTGGAGGACCACAAGTTTTACGTTATAGGATTGTGTTATGAAAGGCTTCAACCCCCGAGAAGTTATGTGGGACATCAGCCAGGGAAGGGCTGGTGGTGACCATTGTGTGCCGGGATATTGGCTGCCCAGGGGCCGGTGAAGTCATCTGGGTGGTCCCATCTGGTTGTGTAGTTGACTGTACGGGACTGGTTTCTCTAACCAATATCCCGGCACACAATGGTCACCACCAGCCCTTCCCAGGCTGATGTCCCACATAACTTCTCCAGGCTAAGGGTCCCCATTACTAGAGCTGGGTGTAGGAGTTCTCCGCAGAACAAGCTGTTCTGAACTTGTTATTTCATTTGTTGTCTCAAGTTCCGGAGAGAGAGAGGTGTGAAGGCAAAACTGTTCCTCCGAGGCCGGTGTGAAGTCAACAGTGGTCTGCTCGAGCTTAACCCTTAGGGGTTTACAGTCATGTTCTGGAAAGTTTGAGTAAATAGCGCCTCCTAGTGAGAACTGCAACCGTCAAGCGTCAGCACCCAGAACCATGAACTGTAACTACTAAGTGTGTTGTGCCTTTATAACTTGAAGAAATAGAATAAAATGTCTGCCGTATAACCAATTTTAATGACTAAAGGAGAACCTACCAGCACCACCACCTTATATATTTGCCTTGACGTCCTGCATTACATAGACTGACTGCTCTTACAGTAAAGAACCCTTTCCTCTTCTGATGATTAATTGCCTCTAGTTAACCTGTTATATGTGAATCACAATTCTTTATTGTTTCTTTTTTTATAAACCTTAAATTTGAACTTACTTTCGCAGCAGCTTCTTGGCATTGAGTGCTGCTTAGATTACTACTAACCAGCATAGACACCCAAGTCTGTCTCTTGCCCGAAGAGCTAACCATCAGGGCCAATGTACTCATCCATTTTGCAAACTTCTCACCATATTTTATCACACTCCTCATGAATAAAATCTGCAGGACTGAGCAACTTCTATTTGACTGTTTTTATCTAAGCTGCACGGAAAATCTGCACGTTCGACCGTCTTGTGGCTCAGTATCTAACACCTTAGTATTATACGTTTTTTCCAGCTCGCTCTGGTGAGGCAGCTTTATATAGAGTTCGGGTTATTTATACTCCTTTATGGTCTATATAACGGTTATTGGTTTTATGATGAAAACAAAAAAGTGCAGAAAAAAATATTCAGGAGTTATCTGCGCTCTTGGTAATTGTCTTATTATTATCATCATTATTTTTTATTATTATTATAAATAATTATCTGTATTATTTATAAATTATTATATAAATAATAATAACAAAATAATTACCACATTATTATTTCCATACTTCACCTAGAATGTGCAAATACTTCTATGTTACAATATTAGTTACAAAGCTTTTATATTATTATTTTATTTCATTTTGTCATTATTTATTATTTATTTCACTCTATTTCTATCATTACTATAATATAAAGTATATCCAACATTATTAGTGTTATAGTTTTATATTTTTCATTTCATGTTTTTTTCTTACTTTTTTTTGTATTAGTTTATTATATGTATATTAGACTTGGAAAAAAAGATATTTCTTTGAACATTAACAATATTCCTGAGAATTCCCCTTTAATTTTCCCAGTAATCTGTAAAAAAAAAAAGCCCTCTTCATTCTTCATTCTGGTTTTCTTTGAGTTTTTACTCTTTATTTATTAATCTCTCCTCCCGTTTTGTGTATACAGGGGATACGTTGAGGCTATGGGTTTCCTTGGTTAGGCTTTGTGCACATTGGGTTTTTGGATCAGAAACTGAATGTAAACTCAAAGTTTTTGAGACGTTTTGAGATTTGGACAATTTCCGTTCTGCTCAAAAAACGTTAAAAAAAGTGTTCCTACCATTTAAAATGATTTTCTGACATGTTGTACCCCCATAAATGTACAGTAGATCGGTGGGAGTCCAGGTGCAGGGACACCAACCAATCGATCAAAAGACTGCGCAGACTTATTTACCAGAACTGTCTAAAAAGATTTTTTTTTGGTACACAGTAACCAATCAAAGCGCAGCTTTTATTTTTTAACCCTTTCACAGTTCATGACGTACTATTGGACATCGAAGAGTGTGCAGGTGTATGGTGCAGGCTTGGGAGCTGAACCCACCCCCCATGGGGAACCTACCTATAACAGCAGCAAAAGGAGCTTTAACCATTTAAATGCTGCCATTCCGCGGGGGGATCTATTCATCTGCCCATCCCCCCCCAATAACGTAATTGTGGAGTGCGGATGGGTTAACATGGCAGCCACGGGCCTGTCCAGTATTCTCGTTACCGCCATGTTGGTGTTTTTGTGATGCCCCTCATCAGGCTGGACTTCATAGCAGATTGGGATCTTTACTATAAACAGCAGTATACAGTATAAGCAATCAAATGATATCAGGCCTACAAAATAAAGTGAAACGTTAAAAAAAAAAAAAAGTTCTAAAAAGTTAAAAATAAAGTGAAAAGTTAAAAAAAAGTTTAGAAAAGTTAAAAAAAAGTTTAGAAAAGTTAAAAAAAAGTTTAGAAAAGTAAAGAAAATGTTTTGAAAAGTTAAAAATAAAGTGAAAAGTAAAAAAATGTGAAAAGTTAAAAATAAAGTGAAAAGTTAAAAAGTTTTGAAAAGTTAAAAAATACAAACATAATTTTTAATGCCCCCCAACCCGTTTCCACCATCCAAAGATATTTATTTAATTTATGTTTAAAAAAACAAACATATTTGGAACAACCTATAAAAGTCCGATATATTAATTTAGCTCATATGATAAACACCATTAGGAAAAAAAAAATGTCAGAATTGCCATTTTTACGTCGACACGCTTCTGTCAAAAAGTAAAAAACAATCAAATCTTTGTATCCACCCCAGAATAGTACAAATAAAAAGTACAGCTCAGATACATAAAAATGTGGGAAAAAAAAGCGTCACACATCCATCAGCTGAAAAAATAAAAATAGAAAAAAGTTACAGGGTCTCGGATAATGGTGACAAAACAAATTTAAGAAATTTCGGATTTTTTAACAAAAAATTATATAAAAAAGAAAAAACGATACAGGTTTGATATTGTCGTTATCGCACTGAGTTATCAGGATATTTTTATTGTACAATTAATTCTATATAAGAAAGATTAAAATAAAAAAAATGGAATTTGGAATCTTTTCTTTTCCCTTTTCCAGTACTTTCAAAAGTACAACTCGTCCTGAAAACCCCCCCCCCCAAAAAAAAACAAGTTCTGATACAATCATAAGGGCGAAAAAAAAAATTAAAAAAAGTCATGGCTTCTGGAAGAAGAGGAGGTAAAAACAAAAGCAGAGAAAAAAAACTAAAAAATTGCCCATATTCTTAAGGTGTTAATGGGGTATTCCCATCTCCAAGATCATATCCCAATATGTCATAAACTAATAATAATAATAGCAAATATGTTTAATTAGAAATGTAGTATAGTTCTTCTGATTTGCTATGCTGCTTACCCCATCTGCAGGGCATTGCAGGAACTTAGGCTACTTTCACACTAGCGTTAACTGCAATACGTCGCAAATGCGTCGTTTTGCCGAAACTACGCATCCAGCAAAAGTTCTTGCTGGATACGTTTTTTCGTCATAGACTAACATTAGCGACGCATTTGCGACGCATTGCCAAACGGTGCGTCCATTTTGCGACGCTTTGGCGTGTGGTAGCGGACCGTCGGGAGAAAAAAACGTTACATGTAACGTTTTTTGCTCCCGACGGTCCGCTTTTTCCGACCGCGCATGCGCGGCCGGAACTCCGCCCCCACCTCCCCGCACTTCCCCGCACCTCACAATGGGGCAGCGGATGCGTGGGAAAAATGCATCCGCTGCCCCCGTTGTGCGGCGGAGACCACGCTAGCGTCGGGAACGTCGGCCCGACGCACAGCGACGGGTTGTTCCCGACGCTAGTGTGAAAGTAGCCTTAGTGGTTGTAACCATGGATAACTAACCAACTAATTGTCACTATATGAGTGGTCACAAGAACCATGGATATCTAAGCTCCTGCAATGCCCTTCCCTTTGGTTAAGTGACAAAGCTAATCAGAAGAACTATACTACACTTCTAATTAGAGATATTTTCTAATATTATTATTTTTATACCTACTACATATTGGGATAGGATCTTGGAGATGGGAATAAGAAAACCGGGCTGCGATTGTTTGCTTTGGAGGCAAAGAAGTTCTCCTTTTAGACAGCTATGATTAATCTGCCCATTGCAGAAGTCTACATACCCTGTAAATAGTATGAAAGTTGTACGCAGCCGTATCTGGGTCAGCGGTGCGGATATAGACATCTGTAAAGACCCGTAGATATGGCAGAGCCGGATTGGCGTCCCATTTGCATCTGCGGATCTGTGAGACGCGCGGTCTGATGAGCCCGTCAGTCACATGTGAGATTAGATTTTTCTATTCCATCAGGTTAATGCAGCGTCCGCGAACATGAAAGAGAAGTGGGTCGCCTCGTCCCTAATGGATCCGGTTAGTGGGTACCGTCGCCTCATCCGGCATCATGTGATTATTATTTTAAGCTTATTATTACACAGCCCCGGGTGGTGCCGCCACGTTACGGCTCGCAGAATATTACATCTATCCCATCTGACATCTGCCACATTTTATCATCTTTTTATTTTATAATTTCCATCTACAAATTAAATAAATCTAAATATTTTATTCCGTCTTTTCTTACCATCTAGTAAAGTGACGGCGCATCGCTGGGAAACAGGAACAAAGGGGTTAATCCCACGGACGTATAGCACCGCTTTAAAGAACAACCCTTTTAATAACCTTTTTGTTTTGTTTTTTTGTGGTTCTTTTTGTTTTTTTCTCTACATTTTTTTCCACATAGCGGTATCAGGGCTTGTGGGGGTTTTTTGGGGTTCTTTTTGCAGGAAGAGATGTAGATTTATTTGACGCCATTTACTTTACCAAATAATTCACCGAAAAATGGGAAATGTAACGTCCAAATGCAGCAACGTAATGAAAAAACGCCATTGATTTTTTATTTTATTTTTATATAAATGTCCTGACAGCGCAATTCTTCAGATCAATACGAGTGAGACGATAACAAACCTATATAGGTCGACCATGGGGGGAGAATTTTTTATGAATACAACAATATCAGATATGTTTATTTTTCCATTTCCTTATAAATATATATATATATATAAATATATATATTACAATATAATATATATATTATATATTTATATATATTAATATATAGTCATTGCCTAAACCGTTGGCACCCTTGAAATTGTTCCAGAAAATGACCTATTTCTCCCAGAAAATTATTGCAATTACATGTGTTTTGTTATACACACGTTTATTTGCTTTGTGTTTATTGTAAAAACACCAAAAAAGCAGAGAAAAAAAGGCAAATTGGACATAATCTCACACAAAACCCCAAAATGGGCCTGACAAAATTGTTGACACCTTTCCAAAATTGTGGGTAAGCAACTGTTTCAAGCATGTGATGCTCGTTCAAACTCACCTGTGGCAAGTAACAAGTGTGAGCAATATGAAAATAACACCTGAAACCAGAAAAAAAGGGGAAGAGTTGATTCAATCTTTGCATTGTGTGTCTGTGTGCCACACTAAGCATGGAGAACAGAAAGAGGAGAAGAGAACTGTCTGAGGATTTGATAGCTAAAATTGTTGAAAAATATCAACAATCTCAAGGTTACAAGTCCATCTCCTGAGATCGTGAAGTTCCTTTGGTGCACAACATAATCAAGAAGTTTACAAGTCATGGCACTGTAGCTAATCTCCCTGGCCAGCAGAGAAAAATTGATGAAAGGTTGTAATGCAGGATAGTCCAGTTGGTGGATAGGCCCCAATCAAGGTCCAAAGAGATTCAAGCTTCCTGCAGGCTCAGGGGGCATCAGTGTTGGTGCAAACTATCGGTCCACATCTGAATGAAATAAAACACTATGGCAGGAGACCAAGGAGGACCCCACTGTAAGACTCACAGACATAAAAAGCTAGACTGCAGTTTGCCAAGATGTGCATAAGCCAAAATCCTTGTAGGAAAGAGTCTTGTGGACAGATGAGAACAAGATAGAGCTTTTTGGTAAAGCACATCATTCTACTTTTTACTGAAAACAGAATGAGGCCTACAAAGAAAAGAACACAGTACCTACAGTCAAACATGGTGGAGGTTCACAGATGTTTTGGGGTTGTTTTGCTGCCTCTAGCACTGGGTGTTTGACTGGCATCATGAAAATTGAAGATTGCGAAAGGATTTTTTGGGAGACAATGTAGTGCCCAGTGTCGGAAAGCTGGGATTGTGTCCTAGGTCGTGGGTCTTCCAACAGGACAATGACCCCAAATATACTTCAAGATGCCCCAGAAATGGATGGAAACAAAGCGCTGGAGAGTCTGAAGTGGCAGCAAATGTGGAGAGATCTTAAAATTGCTGTTGGGAGAAGGATCCTTCAGATATGAGAGACCGGGAGCAGTTTGTAAGAAGAAGAGTCCAAAATTCCAGTTGAGAGGTGTAAGAAGCTTGTTGATGATGATTATAGGAAGCCACCAATTTTGTCTGCTAAATTTAGGGGGTTTTGTGTGAAATTATGTCCAATTTAACATTTTGCTGTTTTTTTTTTGTGTTGTTGCAATACAAACAAATAAAATGAACGTGTGTATAACAAAACGTGTGCAATTGTAATAAATTCCTGGGAGAAATCCTTAATTTCCTGGGACAATTTCTAAGGTTCCCGACACTGTCAGCCATGACTGTATACACTACACAATAAAATATATTATGAATGATAATATAAATAAAATATTTAAAAAAATAAAACATATATTTATATTATCTTTTTTTATTTCATTTTTAAAAATATGTTATTTTTACTTTATCTGTGAATTGCTCCCTGCTGTGAACTGTCCCCCACCTCCTTTCTCCTCCCTCTTCCTCTCTTACCTGGCTTCATTTCATGGACTCTTCAAATGGTATAAGTTGCATGGTACTGGTCAGATATGGCCTGGGTCAGATGTGCCATCATTTGAAGTGACATCTTTAAAGTGGCATCAGAAATATTGCAGAAATAGTCCAGAAATCGGCCAGACGGTAAGACCAATCACTATCTTCTAAATTTACTTGCCTTTCTTTTCCTCCCCTGCTCTTTAACCATGCCCACATTATCCCCACCGTTTTTGCTCCACTAATCCTCATTTTCCTTCACCCACCTGTTTCCCTTTTCTCTGCTTATTCTCACTGCTGGCGACACATCCCCCCCAATCCTGCCCCCGCCTCATACATTACTACCCCTTACCCTATCCTTCTCACACTATGAGAAACCACCGCAACCCCTCACACTTAAAACCTGTGCCACTGACCCCCACCACACTGCTTCCCCTCTCTGGGGCACTTTGGAATGCCCTCTCTGTCTGCAACAAGCTCCACATGGTCCATGATCTCTTCACTTCTCGCAACCTTTTCTTCCTGGCCCTCACTGAGACCTGGCTGACGCCCCCTGACACGGCCTCGCCTGCAGCACTGAGTTACGTTGGCCTCCAATTTACCCACACTCCTCGCTCCGGCAACAGACATGGTGGAGGAGTGGGTATCCTTCTTTCTAAAAACTGCTCCTTCAACCCTATCCAACCCCCACCCTCCCTTATCCTCCCTTCTTTCGAGGTTCACTCTGTCCGTATTTACGCTCCCACCAATCTCCAAATAGCTGTCATATACCGACCACCGGGCTCAGCCACTGCCTTCATCGACCAATTCTCCACCTGGCTCCTTCACTTTCTCTCTGCCGACATCCCCACCATCATCATGGGTGACTTTAATATCCCTACTGACACCCACCAGCCAACAGCCTCCAAACTACTGGCCCTTACTTCATCCTTTGGACTCACCCATTGGTCCACCACAGCCACCCACACAGACGGACATACACTAGACCTCATCTTCACCCGCCTTTGTTCCTTATCTAATCTCACAAACTCTCCCTTCCCCCTATCTGACCACCATCTACTCACCTTCTCATCCTTGTCCTCCTCACCTGGCCCCCATGTCCAGCCATTACCACATCCTCGCAGAAACCTCGCACATCTAGACACTCACAGACTCTCAGACTCTCTCCTACCCCTGTCCTCCATATCTTCACTGCACGACACGGACAGCGCCACCGCTTTCTATAACTCGACCCTCACATCAGCCATAGACTCAGTCGCCCCTCTCACACATGGCACAGTGCGACAAACCAATAGGCAACCTTGGCATAACAATCTCACAAAAAAACTTCGACAAGCATCCAGGATTGCGGAGCGGCGTTGGAAGAAAACATGCCTGCCAGATGACTTCACTGCCTTCAAACAAGCTACATTTGACTTCAAATCAGCCCTCACCTCCGCTAAACAGACCTATTTCACTAACCTTGTATCTTCACTATCCTACAACCCAAAACAACTGTTCAGCACATTTAACTCTCTCCTCCACCCACCACTGTCACCTCCAACTCCCTTCATCTCTTCCGAGGACTTCGCCACCTACTTCAAAAACAAGATCGACCAAACAAGGCAAACCTTTACTTGTCCACCACCCCAACCACTCCATATACCAGACCTCTGCCCTTCCCTAATAACCTCCCTCTCCAACATCACTGAAGGAGAGCTTACTCGCCTCTTTTCCAAATCACACCTCACCACCTGTGCACTTGACCTCATGCCTTCCCACCTGCTCCCCAACCTCACTAACACGCTTATTCCAGCCCTAACCCATCTCTTCAACCTATCGCTCTCTTCTGGTACCTTCCCCTCTGCCTTCAAACATGCCACCATCACACCCATCCTCAAAAAAACTAACCTTGACCCAACTGCTATGCCCAGCTATCGCCCCATATCACTGCTCCCGTTTGCTTCTAAACTCCTTGAGCAGCATGTCCATGGTCAACTTTCCTCCCACCTCTCATCTAACTCTCTCCTTGACAATCTCCAATCTGGCTTCCGCCCCCACCACTCCACTGAAACTGCCCTGACAAAAATTACTAATGACCTAGTCACAGCCAAAGCTAACAGACAGTTCTCCATCCTCCTCCTTCTTGACCTGTCCTCTGCTTTCGACACAGTCGATCACTGCCTACTGCTACAGATTCTTTCTTCCCTTGGCATCAAAGACCTCGCCCTGTCCTGGATTGCCTCATACCTATCCAACCGCACATTTAGCGTTTCCCACTCCCACACTACCTCCTCATCCCGCCCTCTCTCTGTTGGAGTCCCTCAAGGCTCTGTCCTAGGACCCCTACTTTTTTCCATCTATACCCTTGGCCTAGGACAACTCATAAAGTCCCATGGCTTCCAGTACCACCTGTATGCAGACGACACTCAGATCTACCTCTCTGGCCCAGATGTCACTTCCCTGCTGTCCAGAATCCCGAAATGTCTGTCAGCCATATCCTCCTTCTTCACCTCTCGCTTCCTAAAACTCAATGTAGACAAAACCGAATTCATTATCTTTCCCCCGCCTCACGTATCCCCCCTACCCAATCTATCTATTATGGTGAACGGCATCACGCTCTCTCCCGTTCCTGAAATCCGCTGCCTCGGAGTAACTCTTAACTCTGCCCTGTCCTTCAAACCTCACGTCCAAGCTC